>NW_024609879.1:127379775-127707232 GCF_016920785.2 Ixodes scapularis | reverse complement strand
ATTGTCTTGCGAAGTTTGGAGGAAGGTGAATACTTTTAATGAACACTACAAAAAAGCGTAGACTGTATAGCGTCTCTACTCTAATGAGAACTAACAAAACAAAAAATATTTGATCTTAAGTTTTGAACACCAAGGATATTAAGATAAATCTTAAAACTAATAAGTAAGTAAATTAGATACTAAAAGCTGAGGGCAATGACATCACGGCTGGACTGTAACATAGCTGCGGTAGAGCGCATGCGCAGCAGGGTGCCTCGTTCACAGTCAGAGTTTCGGTGGGCATCGCTCTGATTTGTGCCTGTTACTTTAAAAAATGGAATGACTTACAATTACAAGTTAATCGGTGTGACTCTTAAATATACAATAAATTTCGATGGATAATTACTTCCGTTAAAAAAAAAAACTTAGTCGATTACTTTACTCGTTCGTTACAAGCTACTTTCACGCCACTTTTCTCTGATACTTCTCAGGAAATAAATAAACGAACATTCGACGTTTCCGAAATTGTATTCCCATTCATTCAAACTCCCACATCGCCACATCGTTGCGGTCGCTCTAAAAAATGAAAAGAGAGAAATAACAACGGCGCCATATTAAGTTGTCATCAGTCGGTGGCAGGATAGAATGCAATAGAAGCTCTGCTGTCCCTCCGCGCTTGCTGCCTTCCGTCGTGCTCTGGTTACGTGCTCTAAAAACTCCGAAGGTCCCGCGCTGGACGTCGAGCTTCTACTAGAGTACCCCATAAGCTTCTACTAGTGTACCCAAATAAGAGTAATATCATGCGAGATACAAGAACAAAAAGAACGTGTAATCACTTTTTATTTCACCCTCCAGTTATAGCGTACACGGTGAATGACTGAACATAAGACATTAATTACCGGTATACGATTATATATATATATATATATCTTTTTTTTTTTTTTTAAGAATGAGCTACTTTGAGATAATTTGTTTCAGAAGTACTGCCGTGAAAATGTAACGTGGCAATGACAAAGTGGATGGAAAACCTAATTAATTATGAATAACCTGTTACTCGTGACAATTACTTCCCGAGTTTGGCATTATGCCTCGTTTATAGACACGTCCACGCAACAAAACTCCCAGGCCGGGGGCGGCGGAAGGTATGCCGCTCACCCCCTCCAACCTAATTGAGTTTCCTTAAACGCAAGAACCACTGCACAACCCCCCCCCCCCCCCCCCCTTCCCTTCCCGTCCTTAGAGCCCGGACGGCTGCACAGCTCGTTTTTGGTTCCTTCCGGCCACCCCCCGCGTTCCTAAACCAGCTTAACTGCTGAACACAGCGGTGGACAATTCTACACGCATCCCCTCCTTCCCCACACTCTCCCAGGCTGCCTCCTTCCTGACCTCTCCTCCACTCCCTTTTCACCCCTCTCCACCGAAGTCAGCGGCGGCAGACGCAGCGGAAGACCGGCTGCATCAAACAGAGTCGGTCTTCTGTCGCAGCACTCCGACACCCCGTCCGTAACTATACCCCCCCATCTCACACGTGTGCGGTTCTTGGTACAGTAGGAATCCCATTCCTCCCCTTCCCTTCCCAAACATAGAACACACACATAGACACATACAGTAAGAACTCCAAGCGTGCCAGAAAAAGGGGGGAAGGGGGAGCAAGCGAGCCAAGCGGGGGCAAGGCAGCAAGCAAGCACGTCAAGCACGGCTGCTGGCAAGCGCAGCACCAAAGGCCCGCAAATCCAATTCGCAAACTTTCCCGGAGCGGCTCGCCGGTCCAAGCGTTTCGTTTTCCTTCGTCACGTGTATTTATTTCCTCGGCCGTCTTTCTTTTTTTTGCTTCTTGAATTGTCAACCTCCCCCTCCTTTGAGTGAAGAAAAAAATGAAAGCGAAAGAAGTCAGCCACGGGGCTTCTCGCGATAATAAAGTAAACGCAGCATCAAAAGGGCGTGACTATGAGACCAGGCTTTGACGACCTCCTTCTCCTCTCCTCGGTCTTGGAGCATGCATGCATGCTCGGAGCACTGCGTGGCCGGGTATCCAGCCAGCGGCGCCCCCTGCGAAAGCATTCGTCCTGCGAGAGCGCATTCCTCTTATCCTCTTACGCCCCCCCCCCCCCCCTTTCCTCTCCGCAAGCTCAACAGTAATAAAGCACCACCTGGAGCAGATATCCCCCCTCCATTCCTTTACGGGACGGCAAGAAAACACAGACCCAAAAAGAAAACGAAGCTGTGCGACCCTCTCGCGGTCCCCGATGACGTAGTGCCACGGGAGGAGGAGACTTGTTTGGAGACTGCCCGCCCCGCTTCCCCCCCTCGCGGGGGGTGAGTCGGTGGCACTCTCCTCCCCGGCCGACGAGGGGATCCACTTGCCAGTGCAGCTCTCGGCTTCGTGTCGGTCGGGACCTGCAAGACCAGTGCGTGTGCCTTACCAAGCGCGCTCCAGGACCGTACCAACCATACCTCCGACGGCGTCGGCCACATCGGGGCTCCGTATAAAATCGCGGGCCGCGGGGATTACCGCCAGTCACTCGTCATCCGTCCTACCTGTCGGACTGTGGGGGTTGTGTTTGGTGTCTGCGGTGCGGACATGCCTTCTTTTCCGCGGACCGGCGCCACGGCTTCCGACAACTGGCCCGCTCTCCCGTACCACCGGCCGGATGGGCATTTTTCGGCTTCAACGACTTCGAGTGCGTCTTGTGGTTCGCCGTGGTGGATGCCCCATGTGTTGTCAATGTCGACGTGGTGAACTGACCGGTGATAGCACAGAGGATGCTGTGACCGACCTAAAGGTGCATCAAGGTCGACAAGAAGAGTGAGGCACCCGACGCCAAAGGATGCAGCTAGGCTACGCCGGTAAGAAGGCAGCAACCGGGTCGTGGTGGTTCCAAGTTTGACAGCGTACCCGTCTAGCCGATGGATGTAGCCATGCGTTGGCGTCGGACTTGGCTCGCCACAGCGGGCTTGGCGTTCTGTCTGGGCATGA
Organism: Ixodes scapularis; assembly: GCF_016920785.2. NCBI lineage: Eukaryota > Metazoa > Arthropoda > Arachnida > Ixodida > Ixodidae > Ixodes > Ixodes scapularis. Next base: position 127,704,276 of record NW_024609879.1, on the reverse strand, counting down.
CCGTCGGAGTACTGCTGCCCCTGCGCGAGCTCGCGAGGAAAGTGGACGAGACACAGCAGAAGGTCAGCGGCGGCAACGCTTCTTCTTTGAGCGGCCAGCCCGTCGGACGAGGGAGCGCCCCGGAGATCGGCCGGGACCAGCCGCTCCGCGAGAAGGGCATGGTGCGAGGAATTTTCTGGGCGGGTCCGGCCGAGCGACTGGTCGCCAGAGGCTTTTTGAGCGGCGATGTGTCTCGCTGGCGGGCCACGGCCAGGAGATCCGCTGTCCGGGCGGTCCGGGAAGGATGCGGACGCATGCAGAACAGGCTCGTCGTGTTCGAGTCTGGCACGCTCAGTTGCGCCCGCTACCGGCAGAACAACGACCAGATCCAGGGCGAACTCTTCTCCTTTTACCTCGCCAGGGAACTGGGCATCGCCAACTTGCCGCCTGCCGTGTTGACGCGGGCCGCGGGCCGGAGTTGGGACTCGGTCAGGTCCAACCTGGAGTTGGCGCAGTGGCGCTCGGACCGACCCTTGGTTCTCACCAAGTTCGTGGATGACCTGGTGCCCACAAACATTCCGGTGGAGTTTAGGTCCCCGGCGGCGCGGCGCCTGCACCCGCCGGACGTGTTCAACAAGACGGACGCCGACATCCGAGAGTTAGTTCAATGGTCGGACCTCATAATCTTCGACTACCTCACGGCCAACTTGGACCGCATTGTGAACAACATGTTCAACCTGCAGTGGAACCCCGAGATGATGAACTCGCCCGCGCACAACTTGTTGCGGCAGAAGAGCACGGGCCTCCTGGTGTTCCTCGACAACGAGTCCGGACTCGTCCACGGCTACAGGCTACTGGACAAGTACGAGGTCTACCATAGGTCTCTGCTGGATTCGCTGTGTGTCTTCAGGAAGGCCACAGCGGAGGCCGTGGCTCGGCTCAGCCGTGACCGAGACATCGGAAGGAGGCTGTTCAGTGCTTTCAACATAAGTGATCCGGGGATGGATAACTATCTACCTTTCCTGCCGGAACGCAGTGTCAAGATCCTCAACAAGAGGCTCGCACAAGTGAACAGTCAAGTCCGGCGGTGCAAGGATAAGTACGGCCATGTTCAACGGTAGGCGCCACTGCTGGTGATGTGCATCCGAGAGGACGGTGATAGGATGGGGAAAGACTTGGAGGGTGAGTTTCCGTCGCAACGTCTCTTGTGATAAAGCCGTTAGTGGCGCGTCTCCTGGAGACTTAGACTGCGCACCTTTTGCATTGTTGTGGTCGGTCTTCAGGAATAGGACGTGGTTGAGGCTTCATGCCGATAGTCAGGGTGTTGTTCGGTCAGCTTATGTCGATGATTCTGTAATTTAAGAGTTTCGTTTGTGCGTTTCATGGACAGCTTTCTTTTAAAGACTGATATACGACAACGGAGCGCTCGAGTTTTTCCTGTGTTCTAATCTAGCAATGCTCTTATTTTCGGATGCTTCTGATACGTACAACTTTGGAGAGTGTGAAAGAACTAATGGTATCCTATGAAAGTATACGTCTACTTTTTCTTTCTTTCGACAACTATTTTTTGTTTTGTTTTTACTGTGCCCATTTTCTGACAAGTTTTAGACTTCGCCAATAATTATGATCGAAAGCTTTTAGTAAAGAACCAAATACCAGTATTCGCCATATTTTAGGAAATGTAAAATGTTTTCCATTCTTGGCTGTGCTAGGTTTACACTGATAAAAGGGAACATTTCACACTGCTCAAGGATTAATCTGTTCAAATAGCCCAATCAATCTTCTAAGACGCTAAAATTTACTTATTTATTGCTCTGCCATCCTCACACAACATATACCCACGGCCAAAATAAGAAATACCAGCACACGTTGCTCGCCACATTGCAATTCAAACATTTTCAAGAGGCTAAAAACAACCTTCCAGCGAACGCAACACACCGATAAACCAAAAACACCCCACACGCGCGCCAAGTTGAGGCAGCATCCCATTGGCTAACGTCAGGTGCACTGTTACGACCCCATAAATACCGACGCATCATTTAAACCCAACTACCGAAGCAGAAGTCCACAAAGTTAATCACAAAAGAAAGAAACCCGAAAGACGGGGGCAAAAGCAAACGATGCACGCGATGGTCTCAGCTCTCCCCGGCAAAAGCGGCCGCAACTCAATAGCCCTGCCCTTCAACCTCCAATAACTCAATCGGCTACAGCCATCGGTGCCGCTACAGAACGAACAAGTGTAATCCCGTGCCTTTATGCGCCCCTCACAAAAGCGCTCTAGTCATCTTGGTAACCTTTATCCCCCCCCCCCCCCCTCCCCCCTCCCGCCATTTACGCCTCCTCCGGTGCACGTCTTCACCAACCGAAGACTTCCTCCTGGCAATCGTGAACCAGTGCGCCTTCTTCTCACCAGCTATAAAAGACAAGCGTAGATGGGCGAGGGCGTAGTAGGGGGAGGGGGTGGATTGCAGAATGAAAAGCTTTTCTTCTCCTCCTCCAGTCTAATGAGGATTTCATGGCGATCTCCGGCCACCCTTTAAGGAGCAACGCCAAACAGGCAGCTCACGAAGTTCACCCCCAAAGGTCCCCCCTCGTCTGTGTCGTGACCTTAGTCTTGTTATCAACTACCAGTGTTTGCCTTCTAGCGGGACCTCTCCTGGCTTGTTCGCTTGCTTGCTTGCTTGAGTATGGTAGCCTCTACCGCACTGGCTCGCGTGCGGACCTCTTGCGTGCTGCGACTGGTCGGGAAGTACCGCTTGCAACTCTTGAGGTGTTGGCTATCTGGAATATCTCCTGTTTAGATCTGTTTTTTTCTTTTTTTTTATTCTGGAGATGGAAGATTGTTTAGTGCCGCCGTGACTTTATTAGTCTGAATAGGAGTTCGAGACAACCAAATAGCTCGTTTCCGGGGGCAGGTCGCTTGTTATCGCTTTATTGCGTCCTGACGGTAGAACATATCTGTCGTTGCCCTGCTACGCAACACTTAGTCGTCCCTTTACGTGGCACTTCTTTTGCTCTAATGGTAGATTCTCTTCAAGCTCCGACTTTGTTAGGATTTGCAGTCTATCATTATCGGGGTCTGTCGTTTCCGGTCTTGAACCTTTACGAAAGGATAATAAACAAGGGTTCTTGCAAGTGCCGCCACTTAAAAGTAAGATGATTGCCTTTTCTTGCACGCTGCAAGCCTAAACTCTTCGGCATCAAAGTTCAGGAACTAATAGATTCCTTGATAATGAAAATTTCTAAGCGGTATATGTAATTTATGTTTAGTTGGGTATAGCTCATGCAGTTAGATTATGCGAAGAAGTTTATTGGGAAAGGCGACCTGTCCCCGTCTGGTGTCTTCATGTATCACCCGCGGCTCGAGTGACTTGAGAAGGCATATGTAACCCTGTACGCCATAGGTTATTCTTAATGTTGGCTCACAATGCAGATGTCTGTATCTAGTAACAACTTAAACGATTTTGCGTATGTTAATATTGTGAGCAGCAGATCTCACACTTTTCACAAAATACGATGTTTTATCTGACTTAAGTTTAAAAATAACTTTCCCATCCAATTGTACTCGTTCCAAGAATTGGCTTTTATTTAGTGACCATGATTGTAAGTCATATAATCATGTGAACAGCCGTTAGGTCATTTTGCAGAGCAAACGTATTGCCTAATGAATGGTGTACCCTTGCGAAGAGGTACACAGTTCATTACACAGTACCATACCAATGTAAGTTTGCTTGCGTTTACTCTTTAAGACGACACAGCAGTTGTTGCCAGTGCCACACATCTTTATTGTTTATTTTACCGCGATCGACTGGCGCAAAACGTGTATCAAAAAAGTAAATGTCTTTCACCTCGCGCTTCTCAGAGTCCAGAAAAGCAAGCAAGCGAGCAGTAACTTAAAACGACAATCAATAAAAATAAACAATCACGCGCGATGCAGCTCGAACACAAATTGTTGTACATAGTGCAGTTAGACGCTCTATACTTCTACTTCGGCTAGTATTCTTAAAGGTTAACACCATGGAACGTTGGTGTGTCCCCGAAGACCTTGCTCATCATACGAATAGAACTCTGTTTTGCGTGCACCTTGGGGCGCCCGCGAATTGGGAATAAGTGTTTGCCGAAATAGGAGCTTGTTTTAATTACTTATTTTTATAAAGTTCCATCGGAGATTCTTTAGTTTCCGTCGGAGAGCAACTGTCGGTTTTCTATTCTCTAAAGTTCCTATGGTGTGTATTAATTAGGTGGTCTTATTTTAAAAGATATTCGGTTTTTTTTTCTAGCAAGTTATGCAATCCAAACAAACATAAAAAAAAAATAACAAGGCGATTTATTTTTAAGTCTGTCTTTTCAACCGCACTGTTGACTCTTCATGGTGGAGTTCTGAGCGCATAATTATCTGAGTGATTTAAAAGTAAAATCCGCAAAAAAATACACATAGCAGTGATAGCACAAATATGTCGGCAAGCGTAAAATGCGCATCGATTTCTTAGTAAGTTTTTATCATATGACTGCCGACACTGTCTGTCAGAGTTAATCTGGGAGCTGAGACCATCCAGACATTTAAAAATATATATACAGATAAAAATACATTAGGGCTCCAACAATAAATGACATAAGGTGTTTTATTCAAAAAGGCATTCAGAAGTACGTAGATGACACCCTCAAAACCACAGCAAAACATCAAATATTACGGGGCACATTTGTACTTTTGTACGAGGTAATATGACTGCCGACACTGTCTGTCAGAGTTACTCTGGGAGCTGAGACCATCCAGACATTTAAAAATATATATACAGATAAAAATACATTAGGGCTCCAACAATAAATGACATAAGGTGTTTTATCGAAAAAGCTATTCAGAGGTACGTAGATGACACCCTCAAAACCACAGCAAAACATAAAATATTACGGGGCACATTTGTACTTTTGTACGAGGTAACAAGTAGCCCAGGATCACACTCATGACACTCATGGGAATTCATCTCCAAACAGTTATACCACGCGGAATTTGACTGTATTTAGCAATACAAATCTGTAGTATTCGCAATGACAATATCAAAAATAGATTTTGCATGTGTTTTGGCGAATGTTTACAACGTAAAAGCAAAAGAATTTTCAATATGGGAATATTGCGGTGTGAATCGTAATATAGATGTGTCTATCAATTGTTGTTTACTGTTAGATAGAAATAATAAACTGGATGTAATAATTGTGCTAATATATGACATCCTATCTGAAATGTTTGTTTGAATTGTTGCGTGGGCTGAATGCAAATAGATGCACGCAGGACGTGACAGGTTAGACGTAAAATATAAATCCAACTCCGATTGAAAGAATGTTAAAGCGTAAAATCTACGCGTTGTTTCTGCATTCCCACTTGGTTTTTATTCCTCTTTTTTTTTGTGAGTAATCAAACCTGAACTCAATGTATACGTATTTTTATTTCGATGCTACCATTGAAATGCAGCTGCTAACGACAATTGTTAGAGCATTTTTAGCATCGAAACAACACCCAAACCAAGAAAAAACACTTCAGTTGCTAGTCTGTGTATATATTACGCGATTTATTTGTATCATATTTTGTTCCTTTGATATGATGGTATTGTATAATGAATGAAGCTATTCAGTAGCTTTTGTGTCCTAGGATATTCGTAGGGATACTGTGTGTGTCATTTAAATTGTGATGTAAAAAGGCGATGCCATGTTTTGCTAAGTTATATGTAAATATTACTCGAAATAATAAAGCGACTCTTTACAATATGTCACTTAGCACTCTCATTTTGTTGTTGTGTCAATCAGTGAATTAATCAAGCTATTTAGTGATCTCCAGCAATCCGAGTTACGGTCATGTGTGCATTGCATTAAACATTACATTCTTGTTTTTTATTAAAAGGGGCACCAAAAAACATGACTTTGAGATCTTCGAACAATGTAATATACGGAAAATGTCGGCACTTGTATTCATATTTCGACTAATTTCTTCCAAAGCCAACATTGCTAGACATTCTGTTCTAGCAGAATGTCTTGTGAGTCCCCACGTGGTGTCTAAACGTCAACGGTGTTACAAGCGCCTCATACCATCGATTCTGTAACCATGGTAAAAGATGTTTGAACACGGTATGTCAGTGTGCATGAAGATGGTTACTGTGCTAAATAAGAAAAGCTACTGCTGATTTCAAAGTATTTAGAAAAGTAGTGAGATTTAGCTCTGCCATGTGTTATGAGTCTAACCTTGTTACAAGTCTTGGGAATACTACGTACCTCCAATATAATAACAAGCAATTCAAGATTTTTCAAAAGTGGTCTGGACTTACCGCAAACAAACATATCGCACTTGAGAATACAAAAGTATTCGATCTCGGGGTTTCTGATAAGTAATAACTATAAGGTTGTGTCGTTATCATCTTTAATTCTTAAAGAGAATATTACAATTTATGGAGTTGAACTGAAATTTATTTGTTTCCCGAGAATTTACCCCAAAAAAAAAAAAAAGGCGCAATGGGAAAATGCTTTACAAAGTTGGGGATGGTCTAGAATTATAATTAAAAAAAGGGATGGTATATTAAGTTTACGTTTGAATAAAAAAAATGTTCAATATATGGGAGTAACAAACTCCTCTATTTAAGCAAGATATTGGCAAAACAGTCATGCAACGTTTCCTGAAGACTGAGAGGGAGAACGTAGCCCTTCACAAAAACTCCTGGTAAAGCTGAGAATATCACCACGAGCCTCAAAAACCGATGTGAATCAGTTGGAACCTGTTCAGCTGATTTCATGAACGAAAATAAGCAAGCAAATATTCACAAAACAAGATATGCGGCCTAATCGAGATGGTATCTAGCATGGTCCACAAGCCGTACATTTGCGAATGCAGAGAACGAATTGTACCTCAAGGCTTCGGTGCTGTTACGTCATAAACTGTTTTTAGTCGTCATCGTCTTGGTGACCAGATGAGTACTACAGTTCTCATTTAGCTCTTATTGTTTCAAGATTTAGCAATCGAACGAAGTCTTAACAAGCAATTTGGTAGAACACAAACGCAATATTTACAGTTTTAAGGTGGTTTACCAGAGAATCATTTTAGTCTCAAAAAGTAAGACTATAATATGCGATATTTAAACTATATATATATATATATATATATATAGATATATGTATATATATATATATATATATATATATAGATATATGTATATATATATATATATTTATATATATATATATATATATATATATATATATATATATATATATATAATATATATATCTTTGGCGTGAAGTCCATATTTGGTAAGAAATTAGAAAAGCAACGTGAAGTTTAATTACGGCCTGTTTTCAATGTTTATTCATATAAAGGAAACATTAACCATGGTCTCGATCTTGTGACAAACGGCATATATTATTTATTGAATATTTCCACAGAATTTAGAAGTATTTTATGAAATGAGATTATACTCAAGAGATGAGATTATTCTCACAGTTTTATTATATTTTGAATTTTTAGTTTCATAATCAATTTGTTGTAAGATGAAGCATAATACAGTACTAGGTTCTTTATGTAAGTAACATTCCAACCTTTTACCCTTTCAAATTTAATTATTAATGTTCGCCATTTTAATGTAAGGAACAACTACCGAAAGTAGTGCCATTTTTGTAGAAAATTTCAGTTCAGCACAATCTTCACGTTTTTACTTCAAAAATTCTCGTTGCAAGAAAACGTTTCCAGAATTAAACAAATCTTGAAAGGTATTCTCAACAAAATTTGGCATATGTGGAAAAAAGAAATTGATTAAACGGCTATTTCGACTAATAATCCTAATTGAAATGAAAACTTGTTAATTCTTTCATTATGCTAGTATTTCATTAACCTAATCTTATAAAAAATATAAAGGCAGAAGTTAAAATGACGACGGACGCTTCTTGTTGCCTGTTGCCGTTTCTTCCGCATGGCATTTCAGGCTGTAACTGTGCTAAGTCGAGAACCAACAATTTCTTGGTAAGTATCTTTGCGTGTTGCGGAATTATACACTCTTCATTCATTTTGTTTGTTTGTTAATGTTTGATCATACACTGAGTGCGTGCGTAAATGTTATAATATGGTTTCTATGGCGCCTAATACTCGCTAAAACTTTAAAATTCGCTTTGTGGTTCGTGCATTTCAAGTTCTAAAATTTTTCAAACTGTGGTCCGGGTTTTTCTTTGCATGATGTTCAGCGAGCTATTGAGGGACACGTTCAAACAGATATGCATTATTTGTAAACAAAGAAATATATTCAACAGAAAGTTTTATTTGCAGGAGGAACTGACTGTTAATGCCGGCCACGTTGATTTTTATAGGTTTATATACCTTGCACGAACATTAATTACGCGATGAAAGTTTTTGTGCTACCGTTTATTTAACACGGCAGTAACTACGATTCCTACAAAGAGTGCTGTATTTCGACCATCGTTAATTTATAATTTGTAACGCACCGAATAGATTAAATGACACATAATGTTGTATAAGGTGTCGACATCTTTTACTCTTAATGGCTCTGCGGAGTCGGCGGATCGTAATTTTAGCACTACTGGCATTCAAAAACTCAATCTTTATGTTTTGTATGTCAAGTAGATGTCAACCCTTGTCATTTAAGAAAAAATATATAGGTGGCGCAAGCCGCCGCACAATTCAAAGGGTTCAGTCGTATGCATCCATCCATCCATCCGTCCAGTGCCCCTTTTGTGTGCCAGTATTGTAAGAGGAAAAGCAGGTGATGACTCTCAGATCGCAATGCCTCAGACCCAGTCGGGTATTTAAAACATACTCAATTCACAACACTGCGCATAATAATGTCGCAAATAAAAGAAGGCATTTCGCTAGAAGAAAGAGGTATCACGCAGGTCAAGCAACCCGCTTCGCAGGAATGCTGCGTCTCCCCTACACGCATTTGTTCAAAGTTAAGTTTGGGGGTCTTATGTGCCAAACCAACGAAGGCCATCTGGCACGACCCAGCGGAGAACTGAGAATTTATTTCGTCCACTTGAGCATCTTTTGACGTTCAACCAAAACCTCGGTTACACGGCGTCTTGCCCGCCCGGATCCGACCGGAATTCGAACCCACCACCTGTGGATCCACAGGCCGGTGGATTTTTCTCGTAGCCACCGAGGCGGCTCAAGCGTTTGTTAAATTATCATTTATGAACGAAAGCTAGGATGACTTCTGTCACCTAGTGGGGCATCTCGAAAGCTGACTGCTGAAAGCTGCCACATTTACCTGTTTAATATCAAAATAACAAAGGATCGTTTTTTTTTCTCACTTACTAAACGATTATCACACGATTCGTAGTTCTAAAACTTGAACTTCAACTGAAACTTCAATGTTATTCTAGCACTATTTTTTCTGGCTGCTCGTTACGGAAATGAACTGTGATCTTCTGCGCTTCGCTATTTGAACATTCGTAGTCAAAGCTTTTTGTTCATCTTTGTGTGAAACATGTCTTAAAAACTGCCACTTGTTTTCAGGTAAAATGGACTCGTCTTGATGCTTCCTCCGAATTAGCTTTTCAACGGCTACAAAAAAGACGAGGACGAGAAAAAAAAAAAAAAAAAAAAAAAAAAACTTTGTTGTGTCCGGTTGTCGTCCTTTTGGTCGCTTTACTTTTAGCCCCGTATCTTACCAGCGCACTCCAATTGAACGAATCAAATTGATTATCGTACATTAGGGAGGCATTTGAGCAAACCACGCACGTAAAACGTTTTTGGGAGCGAAAGTTTTCAATGTAGTCATGGCAGTGAAGTATATCGCATTTAGTTGATGATTGAGAGGTCGCGAGTCTAACCCTTGCACCGGTGTCATGCTTTCCGAACGTTTACCTAACTTTTTATAGTTTTCCACAGCCGTGCGTCTGTGTTAATCACGATACCACACCTTGAAAAACCCCAGTGTTTCATGTTTTAAGGATATTTTTTGCGCAACTCTGAAGTATGATAAATCCTGATTAAGTAGGGAACTACTATATTTATAATACGCTCAGTGCTTTCCGAAATAAAAGTTGCAGAAAAAAAAAAAAAGAAAAAAAAAAGCGGGGAACAATGAATCAAAACTACTAAACTAAGAAAAAAAAAAGCAGTGGGTAGAGGTTTAAATAACAAGACTTATATACGCATGCAAGCGGTACCCGACTTCGTACCGATCCACCGTTGAATACAGAATGCAAACACAAAGTCTTATTGAAAACGAGTGGCGATTCTTTCTTCAAACTTTGTAATTTCATCGAGAGCGTGAGATAACCCATATGTATTGTTGATTTTGTGTCTTACCGTGTTTGTTTATACATTAACACACACTGTAATGCATATTTGTCTTTAAAAAATAAAATTTTATTTTTTCAAATAAAATTGTACTGCGTAAATTTTCCAGCAATGTCCTTCAGTCAGATACAACAAGATGTTTGACACGAAAGAAACCGAAAGGAGCAACCAGCGTGATTCAGGCGAACTAAAATACATCTGCACGCAGCATAGGCATATATTGTATATGTGTTACGGGGACGTAATATCAACAGATTCCAAAAGCCAAACCATCATGGGCGCGTTTCCAATACGTCTGAGAGAAGAATACCCAAAAACTGGTATAGCCTTTTTTCTGGAACAAGTGGTGGAACTCCTGGTGCGGCGGTGCAGTTCCCAGAGGATAGAAAAGACTTCCTCACTACGTTTCTCAAGACCCTGTGTGTTAACGAATCGTGCAGCTGGAAGCACTACATTGTGTTTACAAAAAGAGACCGACGCACCCATAGTTGATTTCAAACCTGGAGTCTACATACAGGGTGTCCCCCAAAATAGTTCAATGAGAATATAGCGGCCGACGAATCACGCAAGAACATGAAATTGAATGGCGTTGGCCCGCGACCAGCCCCATTTTCCCATAAAAAAAAGTTAAAAAAATTAGCTTACAACTTTTGAACAAGATAACGGTCAGTTCTGTAACTACGGCATCTGGTCTGAACCGGTATGGCTATATTTAGGTGAAATCACTCAGCATTCAACGATGCGTACTTTATGTTTGAGGCAAAAAAAAAGTACACTACCTTAAATTGTTTTCAGGGATGCATGCTGTAAATGCGTACTGGCACATTTTACATCCTCACTCTTAAGAAAAGCCCGTGCGTCTGCTTTCCCGCACAACACTCGGAGAGCCAATCACCGCAACTTAAGGAGGCGGCTCATCGAGTCCCGACGCTGAAACATATGTTTAGACTAAAAAACGCAGTCTTGAGTTGTGACATTAAGCATTGCAAGCGTGACGTTTTGCATTGCTTAATGTCACAACTCAGAGTACGTTTTTTGGTCTAAACATATGTTTCGGCATCGTCATTTGCTGAGCTGCCTCCGTAAGCTGCGGTGATTTGCTCTCCGAGTGTTGTGCGGGAAAGCAAACGCACGGGCTTTTCTTAGAGCGCTCGGGGGTCGATCGGCATATCTGGTCTAACACGTAATGTCAGGCACGTGTCAGGCACGGGGCCAGGGAAGGGGGGGGGGGGGGGGGGGCATGGGGCCCGTGCCCCCCCCGAAATCTTACATTTTGCTGGGGCCTTCTTTCCCCCTCCCCCTCATACGGCAATTTGTAATGCCCCCCCCCCCCCCCCCTCCCCGAGTCAAAATCCTGGCTACGTGCCTGCGTAGTGTCAGAATACGTTAATATGATGCATAGTTTGTTCAGTAGGTCTTTAGCTCTCATTTTTTGTTCATAATCTGATGAGGTCCCGAAGCAGGGTATGAAAAATGAATACATGGAGTGTCTCTCACTCTAAAAATAGGTGAAGTCCAATCAGCGGTGACCAGAGGGAAGACTTTTGTACGGCGTTCTGAAAGTTACTAGATAGCTAACGGTTTTCAAAGACATGACGCTGCTCTAGACATGTACTGCAAAACGTGCTTTGAAGTATAAGTTTTGGTTCCCGATACCAATATTGTTCTACAAAACCATGCTCTGATAGAACTTTTCAAAAGCAGGTATGCCGGACTGGTAATGCGCAAAACGCACTGATTTCTTTGAAAGATCATCCAAACCATCAGCATGCATATCGGAAAGTTTTCGGTATAAACGAAGGAATCATGTTGCGGGCACCTGTATTTATTTAAAGTGAAAAAAAAGAAGACTTGCCAAAGAAAAAACAATATTGTTCTTTGCACTGACAAGTGTTTTCACTGAAATAAATGCCACGTGCTCACAAAATTGCATTCTGCAGTTTGTTCAATATTTTGCCTATAGGGGAAAGTACGCTCATGGGGAAGTTTCGTTGTTTTTTTTTATCTCTGTAATCAGGTTACGTCACTCAAACGGTCCCATCCTATGACCACCAATAGCATATGAGATTTTTATGGAGTTTCATTTATCTGAGATTCATATATCTAGTTTATTCATGAGGGCCTAAAAACGGGATTACACTTTCTCGCTCAGACCATATTAAAAAATGTACTTCAGACATTGAAAGTAGTGCAGCATACTCGAAGTATACTTTCTTAATTCTTAAAGAAATATTGAAACGAAATTTTTGCACTTCTTTCTTTGTTTAGATGCGGTCTATGCTGTGCCGGCAGCCCAGAAACACTAGTCTAGACCAGTGCTTCTGGACTGCCACTAGAAGAGTCAAGAAAACTAATTTTAAAACGAATTAACAGGTTATAAGATTTCGCCTGGTGGCGGTCTGTGAAGATACGTTGGAATGCCTTCACGTCATGGGCCAGCTCGCGGCGGTATGGCTGGCTCGTGGAGTTCCTTCACGTGGCTTGGCGAAGAACGCTTAGCAGTTTACTGCGTTGTTGTATATGTTAAAGCTTCCACATTGCTTCCGCAGCGTGCGTTACACTCACACTTCACAGCGGACAACAGACACACTTCAAAAGTTCACTCACACAGAGGTAGAACACCCACACTGCGCCGTCTCTCAACTCTGGTTTGTATTACGCTTCTTCATCATGAACCGCCAACTTGCCCAGGATAAAGTATTGACCAAGTGCATTCCACACCATCCCGATCGCCGATCTTCGCAGGCGTTAGGTAGGAGCTTGATCTGAGGGTGCGAGCATCTCTACCCAGCCAACCGCACGATGCTCTCTCCTCAGAAATTGAAAATAATCTCCTAGCGGTGGTAGCGAGAAACACTTTTAATAAGTGGGTAAGATTTAAATTGAGTAACTCTTCATTGTTAAAAATATAATGCGTGGATGTTTTGGTTATGATTATGCAAACAGTTGTAAGAGTCGATTGCACCGCTCGGACTCTGTTTTGCTCGGACGGAGTTACACCGCTCGGACGTGGCTCGGACGGTATATTCCCGGCCCATCACGTCAATCCTTCTTCTAGAATTTGGTTCTGCACGACCGCGATCGAAACACCACGGGCACTATATGTTCAGTCACCGAGAGTTGCTCCGACGCACTTATTAATTCTGTTTCTCGCGACCACCGCCAGGCTGTATTATTCGCGGCTTATAGCTGGCCGCATGCAATCGAATCTGTAAAGACACCCTGGAACGCGCCCAGTCCGCTTTCGGCCAATGGTGCCTCCTCATTTTCCTGCTCTATACTTTCCAATGAATGGCTAAACTCTCTCGATATACGGCTCTGCGTATAGTCAGCGGATATTACTACTAAGCGAGATTGTCACGCGTTGACGCCACCAAGCGGCAACGCTCGAAACTACATGGTACCCTTGGCCGTGCGGGAGCCCTTGACGTCATGAGCTCGATACCCATTGCGCTGGCCGAGTTTTGAAGCAAGAGGTAGAGAGCTCGAAACACCTCATTTCGTTTCCGTATCCCTTTAAAAGCGCAAAATGAGTATAAGGGGTATTCACTGGCAACCATAGTTGTGTGCTCTGTGGTCAAGCCCACGCTAACGTCGATCGTTTGCCAGATTGATTTCCCACCGTTAAAAACCGTTTTTCCTGACATACGATGAGTTGAATTAGACACAGCTCGTGCTGAAGACGACATATAAATACATCCTATGCAAAGGACCGATCTCGTTTCATAGAAATGATTTTCCTTAATCAAAGGTCGTTGTCCTGCTCTCAGAAAGGTCACTAGGTATCCGAATTGCGGTTGGTAGGAAAGGTAAATCAAAACCACAGCGACCTATTTCTGCTGAACAAGTTCACGAAATGCAGCCATGATTGAGGGCTTTCTGCTTAGAAGGTGCTATAAATTATCGCTTCTAAATGACCTGGGGCTGGAGATTCTTGTTTCCCAAGTCAATCAATCTTTGTTTTTTTTAGTCCAAGTGGTTTGGGTAGTTCAAAGGTGTTGAAAAACACCAATTCTTTTCCCTCCCACGGAGTTGCATTTTTGATAAACGAGTAGCCTGCTTAGCTGCCCGTCGTACGAAAGCATTTCGAGCGTTGATTTGCAATACCAGAAAAAGAAAAAAATATGACATTGACCGCCATTTTGCAGGGAATTGTGTCCACCTGCCGAGTCTTTCTTCTCGCAGGATTCTTTATGGAGGTGAATTATTCCGCAGCCCGCTCGGAGGATGCCGTGTTGCGGTGATCTCGCCCGGTCGAGACGCGTTCAACTGAAACCGGAATATGTTCTCGCAAGAGAGGAGACCTTGGGCGAAATTGCAGTCTTTAGAGGCTGACCCCATTTCGAACTAACACGTCGCCGACACTAATCCCCTGACAATGGTTTACTACATGCACGCACCGACTATGTCCGTGGGCTTCCTTTCATAAGTCACATTAGCAATCTACTCGCGTGCATAGGAGAACTGCACTTATACTTGTGCTCTCTAGCTCCAATGGACACCAACTCCCCCACTGTAAATGGTGCTTGGAACGCGGTTCCGACTGGTGTGTTTCCGGCGTTTCCAAAAGCGGTCCCTCGATTTCCCTCCGATGTCTTAGTAGAGGTGTCGTATTGTCGCCGGCCTGGATCCTAGAGGTAGTCACAGTCACGGAGGTGTACACTCCGGCTTTTGTGATGTCATATATGTAGACCCTTTTGGATTATATACTTTCGATTAATGGGCGGGATAGGACGCTAAACACACCAGTCAGAGACGCGTTCCGGGCATAGTGGGAGTAGCTCCAATCGGTATCAAACTGTGCCTCCCCCCCCCCCCCCCCCCGCCCCTATACGTTATACGAGGGGGGTTGCCACCAATCGATAATGTTCGGAAAACGCCGCGGCGCACGGGCATGCAGTACGTGCTTCGCATCGGAGTTCAACGCAGGAACCCAAGTGCATCCTCGTTTCTATGAGAATGTAGAACGTGCCTCAATAAATCGGGGATATCCATCTTGTACGCGGAGGTCACATTTGTTTGTTTCTGGCAACGGAGTTTCTGGAGACGCGGGAGCGCCCCCGTGCGGCCTTCGCGGGCCCGAGCGGGAATGGATGTGGCGCGTCTCGGCTTGGCATTTGTGGCCTTCCTTGAAGCCCGGACTGAAGCAGACAGATCCTTCTCGAAGGGTGGTCTGGCCACCTCGGCTGTACCGAACCCGCCACTCAATCTGAAATGGCGGAATGGATGGAAGGCCCGCTTAGACGCGGCAACCGAACCTAAAGATCTACCGGAGCATGTAGCCTTATGGGCGGCGGTTAATGAATTGATGCAGCGAGACACATTTACCGTATACTGCATAGGAGCCAATATATATAAAAAAATAATACATTAGCCGGTCAAACGTACAGTGCGCCGCAATATGAAAGACCCACTGGGAGTGAGTGGCCGAGGCGGTGGCTGGCGGGGGCGCTGCGAGCGCTCCGGGCAATTCCATTCTGCTTCGAGGGGAGGACGCTCACTCGGGGCTCAGCACAAACTGATAAGCGCGCGCTTTAGCTGAGCCCCGAGTGAGCGTCTCCGCTCGATTTGCTGAGCCCCAAGTGAGTGTCCTCCCCTCGAAGCATAATGGAACTGCCCGGAGCGCTCGCAGCGCCCCCGCCAGCCACTGCATCGGCCACGCGCTCCCAGTGTGTCTTTCATATTGCAACGCACTGTACATGAACGTTCTAGTTTTGCTGTTAACAGTTGATGTCTCATGTGAGGTCTCTCAACAGTTATATTGATGCGTCTGTAGGAAATTTAAGTCACGGCTTCAGGTACGAACCGTTAAGTTAGGGTTTGGGGTAGCCCGTGATCCCGTGCATGCAATCACGGCGATAATATGAAATGGCCCCTCTTGTATTACCATAGAGCGGATGTTCAGCAGCGACGGAATGGCGGCCTTTCATAGACACTTTATCTTCGTTCGATTATCATGTACCTCTTGCACCGGTGCAGAAAAGTGTAGGGCAGTGTACTTCCGGTATACGACCGGAAGTGAACCGCCCTACACTTGTCTGCACCGGTACTGGACGTGCAGGTAAATCGAACGAAGATACTGACGACTTAGGAAAGGGCGTGGCTAATTGCGTTCAGGCTTCTTGCTTCGTGATTGGTTCTCTTGGCGTGCTTATTAGTTAACGCAGCAATCTCGTTGACTGACGAAGCAATAATGAGATGCTCGGACTCGCCGTGCCTCGAGTTTCTTAGCATGTCAGTGAGCATAGCAACCTTCACAAAAAAAAAAAAGAAAAAAAAAAAAAAAGACTGTGACGTCACGACGAGCTCTCGACGAATAGCCGACGGCAAAACGAGAACTTGGTCGCTTTTAGAACGAAAACTATTATTCGGGGATGTCGCACTAATCCAAAACTTTGCTTTCGCACGACGAAGTGATGTCACCTGAGCGCCTGGGTTTTAGGCAGGGCGTTCGCAATGCGATAAACGTTAGTGCATAGTCGTTCTCTCTTGCCTAAAGTATGCCAAAGACTGCATTTGAAATCCGAGATGACAGATTCTAGAGGTGCAAATCATTTGCAATTGTCGTCAAGACCGAGAGGCCGCAGCCGTTTCGCCAGGTACGATCAGTAAAAAATGCTGTATTTTTAAAAGTTTTTCTTTTGATCTTTTCTATTCAATAAGATAAGAATTTCCAGAACCTTTGATTCTTGTTAGGCTGTGGTCTTTCTCTGCTGTCCCATCTTGATGGGGATCGGAGGGTTAATGTGCCCTGGAAATAGCGTCCGGCGTATAGTGTGTTTGCATTGGTCACTCTTTCGTTGCATGGGCGTCGCCAAGCGCGTTTGTGACAGTGAGATGTGAGACGAGAAAAAGAAGGAGAGGAGGAGAAGCGAGCGCGTAGGGACGTCAAAACACCGCGTTCTGGTTTTAATGATTAGTGGAATGATTAGTCCTCTGTCTCCACTGCATTCCTCCAACGCGTTGGAACGCGGAACGTGGGTCTCGCATTCGAACGCATTTAGCGATGCAGTGGAGTCAAAAGAATCGTTTCAACCAGAGATCAGCGTTCTGAAAACCCCACGCGATCTCGCATCCTCTTCTCCCTCAGTTTCCGTCATATAGTTTTGATTGAAAGCGACAGCCTCTCCTTGGTGAGCATAATTGTTTCTTATTCTGAGCATATTGAAAGTTTTTTTTTTTGTTTTTTTTTTAACGCCCATAAACCATCGTTACGTGTCTCAGGTTCTACTCCTAAATTCTTGCTCCGGAATCGAACTGCCATGCTACAGGCGTAGGGTGCAAATGTCTCCGAACCCCGGCTTTGTATAGTGCACGCAGCGTTTTAAGCCTCGGCGCTCGCGTTTCACGTATTCCAAGGCAATGTCACGAGGTTGCCTCCATTGACGCTACGAAATATATACATTAAATGTAAGAACATATTAATCGAATGTCTCTATGTGTTGTCAACGGCGGCCTAAAAAAATAGGGAGGGGGGGGGGGGGGGTTCCCAGCATCTCGATCATTATCGTTTGGCAACCAGTCAGGTTGGGACATTAGCCAATAAGGATGTCAATGAACCAACTTTACTTGGTGACGTCATGGGTTTCAGTACTTATTTTTTAAATGCTTTTAATCATTACGGGTTATGTACCTAAATGAATGTTCTATTTTTCATACGCTCTGGGAGGCTTTACGAATCTTCTTGCTATTGCTCCGCAACTATTTGTATAATTTTCTTTCCTACGCGCTACATATAGCCAGGGGAAAAGAAAGTTGCCCATGTGCTTGATTTTGTTTATTTAAATTGGGGAATATAAACTTCTTCTTACCTTAAGCGCAATATTTCAGTGACCCTATATGTTTCTGTTCGCGATGCAGTGACGGACTACTTTTTTGGTTGTTGGATCATAAATTAACGCTGCGTATTATGCGTGATGTAATGGCGTCCGGGATGTTGGGACTGCACGTGTATAATGACAATTAATTCTGCATAAATTAAGAGCCCCGTCTAGCCGCCATGTGTCTACGCGGCGTGGCGGGGCATCCCGACGGAATTTTAATAATATGCAAGTTTTTCTTGTTTTGTTTTTTTCTACCGGGTTAACTTGTTTACCAAAGAGACGCCGCAAAATCTTTATTTTCTCGTTTCCGGCCCGTTCGAGCATTACTTCATTTTTCTCAACGGATGCCCTTACGAAATGTTTTTTTTTTTTGGAACCGTGAAGGGGGGGGGGGGGGGGGGGTTATGTTTTCATGAAAAATGACCTGTTGTTTCAAAGACAAAACCTGATGTTACGTCGCAACCCGCGAACAATATATGACGCCTAAACTCGTGCACACGCTGCGGCCGTAAGGACCAACACAATTTGCACGCCTTGCAAAATTCGAATTCCAAACTACATACCTAAACTTGGGCACGCGAACGTAGATTCGCAAGGGGTTGTATATCTATTTTTTTTCAAATGCTCAAGTCGGAGGTGGTAAATATATATATAAAAAAGAGAAAAAACAGCGGCCGTGCATTTCCTATACTTATTACCAGACGTTCATTGTCTCCACATTGATTCGTGGGCTTGCTCTTTGGTGGTCATTGTTCACATATTTCGATAAAAGGATTAACTATGGCGATAATATTGCTGATCGCCAACCTATTGCCAACCTAAGCCTACTATTGGTTCTTAGCGTTTTTTGCGCTCAGCAAGACACCCGGGAGCGAGCTCAAAAAACAGTGTGCAGACGACAAACAGGCTGGTATAGGAGACATAGAATATACACGGCCTCCGATTTTGCTTTATTTTTACTTTTTCACTACCTCCGAGATGAGCTTAAAAAAATGGCAACAGAACTTGTTGCGAAATTACGATCTTGTTCCCAATTTCAAGTATGTACGTTTGGACACACTTGAAATTGATGTTTAAAGACAATTAATCTGTGAAGGGAGTGCTAATACTCCAAGCATCGCTTTTTTAATGACTTTAGGTTCACGTATTACCCTCAAGATCAGTATTGCAAAAAAAAAGTCCGGATCCAAGACAGAGAGAGAGAGAGAGAAGGCTTGCAAAAGAGGAAATACTCACGTACGCGTCGTAGCCAGTTGATGCACCTTAGATTATCAATAGGTTATTTATCGAGACATAAGCGTTTCGAACGTCTAAAAGCATCGTTTCTTCCTTTGACAACTAAATCTTGTAAGAACAACTTCGCGCAGCGCTCAAATAATGCATAAAATCTTCATTTTTTTTTTGATGTGAAAACATACACACCTGATCAGACAATAAAAAAAAAAAAAGAAATCGTTCCTGTTTGCTTATGACGACAACCACTTATGAAGTTCATTATAAGGGGCATGAGCATCGTTGACGTGTATCTCAGGTAGTATGACTGTAGTTTTTTCCGTACCCGTAGTGCCAAATCTCGGTTTTATAATGCGAAGACGCTCTTGTTTATGTGCCTTGAATGTTATCTGCTCGCCTGATCATTGCTGTGTCCCAGCATTTGTCCATATATAAGCTGTGCATTTTTAACGAAAGTTTACCGCAAGTATGCTTTCTCAAAACTGTGATAGTTCAATTGTGAAGAGGATACCGCTATAAGTTACCCGGGATAAAATGAAACCAGAAAATCTTCTTGAAAGCTGTAGAGCGGAACACGACGTTTCACTGACAGGCTTGACTTTTTCAGGCTTAAATTTCTTATCCTAATTACTTTGGCTAGAGCCTCGAAGCATCTATGAAGAACATTTTCAACTTCTCGCCAGTTGGATGATTCTTCAGGGCCGTGGTAGTTCTTTGGCGAAGGCAAAACCGCTAAAAGTTATTAGAAAAAAAAAAAAAAAAAAGGAAATCTTATTGGAAACTTTAGAGCAGCAAACGATGTTTCGCTGGCAGACTTGATTGACCATTTCGGGTTTAAAGTTTTTTGCCTAACTTAAGCTAGGACATTGAAGTTACCATGACGAACATTTTCAACTTCTCGCCAGTCGGGTGATCTTTCAGAGCCGTCATATCTCTTTTGCGAAGGCAATACCGCTACAAGTTATACGACAATGAAAACAGAAAAATTCCCAGAAAACTTTAGAGCGGCAGATGACGTGTTTCGCTGACAGACTTCAATTCTCCATGTTCAAGTTTCTTACCCAAACTTTGGCTAGGACTTTGGGACTTTGAAGCTTCCATGAGGAACGTTTTCACCTTCTTGACAGTTTGGTGATTCGTCAGAACCGTGATAGCTCTTTTGCGAAGGCAACACCGCTACAAGTTATCAGAAAAAGGAAACAGGAAAACTTCTTGGAAACTTTAGAGCGAAAGACGATGTTTCGCTGGCAGACTTGACCCTTTCGGGTTTAACTTTCGTATCCTAACTTAAGTTAGAACTTTGAAGCTTCCATGAGAAACATTGTCACCTTCTCGCCAGTTTGGTGATTCTGCAGTGCCGTGATAGCTTTTTTGCCTATGCAGCACTGCTACAAGTTATCAGAAAAAGAAAACAGAAAAACTTGTTGGAAACTTTAGAGTGGCAGACAGCGTTTCGCTGACTGACTTGACCCTTTCGGGTTTAAGTATTTTATTTTAACTTTGGCTAGAACTTTGAAGCTTCCATGAGTAGCATTTTCAACTTCTCGCCAGTTCGGCGATTCCTCAGAGCCGCGATAGCTCTTTTGCGAAGACAACACGGCTACAAATTATCCGAAAATGAAAACAGAAAAACTCCTTAGAAACTTTAGAGTGGCAGAAGACATGTTTCGCTGATATGCATAGACTTGACTCCTTCAGGTTTAAGCTTCTTATCTAAACTTTGGCTAGAACTTTGAAGCTTCCATGAGGAACATTTTCACCTCCTTGCCAGTTTGGTGATACTTCAGCGCCGTGATAGCACTTTTGCAAAGGAAACACCACTAAAAGTTATCAGAATAGTAAAAAAAGTAGGAAAACGTTTTGGAAACTTTAAAGCGGCAGACGACGTTTCGCTGACAGACTTGACTCCTTCAGGCTTAAGTTTCTTATCCTAACTTTGGCTAGAATATCGAAGCTTCAGTGAGAAACATTTTCAGCGTCTTCTCCTGTGACTTGTAACGTGGGATCTCTAGCGTGTATCAGGCAGCAGCGGTTAAACGTCCGTACGCCCGACGAGCCACACGGTAACAGGAAAAAGGTGGCTGCGTCTCTGGCATTTCCAAAAGGCGTTCTCAGCCCACAGGATGTATAGGGCCTTTCTGTGCTCTTTTTTAGCGGACGTAGTGAGGAGGCCAGTGAAGGGCACGCTGCGAGGGTTTTGTGGAAATGTAAAGCCCGTCACGATGTTATGTGAAACTCTTGCATCACGGGACGTCATGGTGTCATTTGTCCATGTGACTTTCTGGTATCACCTGAAGTTACGTGACCACGTGACATGACATCACAGAGGACCCATATATGCTACGCATTAGAGTGCCTTTGGAGGTGCTACGGATTAGAGTGCCTTTGGAGGTGGCGTGACAGTGTCCCGTGATCCTGTGACGTCATTCAGACTATGCCTTCCAACCCGGACGCGAAAGCCCGGAGAGCCGGTCCTCTAGATGTTCTACATTAAAAATCAAAAGCGAAATGAAAGCTCTTTTCTCTTGCAATCGCAAGAGCAGCACGCCTTCATCATCTAAAAAAGAATTACAGAACACAACGCGCATTTTTTGGTTTTGCCCCACCAGCGAGAGAGACCAACTGCAAAAACTGGTTCACGGTTCACTTGGAAATGCAGACTGCCGCACCCACCACCTTAGCCTCGAAAAGAAAGAAAAGAAAGAAAAGATATTCAAAACCGACCATCCAGAGGAGTGTATATATGTATCCCGGTATGAGCGCGGGCGCGACGGGAGCATATGTGCACCCCCCCCCCCCCCCCCTTCCCGTCCCACCCGCTAATGCAAATAAAATCGCCACCGAAACAACACGCGAGATAGATTGCGAAGCGCGACGCAATATCGTTGTATACTCGCAACTGCATTAAACGACACGAACGCACACGAACAGACGCGCGCGTACTCCGTTTCAGCGTACACGATGGATCTCAGAGCGCGCTGTATGCGAGCCATCGCGGAGCCAATCTAATACCACGTCAGTATCACGTGACCTTTAGGAGGGACGCAGCGAAACGAGGGGTGCATAGTCACGTGACAAGGTTTACAGCGCTGGGTTAGCCGTGATGGCTCGTGGCGTCGGTTGCGGTCCATATCCCAAAGCGAAACGAATGATAAAAAAATAACAAATAAATGACCAGCATGAAGTTGGGAGCTGGAACGGCATGCGTTTTCGCGTCTCGTTTTTCTTTTTGTTTATTTTTTTTTATTGTGTTTGAGTGTGCACGCTTTTGCCTCTTTCATTTTTTTTTTTTTTTTTGTGCAGGATGTGTTGGTTTGAAATGAGCATGCAAGGGATGCGTGTTTGTCGAGAGAGAATGCCCGCTTGGTCGCGAGTCTTGGCCACTGGATGAGCGAGGGAGTGTTGTTGCCCGAGCTGTGCACTTGGTTTCGCCCTAACTTGGTAAAGAGCCAACTCTATGGTCTCCCTCGAGCCAATCGGGGAGACAGGAGGCGAAGCACGTGACGGCCCTTGCGAAAGTTATATTGTTACGGGGGCGAGAGGCGTAACCCAAGCAGTTGGAGATGAGGGGAAGGAGGAACTCCCCTCTTAGCTGGATTCTCTTCGGTGTGTCCCAGGTGTCACTTTAGATTCCCTTGGAGATTACCCCGTCACTCGAAATTCAAGCCTCAAGAACAAAAGCAAGTTTTGCGAATTGGTCACACGCGGCGCGTACGAGATTTGGTTGTCGGAGGAAAAAGCGATGTTTTTGGCGTTTGGGACGTGTACTTCTTGATAGGTTAACATATATCTAATCTAGAATTCACCTACATATATCTTAAGTAAGTATATTATAAAGGGGAAATGAGTAATGCTCCACGAGGAGCCGGACTTGTTTTACTACGGTTCTTGAGGGGAAAGCAGGTATAGTGAGATCGAGTGTACACCGACTCATGTTTACAGATAAACCGGAGCGGCCCTGGCGGCACGCCACCGGCACAGCGCATGCGCGATGGGGTGTGGGCAAGAAGCGCCGCATCTCGCATCAACAAACCATTGGAATGCGATGTTGTCGGCGTCGGAATGAAAGGTGCACCTTTTCGCGTCAATTTCGGGGAAACTGGAATGGTTTTGAGGTCACGTAACGCCAATTTTTCAGGAAGATTGTGCGGGAAAACTGTGAGGGGAGGGGAGAGCATGTCCCTCCTCCTCCTCCGTACCCTCTTTTCCTCCTTCTCCTCCTCCTCCTTATCCGTACCCTCCCCTCCTCAAGAGCTGCGCTCTAATTTCGCGTTAGAGAGAATTGCAAACATCTTTCATTTTATTTTTTGTACCTGCATTTCTTGTTGCAACGTTTGGTATATACTGGCCGCTGTCACTTTAATGAGCAGACAACAGTTTGAACGAGATGAAAAGAGCAGACGACAATCTGAACGATCAGACGGCCGTTTGAAAGTGAAGACACCCTGAACGTTGCCCGCGGTTGGCCCGGAGAACTCGATGGTTTCCCGCGTTTTTTGTTGCACAAAACAAATAAATCTGATGACCACAAGTGTCCATGAATAAAACGCCAAAGTGCTTCCCGCCCAAGCAATCGTGGCCCGACGCTGTCTGGTTCCCTTTTCAAGGCACTTACCCTTCCAAAAATATATCCACTTTCTACAGAATTTCTAGATAAAATAATGTATAGAGGATATGGATATTCTAAAAAAAATATGTATCAACTTCTCTATCCACTCTCTATAGTTTCTGGCCGCTCTTTTCTGTAAACTTTCTATAGAATTCAGAGTATATAGTTTAAAATATTTTATAGAAGACAAATAAACATTTTAGCAACTTTTCTATCCCCTTTCTAGAGACATAATCAGTTTCTCACCAACGAAAAATAAAAAAAATCTGAATATCCATTTTAGTTTTGTCACGATACATGCAGTTGAAGTGTGCCCCATTCGCAGACATCACAATTACACACGCCATGGAGCGCTCATAAATCTAGTAATCCAGTAGTGTTGAGTGCTCCACTGCAATACCCGACGCTTGAAAGGCAATCACTTGAACGACCACCGTCCCAGAATATTAAAACGATTTCAAGTATGTTGCTTTTTTTTTCCCCCAGATAATTTATACGAAACGTTGTTTGTAAGGGTTGCTTAACTGAATCTCCAACTAAGAAATATTGCAAGAGGCGATAATTATTTGACACAGTTGAAAAAAAAAAAATTAAAAAACAGCCTCCGCAAGGATATGTTTAAAGTAGTCGTGATGTCGCTTCTCGGCACTGCATCTTATTGTTCTTTCGATTCTAGTCTATAGAAATTATATACAAATAGTCTGACAAAACGTCTTTTGACACCTGGATGCTCATAGAAATTTTATGACATTTGTATCGTCCGTTTTGTATAGACTTCGGTTAAAGAAAAGTCTATTGAAAGTCTATCGAAAATTTTTGATACAACGCAAGTGGATAGAAGTTGAGAGAGCCGTTTAAATGTTGACAAGATTGCTACCGACCGCCTAATATATATATATATATATATATATATCTTTTTGTAGGGCATTTACGTTTTTGGACGAACCGAACGAACAGAAAACGCACGAAAACCGACCTTTCAGCCTTTCCCTGCTCTTTTGCTATACAGCCCCAGTCACGGCGTTTTGACGAGAATGCAGGTTTTATTTATTTTTGTTTGCTTTTCATAAAAAAAAAAAACAGGAATTTTTGTTTTGCGTGGCGCCAACTTCCGGTCACAGCTCCCCAGACCGGAAGTGCGCCCGACGCGACACCACCACGGCGTGACGTAGCAGAGCAGCAGAGTTAGTGCATGGTCACTTGTCTCCATCCGACGCAACCGATTTGCTCTCCGAGACCGCAGCCTTCGGCCGTTTGCCAAGGTATATACGGTGAGACGGGGTGCATAGGAAAGCCTGTTTCTTGCCTGTTTGACTGGCCCAGTCGTAAATATGCCCCGGGTTTCGCGAGTTTACTTCTTTTTTCCTCTATATATATCTTCTTTTTTTTTTTACTTCGAGTGTAGTGAGCATCTGTGTTTGTGCTTTGAAACTCGACGGTGAAGAATAACGCCGCTGCCGCTGTTCCTCGCAAAGGCGTTTGTTATAGGTGTCTTGCGCATATATACGCCGACGGAGGCGCCCTTGTATCGCTTTGCACTGCCGTTTCCTGTGCGCCATTGTGGATTCGTTTTTTTTTTTCTTCTTCTTCTTGTTTTGTTGTTTAGTTTGTCCTGAGGAAAGTAGAGTGGTGGCTGAAAAATTGACCGAGCGAGGTGTTTGTGCCTCGCCTCGCACTTGAGGTGAGTACCAAGTGGGTGGGAGAGAATGGCCCTGAAACGCCGAAACTGAAGCGACGAACGAAATGTAACGAAAAAACTAAGGTCTGAGGCCTTGCATGCGACGCAATCGAGGTTCTATGAGAGGTTAGAAAAAAATGTAGTATAGGCGTAAGCTTAAATGTTGTTCCGCTTTCTACATTCTAACACAGCTCCGGGTTCCTTTTAGAACGCAGCTCTTAGGGGCCCGTTTCCGGCTTGAGCGGCGTCGCCGTCGGCGTTAACGTCGCCGTCGGCGTCGGCATCGGCGTCGCGGACGCCGACGCCGACGCCGACGTTGACGACGATTATGGTTATGTATCATATACAAAAGAGACACGGAGTTTCTCCGCAGATATGATGACAGATTTATCTGCGCACACGCCTCAAGAACGTGCGAAGCGTACGTCTTGCTTTTGTACATACATAAAAAAACACGCCTCACACACCGTCTGCAGACTGTTTTTCGTATAATGTATTTAAAGTGTGACTGCGGTTTTAAAATTTAGCAAGCACTTCCGTTGCTCCAAGTTTCGACATACACAAGAAGGGAAGTAATTGAGTCACACACATTCGTATAGAAACCCGTTCTGAAAGGCCGGCCTCTTGGGCGCCGCCATCTTGGTCCTGGTGCGTGTCGTAAGTTGTCTGATAGTCAAGCCTTTGCTGGGGCCGCGTGCCCACGGTTATATCAGCCTGCACAGTAAACTTCAAAACACCTATAATGGTGTTTGGAAGGTGTTTCATACGGAATAAAACTTTTCAAAACTCTATATATATTTTTTAATAATACCTGTAATGCCCTTGGTACACCTACTGAGCGTATGAAATAGGCGTTGTGACACCGTTTGGCGGCTTCGGAAAGGTGTTAAGAAAACATAATAATAATGATAATAATAGCTTTATTTAACATGCATAAGTATGGTGCGGGCTGACAAAAAAAAAAAAAAAAAGCTGTCCAAGTAGCTTGACTGGTGCTCAGAGACTTTTTACAGAAAAGATGTTTCCGCCTGAAAACAGCTTTTTTCGAGCTTGCCGCGATATAACTGCACTGAAGTAATATATCGGTGCCATACTGGGCTTTGCGTACAACACATATTTTTGGGCACAGTGGGGAAAGGGGGGGGGGGGGCTAATCCAGCTAGAAAAAAGAGGGGGATTAGGCACAAAATTAGAAGTGACTGCCATTTCTCATAATTTCGGTTTTGATCTCGAAAACTCGGAGACGCCCCACCGCTATCACTATCATCAAGAAGACAGGGAAGTGGAAAGGCCGGATTGAAGTGCATCGTGTGTCAGCCAAGGTAAGTTCATAATTTTTGTTGTTTTTTTCGAATTTTTGCGAAACTCTTCTACATGGAAATGTTAAAAGGTGACTGAAAAGAACTTCTGATATGTGTACGTCAGTTGGCGCCACAGAAACACTTCGGCGCCAATCATCTGTCAACGAAGAAAGAGCCAATTTTGATTATTTTATTTTTTATAGTGTATAGGGACTAATCAATCCATCAAATTCCTTACAGTGTCGTTCGTATCTCTTCTAAAGTAGTGGGTGTTTTATCGTTGAGTTTGCAAAACTGATCATAAAAATGTATTTTTATTACAGAAACCCAGGCCTTGCTGGGTTTCTTTAAATTATATCTGCAGTACCACACATGTACTGTTGAAAATTTACTGGTTCAAATTCAACCTTGGATTCTACTCAAATATCTGACCATCCTTGACTGACAAAGCAAACACTTGGACGAAACTGTTTCTTTTTTTTTTTTTTGCCTCAAAGAACAGTGAAAGTATATGTATGATGCTTTGAATGTTGTTATTCTTTTATATAGGGCCATACATTTCTCTTTTGTGTTAACATTCTTTCAGAAAACAGACACAAACAACCTTGTAGAGCAATTCAGCAGCACACGACTCCTTGCATGTTGCTTCTATAGATAGAGCGCTCTCTAACAATCGAAAACATCTTAAGTGTCATGTGTAGCTTATGTGATCTCTAAGGCTGTGCGTATTTGCTTTCTAAAATGAAGAACGTTGGGACAGCAGAGAAATATCGGGCCCTGTAAGAAGGGAAACAACATTGCTTCCTTAGGTGTACTGCTTCAATTACAACAAGTGGAGAGATGTAATGATTTAAAAACACCTATAGCAGAGGTATAATGTAGAAATTTGAAATTTTTTCGCAAAAAGGTGTAATGCTGCAACAACATTTATCAAAAAGTGTAACAACACATATCAAAAAGTGTGAGTTATAGACAATGGGTAAATTGCCAATTACACCTATATAGGTGTTTTGAAGTTTTACTGTGTGGAGCCCCCAACAAAGCGTT
Organism: Ixodes scapularis; assembly: GCF_016920785.2. Lineage (NCBI taxonomy): Eukaryota > Metazoa > Arthropoda > Arachnida > Ixodida > Ixodidae > Ixodes > Ixodes scapularis. Next base: position 127,676,315 of record NW_024609879.1, on the reverse strand, counting down.
TTCCACCCGTGGTTGACAGACTACAGCTTCTTTAGGTAATAGACCGATCTCACTAAGCGTTCGGCGCATGCGTGACGCCGCCATAACTTTAGTTCTCAGGAGGCAGACGGTCGTGCACGCGAGGGCTCGTGCCTTCTCGTGCTTTAAACGCGCAGTGCTCCAGCTAGGCTATCGCACGTGCAGGTAGACTAAAGTTCCCTCGATGGCATTGCGGCAGCGGTGGCGTAGTCAAACTGGCTGGTGAGATCGGTCTATTGTGTTGTTTTATTTTATTATTGTATTGCCTAGATTCCATTTGGAAGATTTTTTTGTCCTGTGTCCCGACACAAGTGTGTTGTAATAAAGTTAAAAAGTTCAACCACGGCTGCCTAATTGCAAACATGCATACAACGGGCAAGAACCTCGTAATTAAGAACTTATCATATCTTGGGTGATGAACGATTTCCTTCTCTGGGTGTACGGTTGACGTTGCCGAGTTGTCTTCTGGAGAATGAACGATCTGGTGTGTATAAGTGTGACTTCGAAAGCGGCGTTGCTTTTCAACAAAAAACAATGGAAGCAGACCTGTTTCTCCACCAGATTATTTTTTTTTTATCAGAGTTAAATGTTGCCTCTAGTTTTGGGCTTGCGTGTGGCCTAATTATCATTTATGGGTGCCTAATAGTCATTTCTAGACCTGATAATATTCATTTCTGAGGTCTCTCCAGTTTTCCCGTTAAAGCGAGAATGTTATTTGTGATATACAAATCCTCCAGTTTGTCTGATGACCTTATCATGTATAGGCGCGTTGGTGTATACTGTGATTTGAAACTCCCAAACCCACCGCACAGGAGACGCCCCTTATATATTTAACTCAGCAATTTCTCAACAGTATTTACTTATACATGCCAAGACAGCTCTGATTTCAAAGGTTTTCTGAATGCTATCTCGGGCAACGTTCGCGTTTAGCCGGTTAGCGAGTCTACTTCTTCAGACTTTATTGATGACTGGTAAAATTCTACCTTTCATCGAAGGTTCGTGGTTAAAATGCAATGTCTTCAATCGAATCTCGTACTAGGAATACGAACTTGGCCAATGTATACTTCGGGCACCTAACCTCTCTTTAGGGGTGGACCTTTTAAACGCTTAAAAAACGCGCATAAAATAAAAAAAAAAAGAAAAGAAAAAAAGAAGTGTGCAAATGCGGACGCTCCGCCGGACCACGGACGCAGGTGATCTTTCTTATTCCTTTCAACATTCGAACACGGTAAGTCAATCGTTTGTGTCCGCGACAATCAATAAAATCGTAACCGACCGCCGTTCCCAACTCCAGCTTGTGTCACTGTATACTTCCAACGACCGCTGACAGGAACCAAAGTAACAAGCCATGTTTCGCGCCGCCGCCCGTCGCTGCCGCCAACAAACACGCACACCTCATCATTCCAAACATTTAATCACCGCGTACTCCCACCAGCCCACTACAACGACAACAACGACGGCCCGAACCAACAACAAGCAGAAAAGCGGGCACTACTCAACGGAAGAAAGTAAGAACAACCACGACGACGAACCAAACCAAAAACGAAAGCCATTCGTAAGCCCTTTCAAAGTGGGAGAGGCAAGAAAGACACCTCCCCACATTCCACACACGAAGGACTTCGCACGCGCGCGCGCGAGCACACGGCATCAGCGGCAGGACGAGTGTGCGCCGATTTCCAGAGTGCTTCCATCAGCTCGATCGGAGGTCACGTGCCTCACGAGCCGCGCGCTGGCAATGCGAGCTGCGAGAATTAGCCAAAAGCGCACACGATCCCACCCTGCAAGCGTCTCGGTCTCTTTTCCCGCCGTCCTCCTTGTAACGAGCCAACTTGCGCGTGCGAACTTGCGACTAATTAAAGCAGCCATTTAGTTGTTAACGCTCGCCATGCTTTGGTTGATCGGTGGACGAGTACGTGTCAGCGCGCCGAGCGAAAGCTCGCGCTGAAGAAACCTGAGATCCTGGGTTCACCCTCAATCGCCCATCCCTGCCCGTTTCGATTTGAGTGAGAATGGACCTACCTTCTTTTCACATAAAAGACGACGCCGAGTGTCTAAAACTCCAACTACGGTTGGTGGATGCAATGGGAGCTGCGATACCTTTCCTGCCTTCTCTGCGGCCGATCCGAGTCACGGAAAAGGCAGGACAGGTAGTGCAACCATTCTTCCAGACGCCAACCGAAGTTAGAGCTTTCGCCGCTACGAGGGGAAGGCCTGCGCATGTGCAGCACACTTCTTGAAAATGGTCCATGTTTCGAACAAGCGTGAGGCGTGTCAGCAGATAGCTATGTCACTATGTGTGCAGCAAACACCCTGTCTTTTGCATAGATCTGTGAGCAGTGCGCGTGCGGCTTGACTTCCGGCTCTATAATCATGCATACAGTTACACCGTGGATTGAGTTACTCGCTCTCGTAAATCTAGGCTCTCTAGGCAAGACCAGCGGCTGTGGCGGCGGCGGCGGCGGCGGCAGCGAAGGGGACACTCTCAAGAAGAGAGGCTTCTCGCAGCTCGGAGAAAACCACTCTCCTATTCATCCTCTCTCGGGCAACGAGACATCTCATCAAGGAACGTCGCGTCCCCGGACACGCCCCCCGAGCAGCAGCGTCGTCCTCGCCGTGAGTGCGGTGGACGTGCGCTCGGCGACGGTCGGATGTGCCGCGGCACGGTTGCCGGGGCTTGGCTAGAAGCTTCGGGATCGACGCCTGACGGTGATGTAAGCACCGGCTCGTCGGACTGTACGGATGAATTAAAAAAGAAAAAAAAGATAAATCTTTAACTGGATTGTGAAGGTAGATAGTGGATGCACGGCAAGTTGAACATTTCGTGCAGGCGATTTTCTGTGCGGATTTTCTGTATTGAGGCTATTTTAGCGTCGAACAAACCTAGATGTTGGACGTTTTCAGTGCGTCCTGTACGCTTTCGTGTTATATCCTGAATGCACATTGCTGCACCTATCCTATTCAGAGTATCAGTTCACGCTGTAATAACTGCTTGGAGAACAATGAGATGCTTATATTTTCAATAACATATGCAATACCAAAAAACAAAAAAAAAAAGCCGAGCTGAGATTTTTTTTAATGTGTGTTTTGTTCTATTTTAATTGTTCTATTGTTTTCGACACTAACAATTATCTGCGTATATGAAAAAGAGAATAACACACTCGTCATTTTATCATTCCAGAGGTGCTTGTAACGAAGCATCCCAGGGCTTGGGATTCGTAGCGGTCATCGCGCCAGCTTTTGAGCGGCAAGAAAGAAGAGGACGACAGAGAGGGAAAGCTCGCGGGCAAGCTTGAGCGGCTAGGTTTTCGAAGCTCAGACAGTGATCTGTACTTGGTATATAAATTATGTATATGTAAATACTTATTGCTACATATTTAAAAACAGAAATTATGAACACAGCATCGGTTTGGTTGTGCGGAGTGTTGAAAATAAACATCTATAATCGCCGTTATTAGCCTACCTTTCCTTACTCATCACAAACAGCTGTGAGATCTGATATCTGTATCACTCGAAGATCGCTTATCGGAGGAGGTGTTTAATGATGATGAGACACCATATGATACCAGAACGGAAACTACCTGGCTTCCTTTGCCGAGCTGATGCAGGTAAGCAATAAGATCTACCATATACGACACTTCTGCAAAATGACTGAGCCTGCCGCTTCTCGATAGGCGGTCTGTCGAACTGGTTTGATGGCACCGTGCATGGCAAGATGGCGTTTCATATATGAGTTGGTGAGAATGAGCCTTGCGCACCCTCTGGGCTGCTTGTCGCTTGGCAAAAAGGAAAAAAACTTTTAAAGAAACCTGAAAGCTCTACGGTGATATCCGGAGGTGTCATTGAGTATAGTATAAGTGTATTAACGTTTCCAGTCATTATTTCACGTGAAAGTACTTATGACAGGGCATTGTACTACATCGACAGATTATGCCTTCAAGGAGTAAATATTTACCTGAATCAGATTAATTGAGTGCTCTCTCTCTTGAAGTACATGTTTCATTCCCCAAAGACAAAGCTATTTTTTACTAATTGTCATGCTTGTAAATTTTAATCAAGACGAATATATATATATATATATATATATTACGCATAAAAGAGTGTTTTTTTTTTTTTTTTGGGGGGGGGGGGGGGGGTTAAACAGGAAAACAAGCAATATTTCCAGGCACGGTGTTTTGTACAGTATCACCTTTTTGTGCTGTTTAGGATAAGGTTTCCTTTAAAGAAAGCGATAGCGGCATTCAATGAAATAGATGGTAACAAGCAATCGCCATAATCATTGTCAAATGAGGTTTATGGATTTGGCCAGATTAAAGTTGTAACTTGTGGAGTTTCCTGCAAAATTATTCGTCCATAATTCGAACTTCTGGGACTTTAGCAACATGGTTCGTCCGAAGTGCAGGCGATTTTTACATTGTAAGCTTGTTAAAGAACATATTACATTGTGGGGATCAATGACTGTAGGTGAACATTGAGGCAGTTTTCCATTAGTATGCAATATGACATGGCGGCATTTCCGACGTTATACGCCTTACGAATCTTCTGCTGTCAAGTAAAACGTGTTCGCGAGTCGTCCTCTAGGTGTGTAGTATTGAAACAAACTCGTACCCCCTCAATTTGGTTATATTGAAAATAAACACGTCCAATGGCAACAAATTTTCAGTCAGTTTACCCACCATTTCATATTCTACAAAAAAAAATGAAAAGATAATGTTTCCGGCCATTCAAAATTTCTGGAAAGTTTAAATATCTACTTCAAATATGTACTCACAAAAAAAAAATGTATATAAAACAAATAGCTGCCTGGGGTTAGGCGGTTGATGACGAATCAGTCTTATACCCTATAAACACTTCAAATGTGGAGGAGTGTATAGCATACTATTGCTTCTTACTGCGTTCTTTTACCCAATCAATGCTCTCGACCTAACATGGAGAGTAACCGAGAAATTATGAGTTTTCAGTTTCTGCTCAAAGATAATAATTCCGGTCAGAACCATCACTGCAAAATACAGTGAAGAGAGACACCACTGTTCGATTGGTTTGCTTCACGCATGTTGTGAATGAAAAATTGCACCGATGTTGCTTGACTAGATAAATGTTTACGAAGAGCCTGCTAGAATGTACAGTAGATACATTAGAATTCGTTTTGACATGCCACTTTCCGTTAACACGGTACACAATAAATAAAGGAGGTCAGAATGAAATAATCATCTAGAATGTGGAGCCTTTGTTTCCTGGTATCTGTAAGAGTTGTCAAGAACCTCAGTTCATATTTTTTAACCGAAATCTTGAAGCAAGAAAGGGTTAAGTGTAACAGCTGTCAATACTGTGAACAAATGTGTACCGAAGTTACATATGCTAGATAATTCTGGTGAAGACAAGCTTGATAAGTTGGTGGCTAAATATTTCTAAATAGGCCAATACACTTTCTTTCCCTTTGACACATCAGTGTCACCAATGATCTAAGTCGTCACAAAATAATCCCCAAAATATCTTTTTTTCTTAAACAACAGATCACAAACACTTGCATCTTCTTATAATGCTAGCATCCGTGTTCCTGCAGTCTGAACCAACTGGTTAATCTTAGAGGGTTGCTTAATGAGGGCACCCTAGGTTTAACAAGACTTCTCGTTGGGCTAATGGTATACATGACGGCCAGGAGACACGTAAGCGCAGACAGAGGCGAACATGTTTGCGCGTGCAAGTTTCCCGACCTTCAATCAACTGCCACACAAGGGCGAAGGCGTGCGTGATCCTTCCATGTGAACAGATCGCAGCACACGAAGAAGGTGAGTGAAAAGTGCGAGCGCGTTCCTTATTTTCCTTGGTCGTTTCAGTTTTCGCTCAAGTACTTACGCCTGCAGCGTAGTGAAAGAGGTATACGGTGCATGTCCGAACTCGCTGTTTATATATCTTCGGGTTTTCAAAAAGGCGCCTCGGAGACTGGCGCCGTCCAGACGGGACGGACTGGGCCAGAAGGCCAACTTGGGTATCGGATTACCTCCCAGCGAGCGCAAGGAGAGACGATTCGAGACTAAAGAGCAGGCCTTACACAAGGCCATTGCGGCCATAGTGCTGGATTTTTGACTGCACCTAGGGGAGGCCAGCGCGGTGATGTCACGTCTGTCGCCACGTGTGACGTCACAAGGGTAAAAATTTCGTGATAAATTTGGCGATAAAAATTTTTGCTAAGTTTCACGGAACATTTTCCGCTAAATTTAGCAAAACAATTTACCCTCGTGACGTCACGTGTGACATCACCTGACGTGACAGGTGGAATTTTACGTAACATGTCATGTGACGTCACACGTCAATCTAGCGGAAAAATTTCCCCGCTAAATTTTGCAGGGAACTTTAGCAAACATTTCCTGCTAAATGGGAGGTGAGCAGGAGAGGAGGATGGGAGGGTACGGAAAGGTAGCAACTGCATACCCTCTTCCTCCTCAAGGGCTGCGCTCCAATCCGGCATTACAGAAAATTGTAAATAGGGAGTTTTCGTAGACCGCGCTACCCCCTCCGCTAAGCGTTCCGCAACGAAGAAGTTGCTACTGCGCCTGCGCGTCGATAGCCTTGACTGTGGAGTTCCCGCTATCGTAGCGGGTTGCGGAGGGCCTTGCGGGACGGCGAAAACGATCTACGAAAACTCCCTAATGTCTAACTTACTTAACGTGTCTCTATTAAGGAGTATCGGTAGCCGAGTAGGCTAGCGCACACCAGATCGGAGTACACGGAGAAAAAGCTCGCGCTGCAGAACCCAGTGATCCTGATACCCGTGCCACACGGGCAACCCGAACGCCATTTACAACGAATGACATTCGTGTGATCAACGAATCGGCTCGCGATCTGTCGCGCGTGGAATGCGCTACGCCGGGAGCGTCGCGCGCTGATTGGCCGATCGTTCAAAAGTCATTCGTTGTAAATGGCATTCGAGTTGCCCGTGTGGCATGGGTATTAGTTCAATCCCCAGCCCCGCCTGAAGAACACACTTCCGACGAAGTGAGTTCAGGGAGCACACTACGCTGACTCCGATAGACCGAGTGTGTAATGTCAATAGCAGTGTTCAAGGAGGAAAAATAATAGAAAAAACTAACGCTGCGTAGAATTATTATTTCGATAGGAGTAATATTAGATGCGAACTTGTTTTTTGTTGGCGAGAAAGCAGTGCATTGTAGAAAAACAAGCGGCTAATTAGTTTCCAGCCTTCTGATCACGAGTAGGCTGTCTGTCATGAGATTGGCTATGGTGAAGGCATTGGCTTGCAGCTGCTGATCGATGTCACTCGAAATTCTTGCCTGTGCGTCGGCATCCAGCTCCAACTGGCTCTTATCTGAAAGGCGTTGGGCTCTCACGGAGAAAAGTGCCCCCACCACGCGCTTCCACTGTCCAACATCGCGGATATCGCCTTCCATGCAGCTCGTCCTCCACACACTCCTTGATGTTCCATTGTGGCGAGTGGCGAGTGGCCGAGTGGGCTCGCGCACACCAGCTCGGAGCACGCGGAGCGAAAGCTCGCGCTGCAGAACCCAGGAATTCATGGGTTCAATCCCCACCCCTGCCCGTTTCGATGTGGATGTCTAGATATTGAATTTGCCTGGCTTGTAATGGCTGACCATAGTCATCAAATCGAATTTAAATTTGGATTAAAGCTCGTGACTTAGCGCAACGATGTGTGGTAATGTGTATTAAGAAGACGACGAAGTTATTTATAAAAATATGCGTATGCACTTTAATATTTTGCGTGCAAATTACTTTACCCACCGTCATTGCCATCATTTTGAAGTGACACTAAGTTTTGCCGTGTAGCACCAACACACTTGGAGTGTGTTTCGACAGGTAAGTGCACACGCTTGAAGTGCAGTAAACCAACCCCTCTGGCAGGGGTATTAGACATGCGGCTGGGGCTCGAGTGCAATCAGTGATGCGACACTTTTCACGTCAGCGTTCGCGTCAGCGTTCGGCGCGGACTCGGATATCCAATCACATGATTTGTGTCCAAGAGACGGATGGATGGATGGATGCTGATAGCTGTACCCTGCATAACGGGCGGTGGCTTGCGCCATCTAACCTAAGAAAAAAGAATAAAGCATTATTCCACCCCTCGCCCTTCTAAGCCAATTTGCTTTCCCTCTGCTTTCTTTTTCACTATCAGCGGGCAGTGTTGCTTGCAGGGGCGGATCCAGAACTCCGTTATGGGAGGGGGGGGGGGGGGGCGGAAAATTTGTAAGGATACTATTCTCCCATTCTTTCTCGTGGATTGGGGGGGTGGGGGGTGCACCCATGTCAAATTGCCCTCCGAGAAGGGGGGAGGGGGGGAGGCCGACTTTCTTTGGGGCGAGGGGGGGGGGGGGCGGCCGCCCCCGTCGCCTCCCGCCTGCCCCCCCCCCCCCCCCCCCTCCTCCTTGGATCCACCCCTGGTTACTTGACGGGGTTTTGATAACGGTCTCTTGAATGCAAGTCCCAGCTAAACTCTGTCGCAGCACTCGGTTCCGATCTGCGTTTACTTGCTGTGTGTAATTGTTTTTATATCCAGTGTAGTGCACTTCCACCAATAAATGTATTTCCACAATGAAACTACTAAATTTTGTTTATAGAATCCTGGCGCAAGTTTTTTCGTAAAACAGTGATGCTGGCTGTTAAAGCCTGCCTCGAAATTCTACGAATGTTGTCAGCATATCTTCAGTCTTCAAAGGCATCGTTACCATTTAGATTGTGGTAGGACATTATGCTGCCTGTTTGGGCAACACCAGGCTTGCTTTTTCCAACATAAAGGTGTGCGGATTTTCAAATGTACCGCAATATTTCCACCTTTTAGCTGTGAACGGGAGTGAAAGGTCTGGTTTATTGAATACTTTCCTGCTCTGAAGGCGTACTTTGTGTAACTTTTCAGAAGATATACCTCATCAGACAAATTGCACAATCTGCCTTTAAAGAACAGGAAGCCTTTCAAGCAGCAAACATTTCACTCCTATTCACAGCTCAAGGGTATCACTACTAAACAATTCGTCTCTAAAAGTGTCAAAATTCGTCCATAAAAGCATCAAAAATTCGTCCTCGAAAGGATGAAAGTTACTCCCTCGCTACTATAAAAATAGTCTGTAAAGGTGTCAATATTGACCCTTAAAAGGACGAAAGTTCATCCCTTAATTTCTACAAAACTCATATCTAAAAGCCAATAATTGGTCCTCAAATGGACGAAAGTTACTCCCACATCAACATAAATATCAAAACAGATCAAATCAAATCAAATGGGTTTTTTCCCCGTTTAATAAAAAATGGGGGGGGGGGGGGGGAGGCCGAAGAAAAAAAGCTGATAAATCGGCTTAACAAGGTCCTTCAAAGTGCAAAATTTCATCCCCAAAAGGACGAAAAGTTAGTCCAATCAAAACGTTACCTCCCAATCATGGCACTGTTGATCCTCAGAAGATTCAAAGTTACTCCTCCAATTGTGGACATGACGGCACTTACCGGGCCACAATTGATCCCCTGAAGAGTTAAACTTAGTCCCCGATGCACTGCTGCGATCAAAAACACTCCTTTAACGGACCAGAACTTCCACCTAAAGGGATCAAGGCAAAAGGACTAAAAGAAAAGGGAGGGACTAAACTAGGGTTTTGACGTTTTTGGGGAATCACTCTCAATGACATCGACTTAGTCCCCCAAAAGGACAAAGCACTACTCCCTTTTTTTTTAAGGGTGTAGGTACGACGTGCTAGAATGTTTGTGCATCGCTCGCTTCCACCAGCGGCTGAGCTGTCTTACGATACGCCATACGGGGCGTATGGCGTCCGAAGGGGAGTACAAGGGGGGAGAGGGAAGGTAGGGCACGTGCCCTTCTCACCTCCCCTTTCCACTTCCCTCTTGGGATTGACGACCAGATGTTTTGTGGCGTACTCTTAGGCCGCGTTCACACCCCTAATACGTCATACAAAAGAAGATAGTCTGTGTTTCTGCCTCGTATGATGGTCCCATTGATCGTACATAACCTGCCAGCACACATGCTCGAAGCATAAAGATGTGTGAACCGAACATGCTTCGAAGATGCCCGCGTCACGCTGGCAGATAATTTTCTCATCATTTCTGCAGCGAACGCCGTAGCTCTTGTATGACGTGCGAGCAGTGCGACTCTTGCTTTAAGGTTCCTACTCGTGATGGCATGACTAGGACTACCAAATGTGAACGACAAACTCGATGGCATGTGCAACAAGCACGGCGGAAGCTTGACGCCATGGTGCTCGTAAAACCAACACCGGCAAAGTCGACAATCTGACGTTACACTTGTTTCCGTCGACGAAAGCAGAATAATACGACCAGAGGACTCCGATCCTACCAAGATATAACCGTTTGGCTTATCGCGGATCGCCACAGCGACGCCCCCCCCCCCTTCCCCCCCCTTAAAAAGTTCTGCGGACGCCCGTGTCTCTGTAACCATGGGATACCATCGGTAAGCTGGCAGCAACGGCAGGACATGTAATTCTTTGGAAATTGGGCTCTAAAGAGCGCCGAGCGGGCAAAATATAGGCAAAATACAGGAAAAAGTATAAAGGATCCGTTTTCATTTACGGCTGAATGATACCTCGACAGAGTGAGATCAAGTTCCAAACCTTCCCACTTTTGTTAGCAGTTTCTTTTCTTACAGTATTGGAGTACAAGCTGGCGCTGTTTCCAGCATACCGATCATGCTGCGCTTTAAAGGCATGAATCGCGAAACCACTCTGGCCATTTGATAGAACGAGGGTAGTGAAAAGGATTGAAAAAAAAAAAAAAAGCCTCAATCGGTATTGCCTCAAAAGCACAGCCGATTTAAAGCCAATTCAATATAAATGAATTGGATCCTAGGATCAAGTGCAAATTACACCAAAAACCCGATTGGGAAGGGAAAAACAAAACGAAAAACCGGGACTGGCCAAAAGAACAGCCTCGGAAAACCAGCGGGGAAGAGTCCTTCAGTGCTCGACCCCTGCCCGACCCCCACTTCTGACCACTCTGGCCAGTGCGATAATCACCATATGTCGGGTAAACACCAAGATCGGTGGAAATCAGTCTAAACAAAGCGACCCCTACAGGCCTTTTTCGTAAGGGCGCCGCCATCTTGAAAATCGTCACTTCCAGTATGGGCGAAAACACAGTTTTGCCGTCGCCACGCCAATAGAATGCACTTAGGAGATAAGCGCAACCGTCACCCATTCTCGTTTTGTTTCCCCTCTATATTTTTTTTTTTTTTTTACTATTTGAAGGTTGAAACGTTTTAATATTTTTTCGCTGCCCATACCGGATATGCCTACTTGGCGGTTGGGGGCGAGAGTAAGCAAAAGAGTTCGATCTCCTCGTTAATAATATAGCGCTTGTCTGTACTAATTCTAGAGCCACTAAAAGAGCCACGTTTATAGTATCGGCACCTTGCAGGGGCGGATTGGTCGGTCAGGACGTATTCCTCAGCTTTTGACCATGATGTTGGAAACCTCACGTAATATTGCTTTCCTTTGTCGCAAACTGTCTAAACATTTCTGGAGGACGAAAAAGCGTTTCCTGCAATTTCAGATAAAACTTCAGATAACTAACAACCATGATTTTAAGCACCAAGACCAGAGGAAAATTGGCGACTCCCACGCCGGGGGGAAGAGGAGGGGGTAATGTTTTTTAGTTTTTTTTATGCCCGATCCCTCAAAGGTCATCCTGTGGATATCCCACACTGCCTCGTGATAGTTAGGGGGAGAAAATTGGCTTAGAAGCGCTGCGGCAGAAACACAAACACTTCATGTTGTTTTTGTTGTCTCTATTTGCTTAGTTTTTAAGTTTGCCGATAGGGGCACAACGATTGACATCCTAGAGGCGCCAGAAACGGAAGTAACCTATTACAAACGTCTGAACAAACTGAACGTTCTTGCATACATCCGTGCACTCTTTGTTTGCTTCGTTATTCATTTTTTTTTTCGGTGTTCTTATTATCCAATGCTGCCGTCCCATTGCCCCTGATCAGAAGAGGCTCGGGGACTGGCCACACCCTCCGTTTGTTAAACTCTCAGTAACTATATTATAACTCTCTCGATTTCCGTCGAACGGAACGGTAAGAAACGTGGGCGGAAGGAGAGGGACGGGGGGAACGCCATTGTCCGCGGCTTGTTCTCAAGCCTCCTCATGGAACGTGCACTGCGTCGCACATATATATATACTCTCCTCGAACCCGAATACCGAAGAACCGGAAAATAGTGCCGGTTCGGTACCGAATAGCTCCCCTCCTCTCCCTTCTTCCTCCTCCTCCTCCTCCCTTAATGGGAGGTGAGACCCCTCCTCCATCTCGTTTCATATTCTTCTCGAGCATATCTAATGAGCAGCAACAGCTATCGAACTTGCTCAGGGGGGAGCGAAACTGCCAACAGGAAGTAGCCCGAGACAAAAGAAACACAGCGCCGGCGCAGAACGGATACCCGCGTCTGCCGCTCCCACTTTTTTCTGCGGCCGGCCACGGGAATGGCGGCGGCGGCCGCCGACCGACCATTTCGTCGTACGGCGGACCGCAGTCGACGCTACGAGCCAATCTAAGCCCATCCAAAGCCGTCCGAGAGTCGCGTGACCTATACGGGATGTAAGAGCGCGTGCATTGACACACGGGGAGTACGTAGTCACGTGGTATACGTTCCTATTGTACGTGATGTGGTATACGTTCCTAAAGACGCGGTCACACCGCTACTATACACGTCATACAAGAAGGCAGACGGCAGACACTGTCTGAAGCGTGTTTCTTTTCAGACTTAGGCCTAGATGGCGCAAGCTACCACCCGTTACGAAAGGTATAGCCGCCCTCTATCCATCCATCCATCCTCCCTTGTAAGGGCGGTCACGTTGGGCACACGAAAAACTGTCTGCAGGCACGGTCGATATTTGCATACCTGTGTGATAAGCTTCGAATGTGTTTGACGCAGACACTTCTCTCATCGTGTCCGCAGCCAACACCGCAACTTCGTCTGCTTCTTTTTGCAGGGGACGAGGCGACGTCAGAACGCCGAGCTCCGATTGGATCTAAAGGAAGAATAGTGGGTAGACCTCAAGGCAGCTTGCTTTGAGGTCTACCCACTTTCCTTCCATCGGAGCCAATCACAACTCGGCGTCGTTGTGACGTCAGCACAATCCCCCAAAAGAAGCAGACGAACTTGCGCTACGCGCATACCATTGATCAGTGGAACCGATTGCCGGCATTACTCGTTGAATGGCTAACTGTTGGACACGTTTGAAAAAAAAAATATTACATTCGTTGTAATCCTTTCCTGCTTGGCACATGCCAACTGTCGTTTCTTTTTTTTTTTTAAATAAATGAATAAATTAAGCAATTTATTTCAAAATGGAGGGTTAATTCTCTCCGGAATAATGGGGAAGGGGAGAGAGACATATATACGAGGGTTAAGAGTCTTGTGTTACACGACGCGGGATTGGTTAGGATGGTCCGTATAGCCTTTGCTTCGGTTCGCCGCAAGTTCTAAGATAGATATCCTGAGGCGGGAATGCGGTGGATGCTACCCAGCCTGCGAGACGTTTAGTCACGTGGGACGCATCGCAGCGCTGGGATTGGCCGGGGAGTGGTTCGTAGCGTCGGTAGTGGTCCGTCGTTTTGGGGGGAGTAGGAACGGAGCGTGGGCACCGAGGCGCAGACGACCGAAAAACGAAACTAAAAAAATGCCGCCGCCTTGCATAAGGAGCGAGCCCGAGCCATGGTGGTTTCCAGTCGCCCGTTTTATTCTTGTTTTTACTTCTTAGGAGAGGGGGGGGGGGGGGGGGTTGAATTCGAGCGCGTACGCAGCAATATTTCTTGGGCCGACACGTTTCGATAAGAAAAGGAAATACAAAAAAAAAAAAAAAAAATAATAATAATGTGGAGAGGAGGGAACGGGATGCGGCTCGTGTGCGATGCTGTGTTGTGGGCCGGTGGTGGTATGAGTTAACTGCTCTTGTCAGGATGCTTCGGATGTTGTTTCTGCGGGCCTGTCGGGGTTTCAGGTTTCGGTGTTCAGTGTTTTTTATTTTGTTTTTTTTTTCTTGTTTTGCTTTTTTTTTTTGGCGAAAATTGAGTTTAATTGGATCTGAACAAGGTTGGGTCATACCAAATCTTCGTCGGAGCCAAAAGAAAAAAAAAATGTTGGCCGCTTGTTTGTGTAAATATCGTCCTGTTTAAATGACGGCGGTACCAGCGGAGTGTGTTGCAACGCTCGTGCTGTGCTATACTGGTTGTGGTATTAGGGCCGATTGAACGAAAATGAACTGGATTTATTTAGATTTAACCAATCTCGATTGAACGCGGATTAACGGGGACCACTAACTAGCTAGTTGCTCACGCGTATTTGCAAATCACACACACAGAAAAAAGACATTATTTTCTGTGTTATTGTACTACGCTTTGAAAAAGGTATGCCAGTTCAATCTCCTACAGAACACGCCAACAGTCAATCACGGTGAAGTAGGGAAGTTTCCCAACAAATACCACAGCTCGGAATACGAATAGATTATAAAAACTATAATGTCTATAAAACTCTGGTGAGCCCAGCAAAAAAGTATAAGTCTTTAATTTGGGATCCCAATTCACAAACTCAAACAGGTAAACTATAGAGCGCATTCAAAAACTCGGCACAAAAACTCGGCATTAGATTTATTTTTTCTGGGTACAATAGGCTCGGGTCTGTTAAGATTTAGTTGAAAGAAGGTAAGCTATCTACCCCAAAAACAAGACGTAAAATTAATCGGCTGATGTTTTTCATGTCGTATTTTAAGCACTTCTACGTTGGCACGCGAGGTTACCTAAACCCGGGTTACACTGCTCTACACCATGCAAAAGATAGTCTGCAAACACGTCACCGTAATGTCCGTGGTTCAAATGCCGCGTTCCAAGTTTTCTCCTTGAACTCATTGTTATGCGGCATTCGAATCTGTATGCATGCTGTATTTTGTAGGAATATAAGCAGTGCGACCAAGGCTTAAAGGGGCGGTGCAACAATATTCAATTGGAATGTTTTTCACTTCACACGAGCTTACTGGCACTAATGGGACTCAAGGATACTCGCACGGAAAGCCACTGACCAAGAAACTCTTTATCGCTGTAATTTTGAGGACAAAACCGAGCGTTTTCATTCAATCTCTCCTTCGCAAAACCTGATGACGTAGCTCGGCGGTAGCAGTACCGCCCAGTGACGATATTTGAATGCGGCTCATAGATTGGACCCGAGCATGGCGTGGGCACCCGATTTGGGCTCGTGATAATTACTAGCTCGAGAAGCATTCGGGTAGTGTCCTGTGTCTAATCGCTGCAATGACGACAACAGCCGAGCCATATTGCCTGGAACTCAGCGCGTGTCCTGTGCCTTGCCAACCCCAGCGCGAGGCTATGATCAACATTGGCGGCATATAATCGGCTCCAGATCACGTGGCCGCTTGTTCTGGCTGCGAGTTGAGGGAGTGAATTCTGCTCGTTTTTTCTTTTTTTTGCGACTTCGATTGCGTGTAGTGAAAAAGGAACGGGTATTTCACAGGTCATTAACGTCAGGGATTCGTTCTTACCGGTATTTGCGCAAAATACAAAAATCGTTGCATTGCCCCTTTAAGACGGCCATGAAGGCGATCTCGGTGTTTAAAACATGAATTTTCAGTTTGACCCGCACTACCCAACAATGACGTTTACAAATCCTCTCTTCTTGTCAAAATTCTATCGAAGACTGAAACGAATTGCTACAGAGCGTGTTTTACCGGCGTTTTTATCGTTGAGGCATTTGAAGAATAATTGTTGATATTTTTTTTTCCTGGTGGATATAATCATATCATATGTTTTCTACGTCTATAAAACTTCTTGTGTCATACTCATGTAGTACTTTTATTACGACATGTTTTAAACCCTCCTCCTGCAATACCCCGTAAGGGTTGAGATGATTCGAAATAAATTAAAAAAAAATAAATAGATGCCATGTGTTGAGGTAACATGAGCATGACGTTTGACTCGTTCTGTCTCTGCGCGCATGCCATTTTGTTTTTTTTTTCTTTTTTTCAGATCTAGTTGTTAAGTTTTGTCATTGGCTGGGATCACAATCTATCGTTCACCACGATTTACAGTCTCCGTTTTCTTCTAAAAAAAACAAAAAAACTCGCAAACTTTCTTTTTATAGTGTTTTTTACGGTTCTTGCTTCAGATATTCACTTGCATTTGAACGAAAATGTTGGTTTGAGTTTAAGTGTACAATTTTAATGTAATGCTTTACTGCAATTTGTATACTACTTTGAGTTTGTGTCTGTCAGCGTTGCCGTATATAGTACCTGATCTTTCATTTCCAAATAAAGCTCGTTTCTCATTTGACCGGACATATTTTGCTGATTTTGAGAGAAAAATATAAACAAACGTTGCAAAGCAGCCGACTGTCTCAGCGACACCCAAGAGAGTTTGTAGACAGGAAACGCTTTTTTTGTAAGCTCACCGTTTTGCCATTTTTAGCTTTCATTTGCATTATACGACTACTTTAGGTCCACACCAGATCTTATAAGAAGATTGAAAACATCACCACACCACAATACTGGCAGTTCTCAATAGAACGAGAGCAAGCGTCACACAGTTCACCCGGGCAAGCGTCACACAGTTCACCTGTCACACAGTTCACCCGGCTCAACCCTCAGGCGTATAAAACATACTCTTCATACAGCAGTTTTCGCTATCCTGACGATATTTACAGGAGCGTTATAAGAACTTTTTTTTTTTTCATTTCAAAGGTATTGTTTGAAAGCGAGAAGCCCGACCTCATAGCTTTAGTTTTGTCAGTTGCTCTTGCTAAGCGAGAGTTTGTGCAGCCCAGGTGCCTCCTCGTGCTCCTGAGCTCGTGCTTGTAGCGTAATAGTGCGTGGTATTACCATTCCAGTAGATTTACACAAAAAATAAATATTGCGAAGCCAATATTTAGACGAAGCAATACTCTGTCCCAAAAGTCAGTATAATAGAGCAAAATACATGAACACGTTATATGAGCAGATTTCCCGTTTGAGCGGAAATGAATCGACTGCATAAAACTATTATTCATGGCTTATGTGGCACTCGAGGCATGGGGATTAAAGGGGGATCGCAGCCGCGGGATCCTCGCTGACCGCTTCCCAGAGCGTTGTAGGATATGTCTATAGCGCCACGGAGTCCATATCACATGAGCGAATGATGTTTTAGCGAACAGCGATGTTTAACCGAATCGACGTTTTAGCGAAAAACGGGGACGCGCGTTAACCCATCCGGCGCGCTGCGCTTTCGCCATTTCGCGGCGACGGTCTGCGTCGGCTCATTACGAAAATCTGAACCCATTTGGCCCATCCGAAAACGCCGCTTGGCGGCGTCCGACTTTTCGCTAAAGTGTCATTCGGTGAAACGTGGGCGTTCGCTAAAACGTCATTCGATCAAGTGAGTGCCTCCCAGCACCACGCGTGACGTCCTATAGATTTCCTATTATCGGAAGCGTTTCTTATTCCTTTCTAATACCCTTCTAGGGACATCCTAGGACTTGTCGAGTTTATGGACCTCCTAGCATTGGGCGAGTCTATGGACGTTCTACTTTCTCTATCTCCTGTGAGCTAAAGTCACTGTATGGATGTTAGCTAGATTGACAGCAGAATATTATGTGGCTGTTTATGTAATTCTAAAAACTCCGAAGGTGCTCACGCCGGTGTTCAGTTTTGCCTATGCGACGCATCAGCATTGTTTGGCACAGTGGCGAACCAACTTGTTCTTAAAGGGTTAGCGGGGGGGGGGGGGGGGGGGGCAAACCAACCTCCCCCCCCCCCCAGGAGTGGGGGGCGGTGCCTTTGGTATCCCTTGGGCGCCGCCGGCCAGTGTTTGCGCTGCCCAGTGGCGGCTGTTTCAGGGGGCAAAACACCCATGCCTTGCCCCCCCCCCCCCCACACTTTGAGAACTGGGGGGGGAGGGGGGCAAGCGCTTCCCTTGCCCCCCTTGCCGCCCCCCCCCCCCCCCCCCCCCCCCGGTTGGTACGCCCAAGGTTTGGCACGTCTATTGCTTACCGCGCACGCCAGCACAAATAAACGCCGTAAATTATGTTTTTTTCCAAGAAGCTAAATGAAACAAGAATGACGGATATTTGCTTAAACAGAAAGTAGTAAGACAATTGCTAGTTGAACGTGAACAGGAGAAGATTCGTTAACAGAGACACACATCTTTTTTACTTATATAAGTTTTACTTGGGCATACAAGAAAAGAAAAAAAGTATAATTACATAATCGTTAGGTGTCCGCTACCCTACGCACATCATCTTACCCTTCTGTTTTGGGAAACTCACAAATCAACAAACGCTGTTGCTGATATGTTATTAATCTTTTTTTTTTTTATTCTGAGAGTTTTAAAATATTTGAACTTCTTAGAGCCCACAACCCCACCATGTGTCGTCACCGTGGTGCGCAGAGATTGCTTATTGAAGTCAGTGGTGTAAAACCAACTTACGAACGAAAAAAGTAAATATTGCCCAGACATAAGCAGCGCCGTGTACATTTCGCAACTTGCTAAATACAACAACAAAAAGAGTTTCGCTTGCAAGGGCCATGTACAATAACCAAAAAAAAAAAAAAAACTCTACCATTTTTAAATTATGTAATCAGAAATGCCACAAAGGTGCGAAAATTCACAAACACTGAAGTTAATGAAAATACTGTAAGTTCGCAGGCGAGGTCGTGGTAGCTAATCATGTCGCTTCAAGCGTAAAGCTCTAACGCAGAAAAGAGGAAAAAAAAAACTTTTTGTCGAAGGAACAGATACAGAAGGGAACGTCTCAAAGCTGCGACGTTCCTTTCTGTGTATGTTCCTTCGACTAATATATATATAGATATATAGATATTTTTTTTTTGCTTTTCTGCATCCCAGTCTCGGTTGTTAAAAGACATGATCGATCAACTGAAATTAAAGAACGCGAATTTAGCAGTGTACCAATAATTTTAAATTTTCGTAAAAAAAAAAATGCCGGGCTTGATCCTTATTAGACAATACCATACACTGTAGTTACTGACAGTTTGTAAAATGCATGGGGTGGCGTGTCCAGCGAATCTGATTAACGCTTCACAGCCAGCGAGATTGTGGTGTCGGCTGATAAAAACGCCGAAGAGGCAATCGGATCACGAAGAAGGAAGCCTGAAAAAATGAGAGGCAATGTCCCGTTCTTTTAAGGCTGTTCCTGACTAATAGCTTGACACGACTTAATAACCTCCTGCCATCGGGGAGTTATCGTAGACCACTTTCCCCGTTCCGCTAGGCTCTCCGGAACGAAGACTCCACTACTGCGCATGCGTGGCCTTGCTCGCAGAGTCCCAGATCTCATAGCGGGTTGCGGAGAATCTTGAGGGACGGCGAAAACGATTTACGAAAACTCCCTCTTCGAGAGTTTTAATGGACCGTTCGCTAAACAAATTACTGGTCGGGATCCGGTGCATATGCAAAGAACGCAATGGAAGGGCTAGCGTATTGCGTACTCACGCTGGGGATTTTGCGTTGCGGGTATAGCGGGCTTTGAAAGAAGCTCTCGAGAGATCTCGGACCCAGCGAGAGCGCCTGTTTGAAGATGGCGGTTACCTCGACTGGCGCGGCAAGGGCGACGTAGTGTTCACGAAGTTCAGCGTTACGTGAAATTGCGTGGTGTTCAGCTTGGCAATTGTTTCAGGAACCTACCGCGGTCGAGTCAGATCGCCGTGCAGCTGAAGGAGTGCACAGTGAAAATGTTCAAGGCTCACAATGTAAATGAACGCTGCGATCTGTTCAACGCTAAGCCTCGTCGCGCAGTTCATAGCCGACGGACGAACGAATCCATCAAAAATCGACGAAGCTGTCGCCGTTAGTGGTGCAAAACTAGGGATGGGCAAAATACATGAAAATATATATCGAAATACAAATACAAAATACTTCGTCAAAAATGTATTTAATTACAAATCTAATTACATTTCCAAAAAGGCATTTAAGTACAAGATACAAAAACAACCAAATGTATTTGGTCTCTTCCAAATACTTTTCCAAATACAATCCTCAAAATTTGCGTCACCGACTTCAGGGCACCTGCAACGGGTTTCTGGGTATCTCATTTTAAGTTTACATGGCACACTCGGGAGTTAGTGTGCGAGGCTCTAGTAACGTAATAGAAATACAATCACAAAAAAAAAAAATGCAATCAGCTTGGACGTAATAGGTGAAAAAAGTACAGAACTTCAAACAGCTCTTTTTGTCGATTACATTTTGGTATAGACCAACAAAGAACCGAGACGACCAAGACGCGCAGCCCATATAGGTAGAGAATATTTTGTTCTTGCAACTCGCACCAGCCACGAAAATCTGGACGACTCGCGCATTTAGAATGTTCCAGGCAAAAATATGGATGGATATCAGGCTGGAAAGCATCACAAGTTGTCACAGGCACTTATTTAGCCAGTTTGCCTGTGAACGTCGATTTCGCCACTATTCTTGCCCTGGACTAGCACCGTAATCACAAAATCCCTAAACGCCTGTGCTTGATTGAGAGACACTGCATTCGGTGCAGAACGTAGTTTTCTTCCTGCTCTGGACAGTGACAATAAATTTTTGGGATGTATATTCGCCCACAAAATTGTATTTAATTACAATTGTACTTGAAATACCCACGTTTTAGTATCTAAATACACACGTCAAATACATTACCCAATTTGTAATTAAATACAAAGGAAAAATACACAAAGTATTTGAAATACGTATTTCAAATACTTGTATTTGAAATACTGCCCATCCCTGTGAAAAACTATCGATAGTCGCCTGAAATCTGACTGTCGATAGTCTACTATCGAAAACCTATCGAAGGTACTATCGATGGTCGACTATCGTAAACCTATATCGATAATACTAACGATAGTCAGATATCGAAAAGCTATGGATAGTACTATCGATAGTCAACTATAGGAAAATTATCGCTAATTGACTATCGGAAAACTATCGATAGTCGGCTATCGTAAACCTATCGATAGTACTGTCGACGGGCACTTACCATATCCCAACTTTGGTTCAGCTTTCAATGATGATGAAGACGGGAGTTTGTGCGATGAGAGGAGGAAGGGAGGCGAGCGGCAGTGCCGCAACTGTGTTCGCTCTAGTGGTGCAGAACTATCGATAGCACTATCGACAGTATCGATAGTCGCCAGAAATATGACAATCGATAGTAAAAAACTATCCATAGTCGACTATCGATAGTCGACTATCGATAGTTCTGCAACACTATCGATAGTCAATTTATCGATAGCTTGCCATCACTAGTCGCTGTGCACTGGACATCAGTGCACACTTGTAGCCTCCGTACCCCGTAGAAAAGTGAGCTGCGACTTGGTTTTATTCAAAATAAAATTATTGGTAACATTTTTTTCGTTTTCAGTGTTTCTTTTGAGAGCATGGCAGCGCTACAAGCACGCGGAATTCTACGGCTCTGGCGAAATTAACCAAGATCATGCGATGTGTTCATTCGGAAACTTAACGCACAACTAAAATCGGTCCGAGCAGGTCGTTTTTAGCGTATGCTATACTCTTACGTATCGCGTACGTAGGAGCCAGCAGCGCTGTACTAAAAACTGCCAATTATCTAAGCTTTACGTTATCTACAGCGTTAAAATATTGAATATGGAAAGGTGAGCACGGTGAGATTTACCACTCCCCCCCCCCCCCCCCCACCCCCAGAAAAAAAAAAAAAAAAAACAGAAACAACAACAACAGAAAAACATGTTTTTCGATGAACTTCGTCGCGGTCGTCGACGTATCGACAAGTCAGAAACGGTCCAACTGCCGCCCTTCAAAAAAAAAAAAAAAAAAAAAAAGAGCAACCTGCCTGCTCTGTTATCACACTTACCGATCGGCGAGCCCACGTTATACAGTAACGTTTCTCATGTCCCCAAACGAAAGCAGAAGTTAGCAGCCCCCTGTCAAACTAGTCAGCGTGCAGCTCTCCCCTCCCCTCGCGTCCAAACCATTGTGGCCAGACATGCAGAACGGAGCGCGCAAGTGATGCCGCATACCGAGAGGAAAGCCGCGCTGCCCTCTTCTTACAGACACCGCGCGGCGCAAGGTACACAAACGCAAACCCGGTTGAATAGGGTATCGGCCCGGCACCGCCTTTATCGTTTACATCTCGCCTCCTGTACACCCCCCTTTCCTCCCAAGAGGATATCCCCTAGAGAGAGCGAGTAGGCCGGAGAGGGAGTCGGCATCGCTTCTCTAACCATCTCCACGAGGAACAGTTTTCTTGCCGTCCGTTCTGGTCGGGCTAGGTATGGTATGGGGCCATCGGAGAGCGCGTGTGTGTGCCGCATGCGGCCGAATACCTCGCTCGTCGCTGTATATACCTGCCGATGGCGGGAAGGGTGTGGGAAAGGCCCCTCTGAACGAAGAAGGGAGAAGGGTACCTTGCGGAGGAGCCCAGGTAAGAAAAGAGACTAGATAGCTTTAGTTGCAGGTCCAGGCCACACCTTCTACTTTGTCAAGCGCGGAGCGAGGAGGAAAGAACGTTCTTGTTCTGCCTCTTTGCTTGGCCCTGTATTGTTTCTGGTTTTAACTCGGTGCCCCCTCCGCAAGCCCCGAACAAGGCGACGCCTCTACTTACCTTGTGGAAGGGAGGCCCTCTGGTTGTTGCGCTTGTTTTTCCCCTTTTGTGTTGGCGATGTGTTGTTGTGTTGGTACCCCCGCCGCCGCCGTCGTTGTTGTTGTTGTTCTTGCTGTTCTCCGTGTTTTGTGTGTTGTTCTTATTAAGACCGCCAGCGTCTGTCTGCCCTGACGCTGCCCATGCGTGGGAAAGGGTAAAAGAGAAAGAGACGCGTATCGTTATGGTAGCCGCGTTATCGGTATGCGTAACTACTCCAATCGTTACAGGGTTGGTGGATGGAGCGGCGGCGGAGGAGGAGGTGGGAGGGGGCCAGTGGCTTATGGCAATGCCACCTGGAAGCCTTTCTCTCCCCCACGTCATCACCGGTGGATCAACGCTGCGCCGCCTATTTATGCGTCAGCGTCGCCGCCAACGTGTCTCGCAGCGTCACACAACAAGCGGGACGCTATATGTTCGCGGCGACGCCAAGACGGGTGCGTGTGGCATCTGCCGCTTTGCGGTGACTTTCGACGTTGCCGCTAGGGCGGGTCAAAGGGCCACCAACGATGACGTCATCCTCGCGGGCCTTGCCTCTTAGGTGGCGCTGGTTGTGGTGGGAAGCCCCATGGGCCTTCAGCGCAGTCGGCTTCGGCAACGACACGCTTGAAGTGGTCGGCCGCTATGGTGAGAGCGGCAATTTCGATGCACGGCTGGCTACCTCCCCGCTACCCCGAGGAATATGGACACGGAGGCTCGAGTCTCGAAACACGCGAGAATATCTTGCTTCGGTAACCTTTATTTACAGGAACAAGAAGACGGGACTTGGGAAGGAGAGGAGGGGGGGGGGGTGATCTATACGAGAGGCCAAGTGGACATTCTTCTTGTCTAGGAAGAGATACAGCCTTCGGGGAAAAAAATCATGAAAAAAAAAAAAAGGGGGGGGGGGGGGCGCCCCATTACATCGTTAGCCTTTTGGATGTTTCACTCTCGCCACTTATGCATCGTAGAGGAAAGGGGAGTAAGAAAAAAAAACAAGGGGAAGACGAAAATGTGAGGCTATGGAGTAAAATGCTATTCTCCTTCGTCGCCGGAGGGGCCGTAGAGCCTCGGTACACGAGTGCGCTTGCTCTATCGGCAGGTGTTTTATGCCCTTAGATCCTCCGCTCCCCCCCCCCCCCCCCCCCCCACCCGCCTTCCAAAAAAAAAAAAACAAGAACAGAGGATTTAAACTGCGCTTTTGCCTTGCGGAACGAATGGCTGATGGGCAGGTTTAAAACCCTTGGCCTGATTTAGATCGCGCCGCTTGAAAATGTGGCGATAAAATACCGAGCTGTTCTCGGGGGTTTCCATTCGCAGGCCGGGGTCAAACGACGAGACATGATTGGGCTCAGACCGGCCTCCTCGTCGACGCAAAGATTTCTTTCATAAAAGAAAAAAAAAATCCATTCTTGTCGTTGGAAGTATGACTCATTGACGGTGTGTTATGCAGGGAAAGCAATAAAGACGATATTACTGTGGGTTTTT
This sequence comes from Ixodes scapularis, assembly GCF_016920785.2. NCBI lineage: Eukaryota > Metazoa > Arthropoda > Arachnida > Ixodida > Ixodidae > Ixodes > Ixodes scapularis. The sequence continues at coordinate 127,652,193 of NW_024609879.1, read as the reverse complement.
CACAATTGTGTTGCCATAAAAAAAGAAGAAAAAAAAACGACCTCTGCTAATTTATATTTATATTTTCAGTTTTAACTGGTGGCTATGCGTTCAACAGGATATGCTTGCAATGGCACACATTTTTAGCCGCAAATCTCGGTTCGTTCCACTTTCTATAACCTGCGCTCAAAACAACCGCCCGAATGAATTGGTGACAGAATTGTAAAAACACTATGGTTACGACCTTTTTTAAGCACGCGGTTTTCACGCCATCCGTTATGAAAGCGAAATGTAAAAGAATATCGCTCGCTACGGTGGAGTTGGATGTCCTAACACTATAGGGAATCATGTCCTGAGCTAAGATTTATTTCATTTCTTAAATTAATTATTCTAATTTTACATTTTTATAGCAGTTACCGGCTTGTAAACTTTTCCTAAACAAACCAAGAAGAAAAAAATCAAAGAGAAACATTCTTACGCTTACTATTCTTTTCCTAAGAAGGAACCTGATCATGGTGAAATAAATTCACTCTGCCCCCCGTTTAACGGGGATTCCAGCCTTCTACGTTTGGCTGTGACCTTCTGAACTCCCGTGTCTCGGTTTTGTCCGAGTAGAGGCACGATTGATGTATGCAATTTTGTTTTCTCTCTCGCGACACCGAGCTCACGGTAACGAAACTTGACATTTTACAGAATACGAGGTTTGTCTCGTGGCAAACATATAAAAAATGTCCGCACCTCCTTGGACCCCCTCTAACCTTGTTACATAAGAATGAAAGACGTTTACCATTCCATGTAATGCCGAAATAGAGCGCAGCTCTTGAGAAGGAGGAGGGTCCGGAGAGAAGGGTACGCCCGTCCTCCTTCTCCTCCGTACCCTCTCCTCGTCCTCTCTTTCTCCTCGTTCCCCTCCTCCCCCCTCCTCCATTCATTCTCCTCCCTTATCCTCCTCCCCCTCCCTCCCTCATACCTCGTGACCCCCGTGACGTCGTTCGTGACGTCACGTTTGACGTCACCATGGGAAACGTCCCATAATGCAACGCGCGGTTACGCCGACGGCGACGCCGCTCAAGCCGGAAACGGGAGCCTAAAAACTGCGGTCTAAAAAAAAACTTTGTCCTTAGAAAATGGTCAAGCGTCGTTACGATGCCAAATAGCTCCAATGAACGAGGTATAATTCGTTATTCAATTAATAAATGCATCAGCTTTCTCACCACCCTCTCATCAAACGTCTCTTTAAATCGCACTCGCTGTGCAAAACATACACTGGCACGTCACACAAAATGTCAAAAAATAAAATTCCGCCACCAACCTGCCTGCTTTCCTTTCAAGTGATTTCAGCTTCAGTCAATTGATGACTCTTCCTACTAGAATTACCCATACAACAGCCAACATATTGGATCTAATTTTAACAACGTCATCTTCTTTAATATCTTCAATTAGCACCATGCAGGGCATAAGTGATCATTCATTAATACATTTTGTCATCGATGTTCCTGTTAGAAATGCTCCAAAGATTCAGAAAAAAATACGCGACTATGCTAAAGGTAACTTCGAGGCCATTAACAGTGAACTTTCTTTTTTTCTTGATGATTACTTGCCGCTCTTTTCGGAACGCTCAATTCAGGAAAATTGGGATTTATTTAAAACGCAGGTTGTGCATCTTACTAATACATATATACCTTTGCGCAATATTTCCGTTAACCCGCAATCACCATGGTTTAACACCACATTAAAAAGGCTTTCTAACAAGAAAAAACAAAAATTTCGAGCAGCTAAATTTTCAAATGTTGATTCTAAATGGTCTGCATACCATATTGCAGCCAATAATTATAAAAGTGCTATTGAAAATGCGAAGGCTACTTATTTTAATGTAACTCTACCATCACTTTTAACAAGCAACCCAAAGCAGTTTTGGAATGTAATTAATCGAAATGAAAAATCGTCAATATCATTGTTTAGTTCCTCTGGAAATGCTGTGCCTTTTAGTGAGTGTGCCCTTGTTTTGAACTCCGCCTTTGTGGCTTCATTTTCAGACGTTAACGTGTCATCTTTACCTCCATTTCAACATACTGGATTTGTTCCTATGTACCCGGTCGCTATTGATGCTTGTGGAATTGTTAATGTAATCGATAATTTAAAAATATCGTGTTCCGCGGGAGTAGATGATATTAATTCAAAATTCCTAAAAAGTACCAAAGAATATTCTTCAATAATACTTTCTAAACTATTTAATCAGTCTCTTAATTGTGGGTATTTGCCGGACGACTGGAAGGTGGGAAAGGTGGTGCCGATACACAAAACGGGTGATCAACATGCTCCTTCTAATTACCGTCCCATATCGCTAACAAGCATCCCATGCAAAATTCTTGAGCACGTCATTTTTTCACATTTAGTAAACTTTTTGGAGTCTAATAACTTCTTTTCTCCCGCCCAACACGGATTTCGTAAGTCATTTTCGTGTGAAACCCAGCTACTAACCTTCACTAACGACCTTCACCTTATTCTTGATCGAAGTTCCCAAGCTGACTGCATATTCCTCGATTTCGCTAAAGCATTTGATAAGGTATCACATAGTCTACTACTTCATAAGCTAAGCAAACTCAGCATTGATTCCGCTACACTATCTTGGATTCACGCCTTCCTAACTAACCGGTCTCAGTTTGTATTTGCGAATGACACGTCTTCTCCTTCAGCTTCTGTGACGTCCGGAGTGCCGCAGGGGTCTGTACTGGGTCCTCTTCTTTTCCTTATATATGTCAATGACTTACCCTCCTGTGTTTCATCTTCGATTAGCTTGTTTGCTGACGACTGTGTTATATATCGTGAAGTGACTAACAAATCCGATGTTTCTTCTCTTCAGTGTGACCTTGACCGTGTATCTGAATGGTGTGACTTATGGCATATGCAGCTTAACACTAACAAATGTAAGGTAATAAGGGTTTCTCGGCTTCAGAGTGATGTCTCTTGTTATTACCTAAACCACACTCCTTTACAACAAGTAACAACCTACAAATATTTGGGGGTTCATATTTCATCCAATCTGTCCTGGGAAACTCATATTCAATACGTAACAAGTAACGCCAATCGTATGCTGGGTTTCATAAAACGAAATTTTTCAGCAGCTCCCTTATCACTTAAACTACTTCTTTACAAAACACTTGTTCGCACCAAACTAGAATATGCCTCTTCAATTTGGGACCCCGGTACTGACGTATTAACATCTGCAGTTGAAGCAATTCAAAATAGATCCGCCCGATTCATACTTACTAATTATCACCGCACTGCCAGCGTAACATCCATGAAATCAAGTTTGAACCTGCCTAATCTTGCATCGCGTAGAGAAGTTTTTCGTTTGTGCCTGTTTCACAAAATCTACTACCACAATCATACTTTGCGTGACAAGTTATTAGCACCTCCTTTTTACATATCACAGCGTCTTGATCACCGACACAAGATGGGCGTACCTTCATGTAACACTACTACTTTTCACAATTCATTCATACCCCGAACTACAGTGTTGTGGAACCACCTTCCAGCGTCTGTGGTATCAATATCTGACAGCGTTGCTTTCAAAAATTGCCTTAACAATGTTCACATTTCAGCGTTTCACTAATATGTACATATTGTTTTACATTCATAGGTTGTTATTCATTGTATGTTGTTGAATTCTATTGATGTAACCCGCTCCCCTCTGTAATGCCTTCGGGCCTTGAGGGAACTTTTAAATAAATAAATAAATAAATAAGTGGGCCGCCCAACAGGGCTGCCTCCTTTCTCGCCCCTTCGTCTGCTTCCTGGTCGCTGCCTTCGTCTGTCTGTCTCTCTATTTAGCTGACTGGTTGCCTCGCTTGGCTTGGCTTGGCTCTTTCCCACCCGTCCGACCTCCCTGGCCCGTTCCAGCACCCCGAAATTAGTCGCTTAGTAACCCTCCATTTTCTGTCGTCGTCTGCTTTTACGAGGTTACGCGCTTCGCACTTCTACGGCTGTTTGCTTCTCTTTTTTGTTCCAAGACTATCGTTTTTGTCTTTGCTTTTTTGCTCTTGTTATTCCGTTGCTGGTGTCAGTGAGTCCGTTTGTGTATGTTTTCTTCCTGTTTCCGGAGGGCTGCTATTTCTTTCGCTTCTTTTCTGCATACGGTTGTCCCTCTATGGGTCGCGTGTACACTGGTTCTTGAATCGACGTCTCGCGCTGGACGAACTTTCCCTAGTTCTTTCCTCGTGAATGGGTCTGTTCATCGGGCCGCGCGGCGTCGGCGCTTCCGAGGTTTTTCGGAAAACGTAGCACTACTATAGAACTATAGAGATTCGAACGCGGGTCGCCGCCAGATCTGCGCTTCGAATGCCGCAAGGCAACGAGTTCAAGGAGACAACTTGGCACGCGGGATTCGAACCCTGCGAATATTGCGACGACTGCTCGTGTTTGCAGACTGTCTTTTGTTTGATGTATGAGCAGTGAGTCTCCCGGCTCCGTGACGTTGCTCCAAATTTGGAACAACACTTGATTGACCCCTCGGTTCGTTGGCTGCGATGAAACTCAAGCCGAAACGAAGTATAAAATTTGTAACCGAAGCTCAGAACAGCGATTTCTGATTACTTATAGCACCAAATATTTCAGGGACATCACTCAATGTTGTGCGTAGAAAACGCGTTGCATTATAGAGATCGCTTACTCGTGCAGCTGCAGTCCATCTGCTGGTAGACATCTTCAAGCATCGTTAGGTGTGCACGCCTTATTATACTATATACTGCATTTGAATTACAGACCCCCATTCTTCGTGTAGGCTCTATACGAGTGTTCTATTCATTAAAGTACCCTCTGCTCGAGGCCAGCTGCGCGGAACCTTTAGCGCATGCATGGCGGTTCTGAAGCAGCATCGCATCGTCCGAAATCTTCACCTGCGCTTGACTTGGTCTGGGTGGGCTTGACCGGGATTTTGTCTATCCTGTCTAGCTGCTTTTCCCTGAGCTCGAATTGGCTTAATGGGCAGTGTCCCTCCAAGCCTAGTACGTCCGGAATCCGCATATCATATTGGCGGGGTGATTTGTTCTCTGAACGCTCCCTGCGTTTCACTTGGCGGTGGGCGCAAATTAACTCAACTGAATATGGTCTCGTCTCTCCAGAGTCTCTTATGAATACGCATCTGTTAGCCTCTGCTTTGTTATCCGTGTGCGTTCATCTGCGCACAACCAGACCCGGACGGGCTCGAAAGTCTTTGCGGCTTGTCTATTCGCAGCTTTCAAATTCATTTCTCTTAACCGTTGTTCTCGCTCTCTTCACGCTATACACCGCGAGCTTGGCTTGACCCAGGATTATTGGCTCGAGTTGTTTTGTTCACCCCGTCTGCGAATCACACGCAGAAGAGGAGTCCAGGATCACGGCGGATTCACTTTTTTTCGAGATTGGTTTATTACCCAATCATGACAAACGCACAAGAACGGCGAGCTCCACGTGACGATACAGTTTTGGAGCTGCTTCATTGACCCGGTCAGATGATATTGTATCTGTCGGCTAGCTGCACTCGGACTTAGCGCGAAACGGAGCCTGCGTTTTTCTATCAAGATGATCGCCCGCGGATGGATTGGCCTAGGGTGCCTTCATGCGCACTTCGCATAGAGTGATGCCAACTGCCTGTTTCCCTTTCCCCCGCCGCCATTTTGTTCCTCATTGTTTCCCCGTGCGTTTCCCGTGCGCCGGAAATTGGCCTTTGTGTCCATCGGTCCCCCCATCCGAGGGGGGAAATGCTAATCCTCCCTTCGTGGGTTCCACAACGCTGCTCCGAACTTGTGAGATAAGGTGCTTGTTTCCGGGAGGGTTATAAGCTCCACGGATTATCGCCGAGACCAAAATGGCTGCTGGTTTGTCGGCGAGTGGTATTACAAAGGGTGGCACCATCCTAGCAAAGCGCACATGAAGGCTCCCTAGATTGGCCCGGCCGTGTGGGCTCGAACACTATGAAAACTCTGGAGCTGCTACTTTCCCACAAAGCACTTGGGAGAGACAATGTCAAAGCCAATCGGAGCTCGACGTCATTCTGACGTTACCACTACTCCTCCGCAAGAAGCAGACGACTTGCCCTCGGCATATTTCATTTCATTTATTGTTGCTCAAAGACATCCTTTCGGACGTGTTACATGAGCGAGGATTTGGGAAAGAATCATAGAAAGCACGATACATATAAAACTTTGGGTTCAAAAACGATCAAACCCGAGGATTATGGGAAACAAAAATTATACAAAACCATAATACATTTATTTATTTATTTATTTATTTATTTATTTATTTGTTTGGTGATGCTGCCAGCATTCTGGAGAACGCCCAGGCAGGAGGTGTACAAAAACAATATTCGAAAACAAGCAGAAATAGTGCGAACAAACAGACAGAGCCACTACTCAACAAAGTTCGAGAGTAGTGCTTCACTAAAAGTATCTAATGATCTCTAATTTACAACACTTTCAGGAAGCTTATTCCACTCACACGTACTTCTAGGGAAGAAAAGGATGCTTTAAACAAAGTGGTTCGACACAATGATTCGACAAGTGTTAATTGGTGTTTGCCTCTCGTGGGCCTTGTTTCGTTAAATGAAGTGTAATCACAGAGACGCAGTCGCAAATTGCCTCGTATCGTATTATAAAGAAGCTACAGCCGTTCTGTTTATCTCCGGGTTGCTAAATCGCTCAATCCCGATCTTGGTACCAATTTTCAGGAGCGGCTTGACAGCCGAGTTGTACAGCTTAGTAAACTATCTAATGTACGTATAACTCGCAAAAAAAAAAAAAAAAAAGTAATCGTTTTTTTTTTTTGCCCTACTGCAAAATTTCAGTGATTTTCTTGTGTAGTGTTTGATAAGTACTTTAGCTGTTTAATATGTTCTATCGCACCGTCATCAAGCCTCTCCTAAAGGTTGGGGCCGTCAGTTCGACGTTATTGCACTGTACGTCGAACCGAACTTTTGGAGTGTCAAATATGTGACAAGGGGTGTAAAAGCTACACTTTTTTTTTTATTACAGTGTACAAATCTGAAACGGATGACATAAAACCATAACGGTTGTACAGAAACCGCAATGCTTTTTCTTTTTGCACAGTCTCTAACATATTAATTGGCAGCTTTGTATGAGGGTCCCATACAATACATGCATATTCTAGCATTGGTCTTATGGTGGTTTTATAAGCAGTCAGTTTAGTTTCAGCCTTCAGGTGAACCGAGGTTAATATTTCGTTTCAAAAACCAGAGCTTCCGCATTGCTTTACGAGCTATAAACTCAATATCTGCACTCCATGACAAATCAGGGGTAATTAAAACTCCGAGGTGTTGATATTGTTTAGCAGTCTCGAGTGGTACTCTATTGATAGAATATGTAAAAAAACAAAGGGTTGTTCTTCCGTATCACGGCCATTTGAACGCACTTTTTACAGTTTAGAACCATATTCCATTTTATGCACCATGCATGAACCAAAGATACACAATATTTCAATTCTTCTTGATTAGACGGGTTTACCTTAGCAAATAAAACACAATCGTCAGCAAAAAAATCGGCTTTGTACATTGGGATGGTGTATCTTTAAATCGTTAATAAAAATTAAAAGCAAAACCGGCCCAAGGACCGAGTTTTGGGGCAAGCCCCAGAAAACGGGTGACTCGGGGAAAAAAAAACAGAGATAACACTAACTCACTGCGCACGCGGTTAGTAAGATAGGAATCAAGCCATCGTAATATGTTTTCGTTACTGATGATGTGACTTTACTTATGCAGTAGTTTGTCATGGAAGACGCGATCGAACGCTGTCGCAAAATCTAAAAAGATAACATCTGTCTGTCCGCCGATATCAATGAAAACCGCAAGTTCGTGTATCGTATGAACAAGTTGTGCTACAGTGGGAAAACCACGTCTCAATCCATACTGTTCGTCCTGAAAAAAAACAAAAAACATGCTGTCCTCAAAAAATGTTATAAGATGTTTGAATACGAAGTGTTCAAGAACTTTACTGGCCGTACACAAAAGTGAAACAGGTCTGTAGTTTTCGACGCATTGACTGTCACCCTATTTAAATATTGGTATCACCCTAGCCTTTTTCAATTCATCAGGCACGTCTCCCGTATTGAGACTATGGCAATAAATCAAATGCAAAAACTTTGCCGTCCATTCAGCGTATCTAAACAAAAGAAAAAAAAAACACATTCGGAAGGCCGTCGGCACCGTGGCTCTTCCTAATGTCAAGGTTAAGAAGGGCCGCAAAAACTCCCTCTTCAGTAATGCTGATGTCCAGTATTACTATTCTATAACTCTCATAACTTGGAACCCATTGCCACTTGCAGAATAAATATAGACGTGAAGTACTCGTTGAAAGCATTTGAAATTAACTGCTTTTTATTTGTTAGGATATTGCAGAGTTTCACGTCCGAGAAAGAACATTTCTTTCTTTTCAAAAACCTCCAAAACTTTCGGGGATCACTAAGCAGATAGTTATGCAAGGTGGCGTTAAAAAAACGGTGTTTAGCATTTTTAACAGAAGACCTCAACTGTCTGCGCAAAAACGGTATAGACGAATTGTGTTTCCCATAACCAAATTTAGAAACTCGCCGTATTTTACGCTTCAAATGTAGAATTTCACGTGTAGTCCATGGGTTAAACTTTCTCACTCTCCTAATACGCAATGGAACCAACTACTGAATGCAGTGCTGGACTATACCTTTAAACCGTAAGCACAGTTCATTGGTAGTACTTGTAACAGGATCATATATATTGTAAAAAAGCGAATAGCTTTCCTGCAGAACGTCTAAAATATCGACATCATCCGCATTATTAAAGTCACGGTACCGCTTAATGTCGATAGTAGTTGATAACTGACAAGCCAACGTTAGAGTGCACACTACTAAGGAGTGATCAGAGATATTTTCGACTATTTCGCATTGGGCCCCTTCTCGTGCAATCTTAGAGGAAACAAAAACCATGTCAAGAAGGCTTTCGCTGACATTAGTAACACGTGTCGAACTACGAACGACTTGACTCATATTACATGAAAAAGCAATGTCAATCAACAAATGAGACTGCTTACACTGCCGCAGTGGTTGCATAATATCACAATCAATATGTGATAATTTAAAGTCACCCGCTTAGTATAACATGAGTGTGACGATGGTAAGATGCAGATATAAATTCCTGTAGTGCCAGCAGGTGTGATACGTCGGCATGAGGCGGCCGATAAAAAGCATCTACAAGGATTGGCATCGTTGAAAAAAGAAGTTTTACCCAAATCATTTCAGCGTCGAAAGTACAGCTCACAATAGAGCACGATGTGCTATCTTTCACAACGATAGCCACACCCCCACCTCTTGGACAACGGTCTTTTCGAAAAATTTTGTAACCAGCAGGAAATACCTCATCATTCGTCACTTGCTCATTAAGCCAAGTTTCTGTGACGACGACCACTTCTGGTTCGTATGTCAGGAAAACGACCTCTAGCGCCGTGGCTTTGTTTAGCAACAGCGGACTATTTTCCAGAAATAAAACGGGCGGCTTTACTTTGCAAGGCCTTAAGATTTTTAACAATTGGTAATTTTGGTGCGGGCTCCAGATTATATTTGCATATTCTAGTTTTGGTAGAATTATAATTTCATAGGCAAGCAGGCGGTGTTTCTTGGGGTGCCTGGTACAGCGTACGCCTTAGAAAACCGAGTTTTCTAGATGCGTTTAATATGATGTGATCAATGGGCTCGTTCCAAGTTAAGCTGGAGGTGAAATAAACGCCTAGATATTTATACGACTTGGCAACTTCTATCTCGAGAGAGAGGAGGCTGTACTGGGTTAATATCACATTAGTTTAATTGGTAACTCTCATTAGCCGGTATTTTCTGATGTTAATGTTAAGCTGCCATTTTAAGCACCAATTACTAATTTTGTCAAGGTCAATTTGTAGAGCACGACTGTCATCTGTATTAGTCATTTTTCGATACAAAACACAATCGTCTGCAAACAACCGGATTGTTGATGTTAAGGTGGATGGAAGATCGTTTATATAAACTAGAAACAACTCTCAAGAAGAAAGGGTGTAAAAGGGTGTATCGTTACACCCTTTGTCCCATATAATACACCCCCAAATTTCAATTCGACATAGAGTGCCCTAGAGTCGAACAGAGGGCCCAAATTTTACGAAGGGATTGATAGCCGTGTGGTACCACTTATTCAAGAAGCAAATGTATGTTTTACTGACAACAAATAAAATAATCGGGGCATTCTTGGTCCTACTGTAAAAACTCTGTGTTTTCTATTTGTCTTTTTTGATACGTACTATAGCTATTTTATAAGTTATATTGAACCGTTATCAAGCCCCTCGTAAAATTTGGGGGCGTCTGTTCGACTATAGGGCTCTGTACGTCGAAATGAAGTTTTGGGGTGTATTATATGGGACAAAGGGTGTAACGATAACCCTTTTGCACCCTTTTTTCTTGAGAGTGAAGAGGGGACCAATACGCTACCCTGAGGAACGCCTGATGTAATAAGAAGTTTTGAGGAAAGGGTATCGTTTAACTTTACTGATTATGTTCTACCACGCAAAACGCTGCAATCCATTCCATAATAGATGGGTCTATTTGAAGATGGGACAATTTTAAAAGTACGCGACAATGGGCAATTGTATCAAATGCCTTTGCAAAGTCGATGAAGATAACATCAGTCTGGGTGCCGGCTGGAGTGTTAAAGTGCAAATCCGTGATGAACTCAAATAATCGAGTATTGCATGAGTGGTTTTGTCTAAAGCCGTGCTGATTCAAAAACCGGAATTCATTGCCGTCGAGGTAGTACATAATAGCTGTAAAAATTACATGTTCCATGATCTTGCAGGTAACGCTAGTGAGGGAGATAGGCCGTTAATTGGAGGGGTCGAACTTTATGCCAGATTCGAAGATTGGTTTGAAGATAGCGAAACCCCAGTCAATTGGAACAGTGCCAGTATCGAGACTTTGCTGAAATAGCAGAGATAAAAGAACAGAGGCCGAGTGGTTTAACGTTTTTAGTATCTTTGAAGATACGGCATCATCGCCGGCGGCGCAGTGAGACGGTATAGTTTATCAATAAGTTTAGCGATACCGTTACTTGTGAATAACATGGGAGACAAGGGTGCAAATTGAAAATCCGGTGGCGAAGTAAGCGGGAATGATTCTTAAGTGAATACCGTCGAGAAAAATCTATTCAGCATATGACCCGCATCGCTATCGGACAGGCAGTCACCCTCTTGGTTTGTTAACAACAAATTACTTCGAGTTTCACTAAAATTTGAGATTTTCCAGAACTTACGAGGATCGTTTCTTAACATATGTGTCAGTTCGACTACGAAAAACTCTTTTTCTGCTGTTATCATTTCCTTTTTTATACTTTTTGACCGAAGACTATGTGCGAGCCAATCATCGTCTCGGTTAGTTCTCATTGCTTTTTAAAACAACCTCTTCTTTTTGTTCAACATACGTTTGAGGGAATTTGTGAATCAGGGTGAGAGATAGTTGGATGCGATATTGATTTTAGGAATGTTGGTTGACACCAGATTCCAAATTTCCTGTTTGAATAGGGTCCAATTTTCTTCGACGGAGCGATCTTGATAATGAGCCAAAAATTCTTCTAAAAATACATTTTGCGAGTTATTCATAACTTCCATATTTGCCCGAGCATAGTTAAATATTGTCTTGCGATTGTTTGCTCGGTTTTTGGAGGTAAAGGTAGTAATGATCACTGATGAAATCTAGGATATTTATTGTGCTTACTTGGTCAGGGTTGTTAACAAAAAATAGGTTTAAGACCCCATTGCCTCGGGTAGGGGTGGTTAGTTGGTGCAGAAAATCATTGCAGTGACCCGGATTTGCACACTGAAATGAGGGACTAAGCGTCGCCCAGTCTACACCTGGAAAATCGAAGCCGCCTGCTAATATTATGTCGTCGTTTGGGTAAGCTTCCATTAAGTGCGCCAGACAACTATACATAGCACCATGAAATTCGCTGGGGTTTGTGTTCGGCGGACAATAACATGCGCCGATTAAAAGTTTACAAAAACCCAGCTGCAGACGTATCCACAACGTTTCAAGAAACGTGTCATAAGTTATTAACGTACGTTTTAAGTTAGCTTCAACTGCAATGAGTACACCACCGCCCCTTGCATTTGGGCGGTCTTTACGGTATAGGTTGTATGATTTGATCAGTGTTAACTCTTTGTTGTCTACGCTTGACGTCAACCAAGTTTCAGTTCAAATGAGTATGTCAGGTTTGCAAGAGGCGGTAATGTACTCAAATTCATCTTGCTTTGAAAGTAAACTACGAACATTTACAACAAAAAAGGGCAATGTTGGATTAACAGAAACAAAAATAAAAAAGAAAACGCTCTGAGGGCGTTTTCGGTCGATGTCAAAGACCTTTATTACTCCCGCCCAGATTCCGGCTTGCTTTTGTTTGTAGAGGAGTGCACCGACAAGTTTGGAAGTGGTAGCCTTTCAAAATGAGCTAGGGACGTCAAGCAGCGGTTTTTTAGGATTGCTCAGTTTTTCTCTACGAACAACTTTTTAGTGCGGAGGCAGTACCGCGCCTGTTCTAAGCGATTTATACTTAGCACGACTTGACAGTACTCTTAACAGCCGGCTTCAGGGATCAAAGGTAAAAAAAAAAGATTTTAGATACGTAGATGATTTTCTAGTTTTCATAGCATCCGATACAAACGCTTTTGAAGCAGAGACTGTCAAAACCCTGACCACTTTTAAGGAATGTTTTGACACACCGTATACGTCACGCATGAGATACCTGGGGACAGCACTATTCGCTTCCTTGAGATCAGATTTTTATTTATTGACGACGACATCTGGTTGGTGTTATGAGCCGTGCGAATAAGCCGTTACTTCCGTTTCATTCAGCCCACTCCAAGCTAGTCAAAGAAGTATTGTTAACCTGTGTTTCACCAATGAACTAAAAAGAGTCCTGTGAGCATTTGATCCCCAGTCGTTTTGGTCAGCAAGTTTCGCGCTTGCTCACAGCTGGGTACCCAAACACATTCTAGTTGCGGTCGTGGAGGGCCTTCTAAGAAAGCGCTGTCTCGTGGAAAAGAATGGGAGCCAGCTGTTAAGACAAAAAAGAAAAGTTGTTGTGATACCGTATATATACACCGAGTGTCGCACAATTTAAAGAAAGTATCAACGCGATCAAATGTAAAGGTAGTGTTTTCTGCGCCCAATAAGCTCATGGAACTGTGCAAACTATCAAAGCCTGGCGTGCGTGCCAAACACGGATATGAAAAGAAGCACAGAACGAAATTTGTCGACTGTACAGATGGTGTGGTTTATCGCATTCTGTTGTCATGTGGCAGGCACTACTTCAGGCAGACGGGGCGCTGCCTAAATGGTAGGCTTCGCGAGCACAATAACAACGTGCAAAAAAAAGAACGGCGGCTTTCTTGACTTGCATTGCAGGACATTCGGTTGTACCCCACTGTTGAATGAATGCGTAAAAATTGGGAAATGCAAGTCAGCGTTAACACGCGAAATCGTAGAAGCCGAGTACATTGATTATTTAGGAGACACGTGTGTTGCCGTGCCGTCGATTGCGTTATCAAAGAAGGAATTGATTTTCCTGAGAACGAGATAGTGTTATTTTCAAATTATGCTCAGTGATGGTCGTTTTCTTTTGCTTTTGTCGTTTTGTTTGTTGTCATTGTGGCGATGGTTGAGACTATAAATACCGGAACACGTATTCAATAAAATTCAGTTGAAAGTTGCGCCTTTTTGTGTCCTGTTCTCTTCTTTTGTCCTCGTCTTTGCTGCGCACAAGGTTATACAAGATGTCATACCAACTCGCCCTAACAACCCCTCTTCATTAACTGAACGTTGACTTAGTGCATTCCGGTTTCGTCAGACGTTTTCACAGGCAACTTCAGGTGGTCTGTGAACAGGTGTGAAAGTTTCGGTAGCATAGTTACACACATACGTTTCATTACCAACATGCAATTTATCGAACGAAAGTTTGTACCTAATATGTTGCTCGCTAAACCGGGCGGCAAAATCCAGCATTTTTTTCTTTCGAAACGTACTCTCGGCGAAAAATCCTGCGACACCCATACCCTCGGCGATACGTTTTTTTTCAATTAGGCAGCGTTTTGGAGAACGTTATCTTTGGCTTTGAAGCTGAGAAAGCGGACAATTATTAGACGGTTTAAACCTAGACGCTTTGGCCCCAGTCGTTGGACTCTTTCTATTTCGCCAGCGTTAGGCGTCAGTTTTTCTTTGATAAAGGTAGACACCACTTTTTCTGTGTCACTCCAGGTTTTGTTTTCATGTTCCGGCAAACCGCCAAAGATTAGATTGTTTGTGCGCACCTGCCCATTCATGTCTTCCAGAGAGTTCCTTAGCCCAGAAAGTTGTTCATGCGCACTCGCAGATTCCCGCTCCACAATACCAAGTGTTTCGGTGATGTTAGCCAGGTTTGCCTTCATTTGGCCGATTTCTGCAACTCTGACTTCCACGCTGGACACACGAGAGCTCAGCTCTGCAAAACCTTTGTTGATTTCGTTTAATTTGGACACGTTTTCCCTCTGGTTTTGATTGCTACTTGCTATCAGACTATCAATAGATTCTTGCAGTTTATCTATTTTCACAGCGTTAGTGGGACCTGGGTTTAGCTCAACGTCACCTGCTGAAGAAAATAGTAGGAAAAGTGCAGTCAAGACAGCGAGCAGTTTGAAATGACTAAATGCCATCAAACCAGAAATGTTGAACTGTTTTGGTGATAACTGGAGAGTCTTTCTTTTCGAGCAGGGCGAAAATCTTCCGACTCGTCTTCGGTACGTCACAACATCAACACCCATTGATACACTCGGATGGTATTTGCAGCCAAAGTAACTAAAAAGAAAAAAGAAAATACGGCAAGGACTAAGGAATAACTCAAGGGTACACACCTGTGAAAGATTCGCGACATGTTTAGTGCACTGGCAAAGCTTGGCTGCAAATCCCGAGGTGACCGCCCTGCCGATCCTTTTTGTAGCCTTCTGACGAGTCGCTAGGTGGTGACGTGGGTTCGGCTGACGAGATGACGATAGAGATTGTTGTTCCAAGCTCTGAGGAGGACCCTTGGGATCGTGGCAGCACGTGGCAAACAAAAACGTTGCCCCGCCGGCAACAGACGATGCTCGCTCAAGGGTGGGTGAGGCTCCTGTGAAAGATTCGCGACACGTTTAGTGCACTGGCAAAGCTTGGCTGCAAATTATATGTTTATAGACCGAGAAGAACAGCCTTTGAATTCACATATTTTAGCCGCTGTTTCGCACTCTCGACGCTCATGACTTGGCCCGGATTGACTCGACTGATATTTTGTCTCGTCTGTCCGTTAGCGGCTGTTTATATTAGGGGTGTCGCGAACCGGCGGCGGTCGAGTTCGACCAGGTTCGACTTTTTCTAACTTTTAGTGGAAAGTTAGACGAACCTTTTATTGAGGTTCGACTCGTGTGCGCATGCGCGACAGGCTGGCCAGTTGGCTTCGGATTGGATGATAGTGGCTAAGATATGAATTAAGTGCAGCGCTGATTGGCTATTTTAGTTAATACTGTACTAAAAATTAAGTTTTTAACTTCTTCATTGATTAGAATTAGTTTCTTTTAATTGCAGCTGTTTGCAATATAAAATAGCTCTTTGAATAAAAAAACAATTTTCCAAACCTAGACATACTTGTATCAAGGTCTGGCCACACTGTGCACAAAGTCGAACCGGTCGAATCTGGTGAAAAGTTCGAAGGTTCGTCGAACCCCGAAAGTTCGACCAAAAAATCTGGTTCGACAAAAGTTCGCGACACCCCTAGTTTATATAATTACTGGGACGCTCACCAGCGCTTGGCTTGACCCGTATTGGCTCGATCGCTGCGTAGCGTCTTTTCTCCGGCTAACCGATTCTGAATCCGCATCTCGTCCGCTGTTTCGCTCTCCGCGGTCGGGAACGTGGGTGAGCTTGCTCCTCCGACGACCTTCGCCGATGATTGAAGGAAGCGGCGAATTTTGATGATGGCCCCGCTTCGGCGAAATATACGGAGCGGAGCGCGTGAATGGATGGCGATATGCAAATGACGCCGAGCAGGGGAGCGGACCCGCGCGTTGGCGAGCCGCGTCCTCTCGGAGTGACAGGCCATCCTTTGCGTTGGAGAAAATTGTCCGAGATCACGTTCGACGCGAATGCGTTCCTGGTATATAGATCTGCGCCGACCTGATCGATGCACGCGGACAACTCGCATAAAGTGACGGGCGTTTACGTAAGTCGTAGACTGTGTAGTCACTGACAATTTAAGAAATGCAGCGTGTGGTTTAGTACGTTCGCGCTCCTAGAGTCTTTCTGCTGCGTTCTCATCCGCGAATGCTGAAATCACATTGGCTGCAGAGTTATAACAAAATGCTCCAGACTCGCCGCGCCCCGACGTTCTTAGCTACCTGTCACTGCCGGTAGTGTTTGGGGTTCGGGAAGGTCTCCGAAACGCGTGTCTAGTGCGTAGACAGACCTCAATGCATCTAGCATTAAGGTCTACCCACTATTTTTTTTAAATCAGCCAATAAGAGCTCGACGTCGTTCTGACGTCACTGCAGCTCCTGTGCAAGAAGCAGACGATTTCCTCTCTCCTTAGACGGCGCTGCGTAGATAGTGATGACTGCCGAGGCGCAGTTCGTTGTCTTTTATCTTAAAGAAGTGTCATGGCGTTTTGCCCGCCGCAATTCTGGCGTTTGTTGGAGTAGGAAAGGTATTTTCTGCTACAGATCGATCTGCTGAGCCAGACAGTCGACGGAAGCAAAGGCAGACGACATCGATCCCTTGCGTCCGCTCTACTTTTTCGCCAGCATTTCACCAACTGACAAAGGTCGCCACACGGTGCATGACGCACCGGCCCCTTTGACGTCATATGTTCTTACTTCGTGACCACTTTTGATGGAAGGGGGGGGGGGGGGGGGGGGGTTAAACGCAGCCGTCCGATAAGCGTTCCAGGCCCGCTGAATCGATTCGTTTGTATATATCCCGCTCGAATCCGACGGTTTCATTCATTGCGCAGGTGCAATGATGGAAGATTGACAATGATTCCAGCACCCACTTACCCCCCCCCCCCCCCCCCCCCTCTTCTTTCCCCTCATCCCGCACAGGCACCTATGAATCGCTACGTCAGTCAATCGGACCTTATCCCACTCTTCATCTCGCTGAGCGGAAGTTAAAAATTCAACTTCTCAAATACGACCCACGGCTCAATATTTCAAGCAGTCCTCATAACGAACAGCGGGCTTTTTTTTTCCCCTTCTTCTTATCGTTGTCTTTATGGTGTATGCCGCTCACTCTACGTATAAAGGATGAGAGGAAGGAAACCACGTGATGAAGAGGGGACTGGACAGATACGCGACCGGGGAAATAAAATTAAAAAAAAACACCCCCTCTTAAAAAAACAGAAAAGAAAAATAAAAACTAAATAAAGGATAATTTAAAAAGGTAAATTTGTTTTCTGAGAAAAGTTGTTCGACAAGTTCCGGCTTTTGGAAAGGTTGCGCGTCGCGTCGCTCGGTAGGCAATACATAGATAAAGTAATATCTCGCCATATATACGTACATCTATCTATATATTTATACACGTAACGTAGTAATGAGCAGAAATGTCGCTGAGAAGAACCCCGCTCCAAAGAAGCGTATACGGGACCGAATTGTACACGCAGCAATAAGAGGGAAAAAAAAAAGAAAGGTAGGAGATTTTTTTTTTTTTTTTTGCGACGATAAAGTAAAATAGAGTATCTCATTTTGTTTTTTTCCTCATTATTATTATTATCTGGCGGGAAGTTTTCTTATCGAACGGGGGGGCCCTGTCGTGTTCTCATGTCAATCGTTGCAGGAAACCGCAATGGCTACGTACACGCACACCTCTCTGATCGTTGCAAGCGCTCGCACGCTTTTTTTTTTAATTTTTTTTCTTTGTGTATGAGACTTTGTAAAGTTGTGTCTGTCGTTTTTCATTGATTCCTTTCGCTTTTAGGATGAGATTACGCGGCAATAAAATGCCGTTCCATGCCCCGAAAGAGGAAGAAAAAAAGAGAGATAGAGAAAAACAACAGCAACCATAATAACGAAAAGAATAAAGAAAAATGTCGAAATGCAAGCAGTTTTAGCTTTCCCCGGAAAATCGTCAATTACACGAATCTTCTGCCGGCTAGCTTAATTGCTACACCAGTCTCACTTCGGATTCTCCCGGCCCTGGTCAGTAAAGATTGTGTACACTGATCAAAGCAACTTGTTGTTAGATCGTGTGTAGTAGCGGACATAAAACCTGGAGTAGTAACATTCCTCTTTTTTCTTCTTTCTTGTAGTATGCAGTATACGCGCACGTTGAGAAATAGACCGTCGTGTTTTATAGAGGCCTTGCGGCAAATCTCGCTGCAAATAAACCCGACGCGGTCTAGGGCAAAAACCACACCATAAACAAAGCTTTTTTTTTTTTAACCGAAAGAACTGGTTTGTTTGGAAAACAAAAAGTGATAGCTCTGACTTGTTGATTTATCCGATTTTTTCTTCGGAGATGCCTTATATTTTTTGTGCCTGTTTCCGCCAACAAGAATTCTTATGTAATAACAAATGACTAATCTAAGATAAAAAAAAAAAAAAAAAAAAGCAATCAGACACCAAAGTAAGCATGGTGCCATTTAAACGTATTATTACCTCTCTACAAGTCTGGTAACGCTTAACGTTATTTAGAATGTCTACGTGTAAGCTCGTCTGCTCTTTGGGCACCTCGTGCGTTTGTTTACCCTCCAGACATGTCCGCGTGCCTTTGCCCCGCCCCTCTTAATCTCAGCCAATGGCAGCGCGCCCTTGGCTGCCTCGTCATCGCTCTTCCCTCTCGCGTTCCGATGTGCGGAAAACGCTTTTTGGAACGCTTGCTCTCCGTGCAGTCACCGAGAGCGCGAGAAACAAGATAAGAGACGCTGTTCACTTCGGGACAATTTTGACATTGCCGGACGGCTTACGATTACTTGTGCTCGGATGTAATGCGTTTATTTTTGCGTCCAGACCAATGGACCTTCTTCCAGTAAGGTTCTGAGCATGCGCACACCCTCTCCCCCGGCCTCGCTTCCTGCTGTCTCCCTTTTCGTAGGTCACCATCCCCGCACGACCAACATTGTCAGCGTCTATCTGTCCGCGTATTTCGTCTTTTTTGACGATTCTTTTTTTCTGGGTGTCGGTAGCGTCGGGCATAAAAGGCAATGAAAACCGATACAACGGCACGATGTCAGTGTGTGCTTGACGAGCGGAGTCTTGTTGGGTTGCCCTTCTTTTGAAGTTCGCGGACAAACCGCCACGCGGCGCTCCCTAAACGAAAAAGGTATAGTAAATGTATATGCTCCGCTTGCAAAGCAGAGTACAGCGATGGCGCTCCCAGGGCGGCCATGTTGGATCCAAGGCCGCACTGCGGGAAGCGACGGCAAGAGCCCCGGATGCGCGGATGGCGCGGCTGTGAGGCGGCGTGCTGCGGCGTGCGGAGCAGAGAAGATGTAGTGCGGTGACACGGCGTGCGTGCGCCGTCGCCCCGTCATTTGTCTCCTGTCTCTCTGTATGCGTTCGGTAGAACGTAGTAGCCGACGAAAACGTCGCCCTTTCGCAAGCCGTAGCTACGCGTTGTTGTCTGGTCCGAAGTGCCCGGATGTGTGACTCGCGTATCGCTCCGCGAGCGCCGCAGACGCGAGCTACGCGATCGTCCTCCGTGTCGTCTTCTTCCCAGACTTTGAGAAGACTTTGAGAACGCGATTATACTGTATCCAGTGGCTACATATAATTTTGAATGGTCAATGAACCCTCTAGTTTGTTATATTTTAGTGTAAGATGTATATTTCGCAAACACAAAGCGAGAAACACGAACCGCCCGAAACACGGCGCCTGCAACGTCGCTTTCCCGCACGAATTTCGAATCCAGCTCGGTGCACGGGGCCGCTTTTCCGCCGAAGCGGAGTTGGCGACGAAAGGAAAAGGAACGCGATACTCTGGCTGTGCAAGCAGAACCTATGTAGTTACTCTAGGAAAAGGTAGAAAAAGGTCCGTTTCTATTTGAAGGAACCGCTGGACATGCAAGCGTGTACTGACGAGGTTTCATCTGCCGAGAGGTGCACCGCTCCCGTGTCTTTCCTGCCTCTCCCGGGACCTTCCGCTTCCCTCGGAAGCTCCTTCGTTCTGTGTGCGTGCTTCTTGGTTACGGTGACGGTTGTGTTCCTACGTGTCCCTCGGGGCCTATGCATGCGGTGCGCAAATTCGTCTGCTCCATTTGCATGCGTTGTGGTGACATCAGAACGAAGATCTCTGATTGGCTCTGAGAGTGGGTAGACCTTTGGGTTCTACCCGCTATCCTTCAGTCAGAGCCAATCAGGGCTCGGAGTTCTGACGTCACCACAACCCCTGGAAAAGAAGCAGACGAACTTGCGCTCCTTGGGTTTCGGCCTGTTCCCCCTTTCTGATTGTGCAGAAAGAGTGAAAGTCCCGGATGAGAGGCTTGGCCGGTGTTGGGTGCCCGCAGTACCCCAACTTCGTTCGCACTTTCTTTTCTGTTTTATACTCGGAAACTTATTTATAGCTACGGGCTTCGATGGCAACAATCCCCCGGCCATCGGGACACCATTGCTCGGTCATAGGGTGCACGAATAAAAACAGAAAGCGTCGATTACTGCCCGAGGACTTATGTAGCTTGCGAGGAATCCAGCAAGGCGAGAGCGGCTGCAATGTCTTGCAATGCAATGTCGGGATCATGTAGAAAGCTCCATCGCTTTCCATATGACCCCGGTTTCAGGCGGCAGTGGATTGCGTCTGTAAACCGAAAAGGCGTTTCCTCAACGCCATCCTCTCGATTTCGCTCGGAACATTTTGTGAATTGAGCGCGCACCGAACGCTGTACAGCCGATGAACATGGGGTACGCTCGCAAGGTGCGTGCGAGTTTTCTCGTGATAACTGATGTTTGAGCTTGTGAAATTTTATAACTGAATATATCTTAATATTGATAATTTCCAGTGGTGACTGACTCGATTTTATCATCTACAACACTTAGTTGAAGGCTCGTTTTCGCCGCCGGGTGAGGCTGGAAATTTTTGAAATGGTAGTTCTATCGGTTTTCCTCAATCGCGATCTCCTGCGTGATACCAGAGAGCCGGCAAAAGAGCTCCTTGGAGTGGCGCTGGTTTGTTGTTTCCTTTGATTGGGCGATTTGAAACGCCGGACAGTCGCTGCAGGGTACGTCTCGTGTGTTGCGATCTGCGTTTTTGAGCCCAGTGTGCAAGTTTCTTTGTTCGAGTCATGGCATCCGTCAGTGCGGCGACAAGGGGAACAGCGGCAGCGAACATGCTAGCGATAGAAATTGGAGGTGAGTACTCAAACTATTGCATCAAATAGTAAAATTATTCGTGGCTGCTTTGAGACTTACTGCGGTTTCATATAAGTACATCTAGAACGTCCTCGTCATCCACAAGGAAATATAAGAACACGGACACGAAGATAAAAGCAGCGCAGCAAAACGATCAGTAGCAGCTCCGGGTGTTTACAAAAGTTAATTGAGGTTCCCGTTTCGTGTATCGCTTGTTTATTACTAAAAATGGCTACGTTGAAATAGGCTCATTGCAAGGAAAAATCGATAAATGGTTCACCATTTCCATTCATGCGGAAAGCGATAGAGCTTAAAAAACATTACAGCCGCACTCGCCTTGCCGGATTCCATGCAAGCTACTATAGGTCCTCGGACAGTATTTGACGCTTTCTGTCGTTATTCGTGCACCTTATCACCCAGCAATGGTGTCCCGATGACCGGGGGACTGTCGGCATTGAAGACCATGGCTCTAATTAAGTTTGGGAGCTTGAAACGTAGAAGAAAGCGCGAACGAAGTTGGGGCACTGCAGACGCCCAACACCGGCCAAGCCTCTCATCCGGGACTTTCACTCTTTCTACACAATCAGAAAGGGGGAAAGCGCCGGGGAGAGGAGGAGAGCCTGCGTACACTCAAAATGGGAGAGGGGACGCGGGCCTGTACCTTCCACTGCATTGCCAAGAAAAGTTGTCGCCGAGTATAGAACGGAAAGTTGGGCGAGTTAATATAAATCCATTTTGAAAAAAAAAAAAAAAAAAAAAAAAAGACAGTGCGAATGACGCATGGACAAGAAGAGAACACACAGGACGAGGACCCGGATCAACCATTGAGCTTCCAAGATCGCGTGCCTTAACGTTAAAGGTTTAAAACAATTGGTCGACCCCTGCCCGAGGGCGAGGTCGAGGTTTGTGTCGACGTTTCCAACAAAACGGTGTCAGGGCCACGGGAAGGGGGGGGGGGGGGGGGGGGGGGGGGGATCGAAACTCGGGACTGGACTGGAACGAGAGACTTGCGCTGACACGCGGTCGATCTCTTTGAGTCATCAATCTTTGTTAATACAGTTCAATAAAAAAAAAATTTTTTTAACACGTTATGCTTGTTGTTTTTGCAATGTGCTGACGGGATTGGAAAAGAAAGAAAAGGATTTTGAGTGACGCCCAGCATTTCTTAATTTGTCAGTGACTATCCGGTGTGCGGTCATCACTCCAAGAAAGCTGCGATTCTTGCGAATAGTTAAGATAAATAGTCCTGTTGCGTGCGTGCTTAGACAGCGGGCAGCTATAGTCAGCCCCGATGGACGTCTGGGGACTTCACTGTAGGTAAGAAATTTAACCGGTGCAGTTCAACTACTAGCCAGGGTTTTCTTCTTTTTTTTTTTTTTTTTTGCATGCATTACGCAGTAGTGATACACGACCGCACTCCTGTATAGACCTTTTTCGCATAACCTCAAACCAGCCAGTAAGTGACGTACCCTCTACCTGGTGCATTTTTGGATTACCCGCTGACACAGGGTATGCAACCGCCAAGGGTATGGGCGAAAAGGCTTAAAAACGGACGTCGTGCATGAGTTAGTTCCGAGTGCTCCTTTTTACCGTGCTGCAATATCCGAAAATCTACGGTTGTCTGGCTACCACTGCGTGGTCGATGGAAAAATAATTTTAAAAAGCATAAGAACAATAGCAGCAAGTGTGCCATGAGCACAAGAAGCTGCAGCGCGAGTGTGGCTGCAATGTTATCGAGCTTCGCATTTTTCCCAAGAATCCTTATTTATGAAGTCAGTCGATTGCGAGCTTGAATCGCAAGAGATTCGTATCAGAATCAACGTCACGTTTAAGCTCACGACCACTTCGTCTACGACAAGAGGCCCGATTTTAATTCCCGATGCAGTTGGTCCAATTAGGTTATCGCTGCAAGCCCCATGGTATGTGAAAGGTATGAAAAAGTTTACATGCCACCACTCAAGATGGAGCTATCAAATGTCGAGAGCTTACCTGCATAGACTACATTAAACTGCTCATATATACTTAGCTGTGGAAACTCAATCAAAACACCCCACCGTCTTCGTCCTCGTTCTCTCGAGGAGGCAAGGTGATGGCCTGGGAGTAGCCAGCTGGACTCAACCGGACAAGCTCCAACCAAGTTTTTGCAGCCCACCATCGCCAAGTCTAGCCAAGTTCCCCTCATACCCACACCGTTGCCTACCCAGATAGCTGTGCTGCCAGAACTAGCCGGTATTTCTTTTTCTAAGCCGCTAGACGGCGTCGTCGGCGCCGCAATTCTCAAGATGGCGGCGCCGTTAAAGAAAAGGTCTATATGACGATCATCCAGATCGAAACGGGCAGGGGTGGGGTTCGGACGCCGGATTCCTAAGTTCTGGAGCGCGAGCTTTCACCCCGTTTGCTCCGATCAGCAGTACGCCAACACACTCGGCCACCGATCGCCCAATGGTTCATAGTAGATCTCACAAAATTGAACCGCAAAAACGGAACAAAAATGTTTTTATTTATTTTTGCGTTTGAAACGTGTACCATTGCGATAAAGAAAATACTAATCTTAGCTACAGACTTTACTCACCAGACCAAAAAAAGAATTAATACTGCTTCTCGAAAAACGAAAAAAATAAATATATTCTTTTCTTTTTTTGATGAGTTTTTTTTTTAGGTGAAAACAGAAGTGTTTTAACAGAACAGCAATGAGCGCCGCCTCTCAAAGCTTCGCGGGAAACATACAGATCGCAAAACGTGCTAGGGTACAGCACGTAAACACGCGTGCCCACACGGATGAATTCCAACCACACACGTTCCAGCGCAAAAAGAAAAAAGAAGACACACGCGCGTTCGCGCGTCTAAGAATCAGCCAAACGCTTTGAAGGACGCGCATCGCGTCTTGCGTCTCGACTCCGTTTCCCCTCAGGATGGGCCATGGCAGACGCTGCAAGTCATCCCAGCCAATGCAACGCTGCCAACCTCATCACGTGACTGCTCGTCCCGCGCGTCTACGCTGCTTCCCTCCCAAGGTCACGTGGCAGGCACACAGCGTCGGATCGAAGCTGCGACGGCGGCTCGGAGCGCCGCCTGCGGTCCATCCCCAGTCGAAACGGAGTGTTGCTAAGCCTCGTCAGGAGCAGGGCAAGGGGGGAAAGTGAGGGCAAATCTGGCGGCAGAACCATAAATCGGCGGATCGCCCCGTAAATTCTTACGCGGGTCCCCGCGGGACGTTCGTGGAGGGATACACGAAGGGGAGGGAGCCCGCGGCTTGTGTGCCTTATCGCATCTTGTACCTGCGCCGCCGCTGTAGCATGCGCTGAGTCTGTCGCCTGCTCGTCTGGAGGTCTTCCTCTCCCTTGCGCAACACTCGCCTCGGTAGGCGAGCGAGCGAGCCGTCGGGGAAAAAAAACACCAACCAAAAAGAAAAAAAAAAAAACAAACTGATGGTGTATATGCGTCGTGCGGAACTTTATTATTATTAGTATTATTTTTTATTGGTATCGGCGTTACACCGGGGCTGGTGGAAGAGCCATTTCGGTCTATCTGGGCTTCAGAGTAGAGTTTCCGCGAACGTTCGTCAAAACCTAAAGCCGGAATCACATACTGTTCGTACAGCATACAAAATACGCGGAGTTTCTCCGCGGACATTTATGACAGAGAAATATCTGCGGACATGCCCCAAGCATGCTCGAAGCACGTTTTCTTCCTACTCGGGTATGCTTCGAACAGGTATGCAGATAGGTTTTTGTACGACCATCGTGGCAGGACAGTCCTACAAGGAAGAAATTGACGCCTCAGACAGTGTTTGCAGACTGTCTCTGTTTGGCTCTGAGAATGATGTCCAAAAGGAGTGACAGCGCAACTTACTACATTTGGTTTTTAGTCCCTTACGTTGGTCCTTTTTGGGACTAACGCTTTTGCCACCCAATTCACCATGTTGCACCCTATAAAATTGCTGTAGGGGGACGAACTTCACCCTTTGAAGGGATCAATAATGGTCCCCGAGTGCCGTCAGTTTAAATAAAAGAGAATAACCTTTCCTCCGTCTGGGGATTAACAATATCACATTTTGAAGATTTAAATTAACAAGTTGGGGAGCAACTTCACTCTTTTCTGGGATTAATGTTCAGGGGGGGGGGGGGGGGGGGCAGGGGGGATGGGCGGGGGGCAAACTTTTGTTTACAGCAATAAACGAAACTCAAACTACTTTCAATCTAACCGAGACAAAAGCAGTCCAGCTGTACGTAAGTCAGCAGTAACACAAGGCTACCGAACCGCAACCTGTCTTTCGATTGAAAACGCGTTCCATTTCCCGTTTTGGAGAAGCGCTCGTGTGACCGGGTGGAAGGTGGGTAGGGGAGAGCGGGGGAGGATTTGGAGGGAGCCGCGAGCCGCATTCTGAGACGCGAAGAGCCGCATGCGGCTCGCAAGCCACAGCTTGGCCACCCCTGGTATATATACACCAAGTGCATATGTAACTAAAATGCGCGCCTCTATATATATATATATATTTATTTATTTATTTTGTTTGTTCTGTGGCTGTGATGGGGACGACCCTGGTTGCAGAGTGAGCATGACTATACTGTCTGTTGCACCACGAGATTGATTGTCACTTTCAGGCGAGCACTCGTTGTCTTTCGTCATGTGTGACTTTACGCATGCGCCAAGATGTTATGCAGGGTAGCAAGCTCGAACTAGAGGCGAGGCATCCACTGCCGATCTTCTGTTGCGACGGACTAGAGTGCTTACACTTCCACACTCACTAGCAGGTTTAGAAGGATAAGTTTGTCGCGATTCCTGGACATCTATTGTAGCTCAACCGTCCATGAGATTGTGGCTTAAACCGGTAACAACTCGGGGAAGTGCGCATCATGAAGCACGAAGGATTGATCATAAAAGGCCACCACACTCAAATCAAAGCGTGCACAAGCCTCATTAGTGGCCTGAGTGGTTCGGAATAAAACAGTCGACATTAACTATTAAAAAGAAAGAACCAAACAACCTTTAGTTTATTTACCCACGCAGCGCTCAAAATAATCGCTCGTTTCAAAGCTCCACTTTACACATATACACTTACTCAGTTTTGCCCCTCTCAGCCCTCACGCATTTTTCTTGTAGGAAAATGGAATCCTGGCCGAGGTGTTCAGGATATTCAGACCCAGACGTCTCAATGAGTCTCAAACGAGGTTTCCCTGAGGTGAAGACGTCTAGGAGCCCTGATTCGGTTACGCCGCTAAATATCCTCGGGTCGTCTAAATAAATCCCGAATTTGGCCTGGCACGGAAACCTGCATCCTACACTTTGCCTTCAAACAAAGAATAAGAAAAAAAGAAGGAACATATTCAACGCTCACATTGCTTTTGATCAAATACTGAAACAACTACCTCACTTTCTTCAGTCAGAACCGCACACTTCGGTTCTTCAAGGAGACTCAAATTACGTAGTTCCATTGAGCTAGAAATTGCGCCGCGCGTCAGACGTCAAGCAACACATTCCTCAACACGACAGTGGCGAGGGGGACAAAATATCTCTTTTTCGGGCCTCCTGACTTCCTGACTGCATGGATCTTTTCTGGGAAGAGACGCTATAACCTCGCCAAGGAATCAAACATACAAGGAGGGTCCACGTGTGGCCGTCCCTTCCTGTCCCGCATGATTTCTCATTCTTACTTGAATCCAAGTGTTGGAATGTGAATTTTGTATCCAGTAAAGAGAGGAGAACGTTTTTTTCCCCTTCTCTTCGTTCTTTTGCGGTGTAGGAAAGAAGAGGCTCCCGCGAGAGCGTGCCAGCGCGCGCATCGCTTCTCGTTACAAGGAGTCTCGGCAAGGTTGATGGTCTGTCTCACGCTTGATTTATGGTCCTTGTGTAGTCATGGCGCCCCCGGAAAACTCCAGCTGCTCCTGCTGCTGCTGCTGCTGCTTCGAACCGTTCTCGGTTCGCATACGAAAAGTGGTGTCGGAGTTAATGGCGAGAAGTGTCAATCTTCTCCGCGTGTCTTTGTTTTCTTTTTGTGTGCGAGGACGTGACTCGTGAATGGAGCCAGAGGAACTTGGGTGTACCTCCCTCCGATGATTATTCGATTTCCGCGTGGCAAACAAAAGCAAAAAGAAAGAAAAATGAATCTTCGTTTTTTGAAGAAAAATGAGTGGGGGGATGATATGAAAGGAACTGAACTTGGATCGGTTGCGCATTAAAACACGTTCCTAATGCGTAATAGTTGCAAGAGTAAGGCTGCGGTGACGGTGATACCACATCATATGTAAACAGTTTGCTGCACGCATTGTCCGAGGCGTGTTTTGTCTTGAGAGGAGTTTTAGTTTTAAACGCTAGGGGGCGCAAGCTACCGCCCGTTACAAAGGGTATAGACATTAACATCCATCCATGCATCCATCCTTCGGTCTCGTCACATTGACCATACAAAACGGTGCCTGTAGTCATGTTCGAATCACACTTGTGTATGAAGTAAAGGTGTTTCGAACACGCGATTGACTGGGCGTATCCGCAGGTAACTCTGTCATCTTTGCAGAGAACTCCGCCATATTTGCAGAGACCTCCGCCATATCAGCAGATAATAACGTTTTTGATGTATGAGCAGCCGATTGTCGGGGTCCACACTGCTCGTATCGATCGTACACAGAAGACAGTCTACGAGCACGAGTCACCGCAGTATCCACGAAGTTCAAATGCCGCGTGCCAATGTTTCCTCTTTGTATTCATCGCCAGAAGGCATTCGAAGCACGGGTCTAGCGTTAGAAACTATATGCGGACTGTATTTTGTATGATGTATGATTAGTGAGACGGACCCTCTGCTTTAGTAAAGCCGCCGTCACACTGCTAATACAATATACGAAAGACAGTCCTGCAGAGTTTGTCTGAGGTTCGCTCGGTTCTTGTATGGCGGCCATGTCAAATTAGTCATACAGAAATTGTTTGCAGAAATCTTGGAGGATTCATAATGTATACGAAGCAAACGTGCCGCGAACATACTTGATTCGCGTCCTCCAATAATTCTGTCACAATGTCTGCACTGGGCACTGCGTATATCGTATAATGCAAAACAAACGCATACCCAGAATTCTTTTTTTTTTGTGTGTGTGTGTGTGGGGGGGGGGGGGGGGGGGAGGGAAGGGGCCGCTTGTGTCAAAGTGGTTTGGCACGTTAGGGAGCAGGGAGAGGAGGTGCCAGCTAAACTCGAAAGTTCGGGGGGCGGGGGGGGGGGGGGGGGGGGCTAAGGAAGCGGGCTTCTAGGGACCCCCCCCCCCCTTCTTGGCTACGGCCCTGATGCAGGGGTCTCCAAACCCCCGCCCCGCGGCTGGCCGCAGTTCTTGTTGCAGTGGCCCGCGCCCCGTTTCTACGTCCGCTGCTATACTGCAGCGCAAAAGTAAGCGCGTGTAAAGGAACGGCGTCGCAACGTCCACCAAACGCTTCCGCGTCGATTCTTGTACCGCTGGTAGTTGTGCGGCATTTTCATTGCTCGTTGTCGTCACCATATAGACATCTCCATTCTTAGTCCCCTGTTTCATGTCTGCGTAACCGTGTTAAAAGTAGTTCTTGTGTATGTTGTGCCTGTGTAGTGCTCCGCGTCATACATATCGCGTGTTGCCATCACCAGTCCTACCATCCTCATCAGTGTTTTGCCCTGTGCGGAGGCACGTATACGGGGAGGGGGGGGGGGGCTTTTGCTTTAGAACGGTTACTTCATCTGCAGACGCCAGCACGTGCGGCGCGTGCAACTACACCCGCAGCATCTCCCTTGTAGAGTGCCTTCATAAGTTCATACACACGCGCGCTTTTGCTTGAGTGGTGAGACCTCAGCCATTGTTCCGCCCAATCGTTTTTTTTATGCATCTTGAAGTGTGCGCAATCCGGTGTCACTTAGCTCGAGTGTGTAGCTTTGACTAATGCATAGACGCCATTTTACCGCCCAAGGTAAGCGCCGAGTGCGCGAGAGCGTCACACGCTGGCACATTCACGGCAACAATAGATGTCTTCACCTTTAGACAGACAGACACGTAGGCACCCTAGTTCCTTGGTGCTTGGTTAATTAGCAGAAAGGTCTATAGACCCGTCTCACCAGCCTGCGCCACCGCTGCCCCGCGTGCATTATGGGAACTGTAGTAGTTTCTTTACACGCTCGACAACCCCGGCTGCGGGCTGCGCGAGCAGAGCACGGGATTGCACGAGCTCTCTCGTGAACTGGCGCCTTCGTCCTATGAACTATTAGCGCCGAGATGTTTCGGTAGCGCCCTCTTATGGTTTCCCTCCGTGACGTCACGACTGGGATTTGCCTCGCCGTGACGTCACCAGTTGTTATTCTGGCCACTTACCATCGGGTGCGACGACGAGTTCGATGGTGTGTTTAAAAAGCACAGTGGAAGCTAGGAGCCATCGCAATCCGAAACTAACACCGTCAAAGTTGACAATCTGACCGTGCTCATATACCCATGGTTTGGCCAATCGTGGAAAGCTGACCACAGCGACGCTTTTGGCCGCGCACATCGCTAATAGATCCAGTTGCGCATCCTTGAAATGCTTGGTGAGACTGCTCTATTGTCATTGTGCAATTTTGCTTGCGATTTCACACTAGCGACGTTAAACACCGCAGCTCCCACCACCCTTTTCTTCTCTTTTTTTTTTCCTTTGTTTTTTTCGCACAAGCTGCTTTGTAATTGAAAAATCGAAGGCAAAATAGCACCATACGAGAATCAAGCCTGATTCCCCATAATGCGATTTTGTTTGCAGTTTCGGAATTGTGGCTTCGCTCGATCGGGGTGGCAGAAAATGCGTGGTGATGTCTGAAGGGCCAAATGCCGCAGCTGCGAAATCGCAAGAAAACTCGCACCATGTGAATCGGGCTTCGGGCATAACACGATTCTAAGAACCGCGTCTTTTATATTTAATTTTTCTTTTAGACTGAACGGTCGCTTTCTAGAAGATCGCTTGAGATTAAAGTAAGGATTCCTTCGAAACAATGTTAACGACGTGTGTGTGGAACGATAAGCAGCGAACAAGTTAACTATACAATTAACAACATAACTTTTTTTTTTTAAGTATCTTAGCCCCCGGAACCCTAGCTTAATAAAATAGCAGTTGTAAATTTTTTAAATAGAGAACGGGTTAGCCTAGGAACATAATTAACAAAAAGATCCTAAAAAAAAAAAATGAAATGATGAATTGGCGGAGTATTTTTGCTTTTGAACTTCGAGAATATTCGTTTATCAAAAGTGTACCCTATGCTCACGAAAGTCCGATTGCCATTTTCGAAATAAAAACATTATAAAACTTATATTTGGAAATAATAAAAAAAAAACATCGAAACATAGGCCACATCGCGTAAGAAAAAGCAATCTTTGAAACGAACATTTCGATACAGTACGCACCGAATGGAGGAAATCATTCGCCGACACGATAAACCCAACTCCAAACGTATATATACCTCGGCACGTTCGAACATACAGACCCCTAAAAAATGAAAGAAAAACAAAATAACCACTATAAGAAAAAACAAAAAAACACTTTAGCACGCTCCGGAACGGATAGCGAATGAGACGTCCCCCCAAAAAAAGAACTAGCTCCGAGAACTTGACGTTTTGAGAAACAGGCCGCACCCTCCTGATTTAAAGGTGTTCCAAGCCGAAGAAAAATCGTGCCTGGCGTGCACGTCCACGACCGTCGCAGCAGCGACCGGCTCGTGTTTGGGGCCGATTTTACCTCGTCTGCCTTTTCTGTTACTGCTGTTCCGCGCCGAGAAAACAATACAGCCGTAGTCGCGTTGCCGCCGCGCACATCATGAACAAGAGGACACGCATCATTCGCAGGAGACAGGATGACAGAGTTATTGGCAGTCACGCCCCAATCATGTTCGAATGAGTATTATACTGCAGCCTCCTCTATTGTGACAAATCCTGGCAGATCGCCACGAGCAGCGGCCGCCGAAACGGAAAAGGTGGAGCGGCAGATAACGGATGAGAGGAGAGCCACGTGACTGCAGCGCCCCGCTGCGGCGAGACGCCGAAACACGCTCCTCCCAAGCGAACTAGTGTGTTTCGAGTCCTTGCCGCTGCAAAAGCTGTGCGCTGACGTCCAGGTTCCCCTAAGGTCCCCGAGGAACGGCTCTTTGATGCCCTGTGCTACCACATCCTCGCGCTCCAAAAGTGCAACCGGGGGCTCTATGGCTCAGCCGTCGAACTGCCAGGCCTTGTGAGTACAGAGGGCGCTATGATTATACATGTGCATGTTGCGAACATGTCCGCGGTCAGTTTTTGTGTGACCAATGTAACACATGACCGCCATTCAAGAAAGAAAGACGCATCAGATGGTCCGACTTTGTTTGCACATTGTATGCTTCGCAGTGTGACCTCGACAGGAAGCGTGGATGCTGAGCCAGATGTCCTATTATTTGCGACTCCAGCAAAAACAGAGGGCACCTATAACGAAAAAAACTAAAAAAAAAAAAAAAAACCACACTGAACTGGCGAGAACAGTGCCTTTGGCGATTTGATTTCTGCTTGTCTCCTGGGGGCTTCCATGATTACACGTTGTCGGCGGTTTGCGCGATATAGAAGAAGTTGTCCCGGTGACCCCGTGTGGTAACATGTAGCATTAGCTTGTTCCCAGGTCGCTCTGCACCCAACTATACGCAACCGCCCGAACCAAACATTCTGCGTTGATCCACGTTCATCGGCACCGTCGTAAGGTAATACAAAGTGTGGCTTCCCTTTTTGTTTGTTATGGGGTCCCCGGCGCGCACTCCCGTCCCTACAAAGGACCTCGGAATTGTCAATGACTTGAAGCGTTCGCTCGTCCGCCATCGAGTCCAGCTGCTCCCCTCGAAGTCTCGACATGGCAGTAGCAGGTGATGGACACCGGTCGTTACGGGGATGTCGGAGAAGGGGGGGGGGGGGGGGGGGGGGGGGGGTTAGTTATGGTGGGAATAATGGATATCTTGCGGCCTTCGAGTGCGCCAATGGTTGGATGCTTTCTGAACACGGACACGCATGCGTCTGTGCGGGTCCCTTCCAGCGAAACACGCCACAATCAATTGAGGTAAGCAATCATCGATTCTATAGCCATGTCATTCAATGACGCGCCCTTCAGTTTCTCGATGCTGTGTTTCGTCTTTTATAAGTAACTTCAACGAATGTGTGTGACGAAGTGGGTTTTGCGGGCAAAAAACGGTACATTCATTGCTACGGCTAGGAGGCTCAATTAACAGAGTGCCGCTAATTGGTTGTACTTGTGCGAAGCATATAGTGCACATTTTTCACTGGACTAAATGCTGGGAAACTGTGTGTACTACGAAACTGAAAATACGCACTGGAACGTGTTTTGTGCTGCTGGACTAAGAACTACACTGGGGACTTTGTGTACTGGGATCTGTATACCACGAAGTGCCTTTATATTTTTTCGTTCAAAGGAGGCCCTGCGGTGCCCCAAGGCGTTATAACAGCTGCAGGGTTAATAAAAAAAAAAAACTTTTTATCAAGACAGCACTCTTGCACGCCGGACGGACTAATTCGCATTGTGGAATAATTGAAAAAAAGAAAGAAAAAGAGGCACACATGTTTGTCATGGAGCGGTACTTTCTCAGTTAAAAAGCGTGATCCTTTCGGCTTTGCACCTGGACCAGGAAACTGTTTTATTTTGTGTGCTTTTATAATATTTTTAATAACGGTCTAGGCATACACTGGAAAACTTGTGGGTGCTCCGATTGTGCTACTGCACAGTGACCACCAGGGTTTGCACCTGATGCACGCGCCTGATGCACGCGCTTGGTGCACTCCACACGTGCACGAACTGTTATCAGCAAGGAAGCCTTGCCCTGCTACCTTGATGCAGTGAGGAACTTGAAATATATTTTAATCGCCACATCTTCACAGACTCTTCCATTGGCTAGGAACGAAAGGACGGTTTATTGGGCACTGCTCAGGTGCATTATGAAGAAGAACTCAAGCAGAAGGGTCGCAGAAACGAGGAGCCTGGTTTGACTGCGAACTCCGAAAGGCAGATTTGGACTGGAATGAAGGGACGGCCTTGAGGCAAGCGGTCGCTCCTCGGCGTAGCTTGCAGGGGGGCCTTCTCCTCGAGGCGGGCGTCAAGTCTGACCTGCTTGAGACAGCCGATGCCGGACCGCAATACGCCTCTGTTCAGGATTCCCTGATGGCCTTGTCCCGAGTCGAGGTACTGAGGATGGTTGACCTGCTTGAGACAGCCGATGCCGGACCGCAATACGCCTCTGTTCAGGATTCCCTGATGACCTTGTCCCCGAGTCGAGGTACTGAGGCTGGTCTTCGTGGATCAGAGTTGCTGGGGCTCGACTACGATGTTTTTTTGTTTGTTTTTTGTGAGTTTTGCGTGTTTACATGATGTGGTGGAGTTTGGGCCGGAGTCTTCGCAATGTGGGCATCGTGGTGTAGGTACGTTGATATATCGGTCATGCGTTGACTTTTTGGGGTGTTCCCATTGCTAGTAAATGTGGAGGGAGGGAGGGGTGCTATGGCACACCATGTGCTTACGTCTGAGCAAAACTGTTTAGAAAGACAAATAAAAAGTTTAAAACATAATTGCGTGAACGTTGGCAAGTCCGGCATGTGACGCGCCCAGAAAAAAAAAAAGAACGTGGAAAAAGAATAAAGGCTGTCATGTCGAAAGTAACACAACGTTTATACAAGTTACACAAAGCGCAATCCCATGTATAATTCATTTTCCGCCTATCCTAATGGCCAATATTTCGGCGGCGTCAGTAAGCGTAGCAGGGAAATGAAAAAGAAAAGAATACCCACACGGCCAGCGTCCCAAGCAGCGAACTTAAGTCGAGTCGTGTTCGCAACGGAATCAAGCTTCTATCTTCATTCTCAATCGGGAATTAAGCTCAAGGCACGCACGGCAATGGCCCGTCAATGCGCGCCATAAAATCTGCACCCCAAGTTTTATTTTCTTTTTTATGAAGACATTAAAAGCAGCGGTGTTTTTAGGTGTGTTTGCTTTCTGGTATCACAATATAACGAAGAAACACAGGGCACATAATGCAGCCAGATGTTTAATGCATTATCTCTTTTTTTTTTCTTCTTTCTTCTCTACTTTAACGTATCGTGGGAGTAGAACCTCCCTCAAACCCCTTTGGAGTGCGAAATCAAAATAATTTTCCGTGGGTGCGGTGCATGATGCATCCATCAGAACCCTTCCTGTTTCTTTTCTCTCGATTTATTTTTCTTTTTTCTGTTTACTTTTCTTGTATTGCCCTCGAAGTAATACTGTGTTAAGCCCAGCGAAAATGCCTCGTACCGTGCCAAGCACGGCGCCGTGCCAAAAGGCTGCTCGAAAGCGATGTGCCGATGAACACACGTACAAGATCGAGATTTTAAGCTGCTGCGGAAGCGAGGGAATAAAGGCAGCGTCGAATAAATCATCAGTGGGGATTTCGCACGAGCGCGTTTGGGGTTTATGAACAGAAACAAAATTGCCATCGTTCGATCACGCCTTTCGCAGGAGCCACGAGGTAGCCAGTCTAGTCTTTGACGGCTTCCTGCATGCGCGTGGCGTCCCGTACTTGTTTTGTTGTTGTTTTTGGTGTGCGCGTATGTGTGTACAATTCGTGATTAGAGACTAAACGCTTTCAAAATGAATTCGTTCCTTTTTTTCTTCTTTACGATAGTGATTGACGAAGCAATTATTCCGATTAAACGAAAACGTGCTTCTTGGAAAACCCGAAAATCTCGCGATTATAGTATCAGGAACGAAATTACTGTGTCTTTAAAGCGATTCGGGCATATATTGGAAACGTTTTGTCGGGCTGATAGACACATTGCTCGTTTTTTTAAAGCATGCTCGATTCCTTCCTTTTATTTTCTTCGGAGATTTTTATATACAAGCATTTTACCCACGGAAATATCTATTGGTATTATAATTATCAGCAGTCCTCACTTTGAAAATGACAGCATTTTAGTATGGCAAATTGATAAAACACAATCAGGTCTATGATGTTCACTTATAATATGAGTGGCTCGGATAACGCCTCTCAATAATGAGTATTCAGTATTGAGTAATTAGAGGTGAGGCGAACAGTAAAATTTCAACTCGAATCAAATTCGAATTGAACAGTAATCCCAAGTCGACTATCGAATCAAATATGAATACCGGAAAGTCCGTTCTCAATATTCACAAAACTAAACAAGAAAGCCGAATAGATGATACAAAAAGAGACCTTCGTGTTTAAGGCATGAACCGCATGTAAGTGATTTAGCGAGCGACGAGACGAGCGACGGCGACAGCGACGAGAGTCAGCGACGAGAGTCAGCGACGAGAGTCAGCGACGAGAGTCAGCGAAGAGCGACGGAGATTTCTCACAAAGTTGCTTGACGCGTCTCTCAGTTTTTTTAAACTTCTAGAAAACATCGCTCAACGCCTTGGTCGCTTGCTCACGTCGCTTTCATGCTGTTTGCCTCGTCGTGCGACTGACCGAGTGACAGCGGATTGCGGGTCGCCGTCGCTTGTCTCGTCGCTCGCCAAATCGCTTGCATGCGATGTATTGTTTATTCTCCGTAGGATATGCGGAACGAAGAGAAGCTATAGAACGAATCGAAATGGTGTTAATGACCGCACTTATACCCTTTTTAGAACGTGCACACTGAACTGCAGTTACACGAAGTCACAGTTACTGTACTTTTGGACAACGTTCTATGGCTATGCAATCAAATCATATGAGTGCACGTGTGCACCAGTGAAGCTGTGCACACGCACTCTTCACTTCTTATGATGTAGCTGTCCAAAAGTTGTTAACTTCGGTGACGCGTAACAGCAGTTAAAGGTGACTTAACTGCGGTTGAGGTTGCCTGTGTAACGTATATGGGTATTAAGCGACGAACTTAAGACATGGCTGACGGATGAATCGAGTGGCCTCGAGTCGAGTGGCGCCATCTGTCACCTGACCCTAGCACCTGGCTCGGCGCCCTGGGGAGTGACAGGTTAGCAATAGAGACCGGCTTAGTTATCGCTGTTATTTGTGGTTTGATCATAATTTATCACATTATGGACGCAACAACAGACCGAGGTTAGGTTTATAGTGGGTACAAAGCTGGCTGGAAATGACGTGGGATCTTTGAATTTAAAAGGGAAATAGTGTTCGTGAAGAACGTGTTGTTTTAAGCCTTCGCCAAGTTTATGTTTTATTCTTTCAACTATAGATGAAATGGGGGACGGGCGTTGTTTTCCTGTTTTCGTCGAGCGCATCTCAGAAGCTTGGAGCACCACTGCGTTGCTCGAGAAACACAGGAAGCAAATGACTTTCCTCTGAAATACTTCGTTAGTCAAAGCTGCCGAATGCCGGCTCGATTGAAATCCAACACAGGTTTCTGTGGACCACATCACTGTATAAACTGCGTTCCCGAATAAACCTGAATATTTGCCAAAAGTGTACTAATTATTCAACAAATGGAATTATTCAAACACTCGAACAATAACTATTTGGTTTGGAATCGAAACTCGAATGTTCGTTCACCCCTGTGAGTAACGTTGTTAATAGTTTTAGGGTAGCTTCATTAGATAAGCAATAGACATTCTTTACGATGGAGTGTACATTCTAAAAAAAGAAAAGAAAAAGGTCTGCGAGTCTACGTTTCTGGGACATTCGGCCACGGTGAGCAATCGACTTACCTCACCAGGAGTTGCGCGGCGCTACCGCTGCCGTGGTGCATTCTGTTCTGGTACCGGCGTTCCCCGCAGTTTTCGCACCACGTCAACAGGGAGTTTTCGTAGATCGTTTTCGCCATCCCGCAAGGGCCCTCCGCAACCCGCTACGATGGCGGGAACTCCACAGTCAAGGCTATCGGCACGCAGGCGCAGTAGCAACTTCTTCGTTGGGGAACGCTTGGCGGAGGGGGCAACGCGGTCTACGAAAACTCCCTATTAAGCGTTGTACGCCCGCCCGGCATTTGAAAATTTTCAGGAGAGCACAAGACTTTTCATCGGGCGTTTATTCACATTTTCAATGGGAGGCTTCACCGGTAGTGCGTCAAGGTGCTACAATAACGGCACAAGGCAAAAAAAGCGTCGGATTTCATGTCTCCTCCAAGAAGGCAGTTCCCGAAAACAGTCTTTAAGACAGGTAAACAGAGCCGGACAGAGCGGCAAGGAAAAAAGCGTTTTTCGATTTGTTTTGAGATTTGCTTCATAATATACATCCACCTTACTGCACGTTAGCTAAAGAGTGTAAGATTACAGGACACGAGACATTGTAGGGCGCGACGAAGTGTTCCGTACGTTGGAATCTCCCTGAGCACTCACTCCATAGCGGCCTATAGGTTGGTCTATCTCAGGGGTGGCCAAGCTGCGGCTCTTCACGTGTTGAAGTGCGGCTCGCGGCTTCCCCCCCCCCCCCCCCCCCTGACCACACACACACACACAGACACGCACACACACTCCCCGCCTCCCTCCCGGTCACAAAAGCACTTCTCCAAAAAGAGAAATAGAACGCGTTTTAAATCAATAGGCAGGTTGCAATTGGTAGACATGGGCTACTGCTACCTTACGCACAGTTAGACTGCTTTTTACTCGGATAGATTGAAAGTAGTTTGAGTTTTGTTTATTGCTCTAAACAAAAGTTGCCCCCCCGGCGCGGCTCCTGGAAGTTTCCTGGTTTTGTTTGCGTTCTTAGGCAGGGTCAGCTTGGCTACCCCTGGTCTATCTCGATGGGGACCTCCGCACTGCTTTGCGGCGTCAGTTTTTCATGCACTTTTTGCTCGTTATGTTTTGGCCGTTATAACTGTTATTGAGACGACATATTTCAAGCACAACTGTGTTTCGGAAGATGGAGACGATCACTAAAAAAAAAGAGCAGCGATTCCCGGTATGCATCACTTGAAATAACTCGACTTTTTCGGAAACAGTCTTAGCTTTTTTTTTTAAACGAAACGTAAAAACATTGCGTAATGAAATTTACAAGTGCGATGCTTACCGCCAAAAAGATAGCAAATTAAAATTCACCCACCTTGTGGTGGTCTCTTAGGCTGAAAGCTTCCGCCGTCGGGCGACTGCTAATGTTCAAAACTTGCGGAAAAAAAAAAAAAAAAAAAGTCGGAGTAGAAATTGTACAATTGATCTTCTCCCAAAAGTTTAAGGAATCTGGCATGATTGCTTCTTTTTGAGAGATGGGAGTTGTTACGGCGCGTCAGGCATGGTCTTTCTGTATATCGTTTCTCCTTCGTGTGCAGGATTCTCCCCGCAGTAGTAGTAGTTAGTGGTAAGGGTAGCGGAAAGCCGGAACATGTTGGCCACTCCTTTAGTGGGGTCGAGTTAGTTCCGGGGAAGGGAAGGGAATGAAAGGGGAGATCAGTAAAAGTTAAAGAAAGAAGAGATGTAAAGAAAAAGAACGGATTGAAAAGAGAACAAAGGAGAAATGGCATGAAAAGGGATAAAAAAAAAGAATAAAAAAAAAAAGGAACGATTGGTCAGCAGTTTTTGTGACTAGGTGGTTGATGTGTTGCCGTCGCCCAGTGTATGTAGTTCATCTGTACCCTGTAGCACAGGCTGTCAACCAGAATGAAGCGACTTTTAGAAAACTATCGCTCCCCGGAAAATTATATTTAGCTCTTCTTACTCTATCGTGGATTAAACGTTACGCACCAAGCCTACCAAGCTCATTTTTCCAACGACACATTTGATGCTGTTCCGCGGTGCTACACCGATCCGATGGTTCCTCGAATTTTCGTGTTCTTCATCATTGAACCAGATGTTCACTTCTTTCCCAATTCATTGAGATCAGACTTCTGCCCGTTACTTGAAAAATGTAATGGATCACAATTACAAATCTCCAAGCCTCAAATGTAATAGATCCCCGTTACAATTTACTTTCGCCGAAAAGAAACGGATTACTTTACTCGTTACGGTGCAAATTACTTTCCCATTAATTTTCGCCTAGACTTATCGAGCAAACAATAGAAAATATTTTAATGTTTTCAAAAATGTTCTGCAACGCAACTTTCCATTTCTCATACGCCCGCATGATGGTAGTCCTTGTAAAAATAATGTTGTATTTAAGAGAAATGCGGCAACCAAAAATGATACCTGCAATTCTGCAGACAAAGCCAGTGGTGCGCATGCCCAGTAGCAGCGTCTACCTCCGCCAGGAGATTCGCAAGTAAGGAATAGATGTACGAAAGCTCCCTTTTGAAACGGGCCTTTCGAGCATGAGTGCAGCGTCTCAAAGCTGCATGTCTCGAGCCTATACAGCTTTGACGCACTATCAGCTTATGCGTGAACGGAGTGTAATTGCACGCTGCACCGAAAAATGCATGGGCTGCATGCGTTGCTCCTGGCATATTTGTATATGCCTTGCACATTTTTCTAGTGGTTCTATTGACCAATAATACAGCATATCTTGTTTTATCGTCTGTTATTCTCCCCTTTACGATGTTTTCCACATTGTCGAACTTTCTTTCTGCTGCTGAATTGCCTGCTCATATTGCTCCAGTTTCTGTATTAGTTTCGTATCTTTAAAAAAGTAAGGAGTAGTTAATGTAATTCATTACCAATAATTGCCACAAAATTACATTGCAAATTACTGCCGCAAAAAAAATGAAGTGTCAATTACACAATTATTTCCAAAAGTACCGGATCACTTCCCAAGTCTGATTGAGACTGCCGAGCAGCAGGAGTACTCGACTAGTGGGCGCCGTTGTTGACCACAACGTGAACGCAGACGAAGAAGGAGGTGACGAAGCGATTCTAAAGCACTAAGATGACTGAAACTGCTTTTCGGCACCTGCTGACAAGCGAAGGCGTCACAGACAACACAATCTTATGAAGTACTGACATGGGAGGAGAATCCAAACTGATCCCGGGGCGTTTCAAACGATGATGTAAGCGCACCACAGCCCCATATGCAGCCGGGAAGCTGGAAAGCGACGCCTACAAGTAGCATGGCGGAGGCACCACTTCTGGAATACGTGCGCTTGCGCAGTTCGCTTAATGACATCGGTCTACCTATCGCTTTCATCACAACATGGATTGCATCATTCAGATTATATTAATAGAAACATAGATGAGAATATCTCTGCTTGAACTACTTTTTCGTATTTAAGGAACGCATTTCATAATATTGAATTTATACCCGTGCCACACGGGCAACTCGAATGCCATTTACAACGAATGACATCTGAACGATCGGCCAATCAGCGCGCGACACTCCGAGCGAGCCGATTCGTGGATCACCCGAATGCCTTTCGTTGTAAATGGCATTCGAGTTGCCCGTGTGGCACGGGTACTAGATTGCCTGCAAGAAAATTTGATGGCGTTGGTTTTAAAAATCCGTTCCATCTGAAGTGCACGTGATCGCTTGACGACACAGTGTGGCACGGCGTCATAGTGTCCGCGACATTTTGTCACGTCTTGGAGTCACGTGACATCACAGCTTCACGTGACATCACAGCGTCACGTGACGACCACCACGCTGATGATGACGGTCGTCACTCGACGCCCTGACGTCATCGAGGCTATATCCCTGGTGCGGACAAAAACAAACAAAAAACAGTAAACACCGA
The DNA here is from genome assembly GCF_016920785.2 of Ixodes scapularis. Classification (NCBI taxonomy): domain Eukaryota; kingdom Metazoa; phylum Arthropoda; class Arachnida; order Ixodida; family Ixodidae; genus Ixodes; species Ixodes scapularis. The sequence goes on along the minus strand of NW_024609879.1, from coordinate 127,611,324 downwards.
CTCTAGAGATGCATTAAAAAAAACAAAAAAAAACATGTCCCAATAGCTATTCCACACGCGGCGGAGTCGGCGTCGCAAGAGCGGACGCGACGCGTCTCTCCCAGTGGTGGGTCCCTTTCTGCGAACTCAGAATCAAGGCCACTTAGAAACACCGTCGTGTGCCGCACCAGATTAGAGTCGGCAACATCGGACGGAACTGAGCTCGCGGGGAGGGACAGCGACAGCAACAAAATGTAACCCCCAGCGTATAAAAAACAATAATAAAACAAACCTAATATCAAGAACAGTCCCACTCACACGCAGAAACGACATCAGAAGAAAGTCAAAAGAACAAGCACAGCGGAAGGAGTCTCGGGCGAAGTCGAAGAAGTGGTTCTGCTAAATCTCCCACGGCGACTTTTTTCTTTCCTCAGGTGGGGGGTGACAGTCGGGCTTGCCGACTTGGTCGCAAACTCTCTCTTTCCCCCCCCCCCCCCCCCCCCCTTAAGTCCGCCGAGTGATAGATTGAGATGCATTAAAAGTGATTTTCACTCGAGAAACGGAAGACATTCGCCCCTTTCCTCCTCGCTTTCCTCCTCAACCCCCCCTGCCTTTACCTCCTCCGCTACACTCCGTTTGACATCACGATGAACCGCAGAGGACGCTACGAAGCCGTTCGAAGCCAATCCAATCGAGCGTGAGCGTCAAGTCATCTCCGGAAAGGGGCCCAGCAAGGTACTGCGTGCATGGTCACGTGATAAGGTTCGCGGCGTCGGAGTGGCCGAGACGGCTGGCCACCGCCCGCTCCGGTTCGTCGTTTGTCCTAAGGTAAAACGGAGTGTACCATCCTCTCCTACGCAATGTGTTGCCTAATCTATTTTTTTTTTCCCCCGATTCGGGCGGGTTGGAAGGTATGGGACAGCTGGAATTCCCTTTCTGAGGTCCGTCCCCGCTGTTATATTACGCGTGGACGTCGTCGGCTTTCCGCGTAATGTCACTTTTTTTTTTTTTTGTATCGTCAAGTGCGGTTATACGCGGCGTGTGCATCTGGAATGGTCGGGCCGTTTCGAAAGCGGAGAAAAACCTCTAAGGGTTGAAGGGAGTTACTAGATACCCCGATTCACAAAAAGACCGACCGCATTTTTAAGTTTTGTACCTTTGGAATAATTCCACGACTAGCCAAGAAGGCTATGGATCCAGATGCATTTGAGCGGCATGTTCCGCGTTTATTTCGAATGAAATTGAAACTGATTGATGGAGTGATTTGTTGAGTGATCGAAGCAGTGCCTAAAAGTGCGTCGTCACAGCGCTCGTCGACTTCGTGCGCTTGGTATCGCGCCTTCCTAACCGACACCTTCTAAGAAACTAAAGCCTGCGCGCTTCGCTTTTGTTAGGTCAGCTACGTCACTGCACCTAGGCCGAGCGAGGACAGCCAGCAGAGGGCGCTCACCGCCGAGCATCTTTTAGAATTCAGTAGGTTTAGAATTCAGTAGCGAAAAATCGGCAGTCATGATTTTTAACGAGGATGAAGTTGAGAGGCTGAAGATACAGAATATTACAGTTGAGAGAGCTAGTAAATACAAGTATCTAGGAGTATGGATATGTGATGGTGCAGAATATCTCAGAGACCATGAAAAGTATATAATAGGTAAGGGCAACAGAAATGCAGCTGTAATGAAAAATAGAGCACTTTGGAATTACAACAGGTATGAGGTGGTGAGAGAGATTTGGAAAGGGGTCATGGTGCCTGGCTTGACTTTTGGAAACGCAGTGCTGTGCATGAAATCCGAAGTGCATGCGAGACTAGAAATAAAACAGCGCGGGGTAGGTAGACTGGCTTTGGGGGCACATTGCAAAACGCCAAACCAGGGAGTACAAGGAGACATGGGATGGGCATCATTTGAGAGCAGGGAAGCGGTGAGCAAGGTAGAATTTGAGGATAGGTTGAGGCAAATGGACGGGGAGCAATGGGCACGAAAGGTTTTCAGCTATTTATACATGAGGAGTGTAGACACAAAGTGGAGACAGCGCACTAGGAAATTAAGAGGAAAGTTTTTGGGCTATAGCGAAGATACGGAAGAGCAAGTCTCAGTTAAGAAGAAAGTTAAGGCCACAGAAAGAGATTGGTGGCTAGAGGGAATGCAGACAAAGACGGCTCTGGAAAGCTATAGATTAAACAAAAGAGTTATTGCCAAAGAAAGCATTTATGACAATTCTAGGGGAAGCTCATTGCTGTTTGAGGCAAGAACGTGTGTTCTGCGAACCAGAACATACAGGGTGAAGTACCAGGAAATTGATACAGTGTGCACTGCTTGTGGAGAGGAGGACGAGACGGCTGAGCACTTGATACTCTACTGTAAAGGGCTTCACCCTATGCCTACCGAAGACAACATAGATTTAATAAAGTCATTGGGTTTTAGAGACAGCGAAGGGAGAGTGGATTTCAAGACTGTAGAGATTACCAAGCAAAGATTAAGTGAATGGTGGCAGAAATCGAGAGAAAACTAGGTATTTTCTTATCCACTGATGGCAAGGGGGTTTCATAGCCTCACTTTCTTTGCACTGCGGAGTGAATATAGATTTCACATTTAAATATTCTAAGCTTAAATGGTAAAACAAAATGGCTAGGTGGCGTAAGCTACCGCCCGATCCAAAGGGCTCAGCCGTATTCATCCATCCATCCATCCTTATTTTTTTTTATTTTTTATGCGCCGTCAATTATGGTGGGTTCGGTCTGAGTGACAAAGATGGAAGTATGTTATAACTTAAGGCTCTGTTATACTCCGATGTTGAGCGCAGCGAATGTAGCCTAGCGCAGAACGGGGGCCTTTCATCGGCGGGCGAGCAGGAACTCGATATCTCTGACCAATCAGTATCGGTGTCCGCCTCCGCTACACCGAGTTCTGTTTGCTACGCTCGACGTCGGTGTATTGTGTGCCGTGGTGTCGGAGAGATTATGCCGGAGAACCCAAGGTCCAGATATTCTCCTTCCCAACCGACGAGCAATTCCGGAGAAAGAAGTTCAAGCTACGGAGCTCTCCGAAGGTACGTTGAATTTGGAAGCTTTTTGTTTTCATATTGTACCCTTTCACTTCCGAATTGTCATTGTGCCCCGCAGAATAATAGTATAGTAAACCACTACGCTATTCTCTGTATTCTCAAGAAGACACATAGTAAGTGCCTTTTGGACCGAGTTACTAGTAAACCTAGTCAGCGTTACTCCGGCACCGGGCCCACAAGGGAACAGGGTGGAGACTTTAGGCCGGAGCCACGCGGGAAGAAGTTGTACGTCATTCAACTCTCCCTAGGTAACTTACACCATTCTTCCAATCTCCTTTCTGTTACTAAAATTCACTTGTCGACCATTCTTTCCTTCTCATCCGCAAACCCTAGCGCTCCGGCTAAATCCGTCGCTTCTTCCGGGAGGGTGGGAGCAAGCCCTGTGCACCCCAACACCGCATGTTTTATTGCCTCCTTTCCCCCTCGGCATACGGCGTGCACACCGCTTTTCTATTTCTATATCCTTTGTCTTATATGTCCTAGTCCTCTATACTCCCGCCCTAGCCTCATGTAACAACGAGCTCCCCCCGTGAATTATCGTTTTTTTATCGTTCCACATCTCAGGGTCTACAAGACACCAGCTCGCCCGGCACCTTATCACTGCTTACAATTCCTTTCTTATTTCCCGTTTTCGTTCCTTTATACGTAAGTAAAGGTGATTTTCCTTGCAATCTTTCTTCCCACATCTTTCTCTCGGCCTCTTTTACTTTCTTTTTCACAAAGGTATACTACGTTTCACCGTAACTCGGCAAAGAGCGAATGCAACGGCCCTTTCCGGCCAATCGGAGCGACGGAGGTGATGCACTTTAACAATGGTGCGGGGACGAGAGCGGAACCAAAGCAGTAGGAGAAGAGAGAGGAGAAACACCGGGACTCTCTTTTGTGCGTGTTCTCTCTCTCTCTCCCACCCGTGGCTTCGACAGCACTGCGTGGCACTAGTGAGAGAATAGCGTGTGGTCACGTGTCGCCATCCGACGCTCTGAATGGCTCACTGGGACCTCAGCCTTCGCTGTTTTCCAATTTAAGGCCCGTTCACACATGCAGCGGAGCGCTACAAGCAGAGCGCTAACCTCGCGCTAAGCGCGTGCTGACGGCAGCGTTCACCAGCTTTGTATCGCACCGTCAAAACTGTTGCTCATGGCATACGATAAGTAGCTGATGGCACGTGAGGAGCGCTACATCAGCGCTTCGCTGCATGTGAGAACCGGCCTTTACGGTGAGACGGAGCATTATAGTTTTCTCTGCTCCAGCACCTGACTGTAAGTATTTAAATTTCAGTTTTCGGGTTCGGTTTTTGTCCATTTAGTGTTCGGACTTTCCATGTATAGATATGTTTATATGCCTTTCTCTCCCATCGTGTGCCCTTAATTGTGTACAGTCTTTGTACGAATTTCGAGTTTACACATCGCCTCTATAGCCTCGAAAGATGCCCAGCAAATGTCTCGATGCATTTCTCCATACCTCGAGTCCCACTAGAGCGACAAACAGTAACAAATGAGAGCAGCTTTGGTAGCTTTGGCGATGGTATACCTTTGGCAGTCGTTTTGTCGTTCTGTGCACGTGAAGTAAGCATGAGTGATTGCGAGCCTGCCAAAGATACCCTCGAGTGCATGATGCTCGTGTTTGAGCATAGCTTACTTTATTCTACCTGTCAAGTCGCGAAAGAGTGGTTTGAGGTTATGATTATAATGTAATTAAATGCAAAGGTGCAAGCGAACTGGGAATGGAGAGGTCCCGGGTTCGATACCCGGACCAGGCGGATTTTTTCGGTCGCGCGCCAGTCACCTAGCTTTGTTTGGAGATTTGTGTTTGTCCTTTGTCCCTCTTGTTCCCCTTCTCTATGGTTTGAGGCTTCCCGCTGTCGTCTGTTTCTGCCTGTCGCTCTAGTGGGACTCTGGTACAAGAAACACGCCCCGACAGTGTTTGCCGACTGTCTTTTGGATGTCGTATTAGCAGCATGCTCGCGAGGCTTCAGGAGCCGATTATTACAAGAATGGATAGTTGGGCGAGTTGGTGGGAATTCAATTATTTATTTGAATTATTCTGATTATTTACACGCGAATGAAATATTCGACAGTGACAGACACTAAAGAGACGCGATCTCCCGGCCATTTTTCGCGAAAAAACACTCTGGGTTCCGAATGTGTGTGCGTGTGTGTGTGTATGTGTGCGTGCGTGTGCGTGTGTGTGTGCGTGCGTGTGTGTTTTAAGTCTTTTTATAAGGTGAGTGGGAGAAAACTTGCGGGAAATAAAAAGGGGGCAAATTATAAACAAACGAAAAATAAATCGAGAAACCACCGCTCAAGTGGCACCGGTGAAGATTTTATTATAGTGTCGAAGAAGTCGCTACCGGCATCCTAACGGGTTTTAATGACCCATTTAAGCCACGAGGGAGGACGCTATAAAATATAAAGCATCTGCTAAGTGCGCTTTCGGTCATCGGGCTTGTCCGCCGTTGACGTGTTTAATTTTTATTTCTTATTTCGCTCTCCCTTTTTGTTTTTTAAACAAGATCCTTTACCGCCTTAACAGATTCTTTTTTTAAAGCCATTTCTCGTTATATCTCCTGCCATCTGAGGTGATAAGCCTACTTTTCCGAAAGTGTACAGACCATTACTATGTATTAAGTCGAGACCTGGTGAAGTTTTTTTACATTTTTTTTAAACATTTGCTTGCTTGTTTTAACGACAAACAGCTTGGAGCGAAATCAGGTTTTGTTTCCTTTCTTTTTGTCCTGATTTTAAGAGGTGTGTTTGAAAACTAGAGTTCGGGTTCAACAGTCCGAATGTCGACTCGTCTATGGGACAAGTTGGATACCGAATTAAATATTCCTTCATCTGTTTAGAAAACAAAAAGTAACAACGAAGATGGCCACAAATCTGCACTGTCAAATACAAAACGCTGAAACACTTAGGAGCACGCATTATACTGAATATTCTCAATTACAGCTTATGAAGCGCGGGGCGTGAGTTCATGTTTGCGATTCTTGCTTAAGCGCCAACAATAGACAAGGACAAGAAAGTGGACGACACGGGGTTTTAATGCGATAATAGCACTTTCGGGGCCAACGACGACCTGCGTTTTCTGAGCTCTTAGAAACCGTGGGCACCTGTATATTGTTATTTCTTCGATGTTTTCATAACTTCACCCAACATCGTAACCAGATGAAAGGAGGCGCACAACGCCAATAAATGTTGTTCTCTTCATCTTATTCAACCCTGGCCCTATCAGCTTGAGTTATAATATAATATATCGCACTAATTCCCTCGTTTTGATTTAAAAAAAAAAACACAAACATTTGATAACCTTTCAAGCTTTTTCTTTAAATATCAAGCGACTTTTTTTTTTCTGCGTTAAGTGATGTGATTTAACCAAGTTAACTACCTTATTGGAAAGGGATATATTTTGTATATCATTCGTCTAATAAACATATCAAGACTTAACTAAATTATATCGGGCATATAGTGGCTCTAATGTAATCTTCCATGTTCTCATATGTTTATTGGACAAATTCATATAATTTTTTTTCTCACTAGGATAATAGTAACCAATCGGAACCTTGCAAGAAAGGGTGCTCCGTAGAATCACAGGTTCATGTATTCATAACTCGCAGCTACGTGCGGTTTCAGCCCGAAAATACCTCGAGGAAACAACTAACCACAACCCGCAAAACTATATTCACTCGCTTCTTATATGAAAGCTTAAAAATTGTTAAAGTTGTGGCAGTGATGAAACGGCGTCCTAAGCAAATGGATCGTGCAGAACTGAAGGAGAAACCCCGCGCCTGTGCTGACCAGGAAAAGCAAGATACGCCACCGCTGGCTCTACCGCCAACAATTCGGCCTACACCAACCCCATGGGCTCAAACTGATGTCTTCGCTCCGGTCCATCCGTCTAGTCATCTATATAGTTACCTTTTACTAACCACGCATAAAACTAAAGGTCACGAACCCGCCATGTTTTATCCCACGACCACACCACAATCCTTCAAAAGTAGGCTGCCCCTATTCAATCGTCAAGGTTCAACTCCCTAGTCGCTCGCCATGTTAATAAAAAAAAAAAAAGTGAAAGGCAAAGAAATAATAATAAAAACATCTTTTTAGTAGCCGCGCAAGAATACCTCCAAGTTCTTGCACAAGGGCCGTGGAAAGAAGGAGCAAAACGTCGACCACGCATGCCCACGTCACCATGCCTGGATCGGATAACAGGAAGTGCCACACACCGCTTATTTTAGGATGGACCGTGCAGAAGACAGACGCGCAAGCGCCATCTTCAAGGATGGATCGGCCGGCTCAACGTTTACCACGGCGTGGACAGCTCAAGGCCGCCGATTGGTCGAGCCGACTCTGACGCGGTGGTTTCGAGCCTCCGGATTGGACGATGGCTGCTCGCAGCGTTCCCCTTCGGTCCGACCGCCTGTGGCAAAACGGAGCGCAAATCGTGCACGCTTCCTGTACGATCAGTCCTTTTAGTTTCGGAGTTCATAATCGGCGGCCGTACGCCTCCGACTCGTCTCGGCCAAAGTGAAACGGACGGAAAGGTGGTGAGGATGGTGAAGACACTGGAGGAGGGGTGATCGCAATAGGACACGCAAACTGTGGCGGAAGAGAAGGAGATGGGAAAAAGAAAAGAGAAAGAAGAGAGCAAGAAGAAGAAAGGGTGAGGGGAAACACGATGCATCAGCCTCTGGCTGACCTGATCCATTTTGCGGAGTGTCCCGAAGGCAAGCTTGCTGCTGTACGAGGCCCTTCTCCATCTTAGATGCCGAGGGCCTTTCCTACCTCCTTTAGGTTTTAAATTTTCTGTTGTTCTCTTAATATTTCCGTCGATTCATCTTCTTTTCTGAGGCGGCCATTACTTTTTTTTTTCTTAAAAAGACAACAACAACAAGACGTCTCCGGTGGAGGTGGGCCCCCCTTCTCTGGTTTTATGTGCTTCTCAGCGCATTTTTTTATTTTTTTTTTGTGAGTAAATTTAGGCGCGTATTTGTGCTGTAAGCATAGTGTGTGTGTGCACTAGGCCCCATCCGTAATTATTCCGGGGAACCCCCCAAGAGATCCAACCGCAAATTCATTCTCATCTTGTCAACCGTTTTGGTCATGCTCACTCGTATGCTTGTCTCGGATTTGAGGTTCCATCTGACAGCGCAGGTTCGCCAATTTTTTTTAAAGATTTTTTATAGGCACCTAGAAAGAAAGAGGAATCTCGCGAAGGTTCGGTTTTTGGCGGTACTAGCCGGCCATAGTCCACAAAAACAAGAGACTGAGTGAGTGGGATTGTTTGGGTGCGTGCTCTAATCCGACCCCGCCAGTGAAACTTGGACGACGTCGGGAGAATATGGAAATGGCCCGATTCGGTTGACTGAGCACACGGTTTCGAAAGCGAGGGTACGTCGGGTCGAAGTGGTTTAGCCGGGTTCAGAGGGTTTGAGACATTCGAGATGATGGCGTATCATTTTTTTTTTACCTTCTCAATTGGGGTTCAATGAACTAGACTCTAGACTGTTCCTGGAAAATTTCGATTTTCACCTAGATCGGGTGTCTTCAAACGTTTTGGCTAAGGGACTGGAATTAGCAGTCTGTTGCAGTCTGGGGGGCTGAAAACAAGAAGAGTAAATATTAACGAAGAACTAGGAAAGAAATAATCCTAGCTAAGCGTTTAAAACGGGAAACTATTGTCAGACTAAGTAATAAAGAAACACAGAAGGTTGAATTTCACACATATGCTTCATTTTAAAATGTAATATTTAGCTAATTATGACATTACACGACGCTTGTGGCCAAGAAAACTCACCAGCGAAATGAAAGCGCATTGAACTTTGGCACATTCCCGAAGTGCAAAGAATTAACGAGAATGATAAAATAAACGGTGACGGTACACAATAGTTGCAGCAAAGAACACTAAGCGGAATGCACAGTCCAGCACGACAGAAAAAGTGAAGGGCGGAGCGAGCGCAGAGTTATCATCATGAACGCTAAAGGTTCAACTGTCGCTTCCGGAAGGGTCTGAGCTCGTTCAGAACAAAATCATAATGATTTGAAGGTAATCATCTTCGTCATAGATCTGTCTGGTTCGGTGAAACCACTAAATTAAAAGAGAATTTTGTACGGTTTTGTGGTTGGAGAATTCTCTTTTCATTTAATCATAATGATGCCTGGGGTAAACCGAACGTGCCAATGCAGCGGCATTGGACGCAGCGGACGCTACGAACTATCCTAGCCAATCCCGCTCTGTGGAGGTAGCGCGTGATACGCTTCCGGTGTAGTGCCCCCTCTCTAGGGTCATGTGACACTCGCAGGGCCCTGGATTGACATCGATGGCTCGTAGAATGGGCCGCGGGCCGGGCTTTACTGGAAAGACTGCGGCCAGCTACGGGCCGGTTGGTAGACTTCTGAGGGCCGGTTCTGGCCCGAAGACCCGGGTTTGACGACCCCTGCCATAGATCTAGGAATTTCCGTCATTGTGTAGGGGGAAAAGGAAATGTGCTCAAATCTAAAAATCTTCTCTTCAAAAAAAAAAAAAAAAAAAAAAAAAAGAAATTGGTTTTGGAGGGCAAAAGGAAATTTGTTCAAATCTGAGGATGTTCTCTTTTTTTTTTTTTAATTGGTTTTGGAGGGTTTTAAAAACAATTTCCTTCGCCTTCCCCTCTTTGTGCCGGCCGAGCGCAGCGGGAAGAAGGTTTCTTTGGATATTTTGGGGGTTTAGAGTTAATCTCCAGTGGTAACAAGAGCGATTTTGTGGGATTCTAGCTTGACAGGAGAGAGTGCCCTCTCAAATTAACTTGAAGATGAAGACGAAGAACAGTTGGGTTACAAAAATTCACGCTGAGCGAGCTTTAGGCGGCGCCAACTGCGCTATGACTTGAAAGACCGGCGACCACACACGAGATTCTGCAAGGCAGAAGATCCTACTCACCCTGGGGGAGGAGAAAACAGGCAACGGTGGACAGGATAGAAAAGGGGAGAGGAGGAAGTGAGGGGAAAAGTGGAAAGCGCGAACTGGTCGCCGTGAGCCAACAGAACTTGGATCGCATTTGAAAATATATTTATGCCGTGCTGTGTAAAATACCTTGTCACAGTGGTTGTGGAATATATTATTTTGTGCGTGTCAATTTACTCCACATTTTTTCTGCTTTTAGCGCTCCGGCAGATAGGCGCTCCGGCAGAGGGGTTTTATATGTTCCATAAAGTTTGTTTTAGAAGCTCACTAGGTTTCTTTTCAAGCTTTCACTGCCCAGTTTTGTGTAAGAAGATTCTAACAAAGAAAATTCAACTTTTAAATGGCCACATAACTACAGGAATCTAGTTTGAAGGTATTCCGTAACGATAATCACAATATTGACGTAATTGACCACTTTTTTTTTTCCAAATCTAGGGAGACATATAGAATTTTCGAATACAAATCGGGGAAGAAACGACCGTGGCGGTTGACAGCACTTGCCGTCATTTCCTTTTTCCGAACGCCGATCTCAATAAGGACGATGACATGTGTCACAAATGTGTTTGCTGCGAAAAAAGAAGATAGAAACAACAAGCGTTTCACAAATGATAAAGCTGGTCATATTCAAGGTTACCTTAGTTTTTACACTTCTTTCGCCGATACCGCATATATGACTGGTGCTCTAATTCTTCACGTTATGCGGTGTTGTAAAAAAAAAGAATGTTTTATCAAGAATCTTGCCGACAGCCAGACGGACGTGTTGGTGTTCTGCTTTTTATGAAATAAGATATTGAGACAACTTCATACACATGTGTATGAAGTTAACATGCTTCTAAGGTGTGTCCGCACTGAACTCTGTCATAAATGTCCGCGGAGAAACTCCGTGTCTTTTGCGAGATGTATGAGAAGTGTGACGGCGGCTCAACGATGATACCTTTGGCTCTCAGAGCATGCGGCATTCAGAAGGGTAGGTTTCACCACGTCGGATTCATACCAACACACCCACAACAACACCGCAACAAACTGTTTGCAAAGAAAAAAAAAACTTTGCTCTAAAATAAGTAGATTTTACGCCACGTTCGTTTTTTTTCTCTGTCTGTCTCTGTCTCGTTCTCCTTTTTACGAACTCTACTAACCTCCCAAGCAGAACACGTGTTTGTAAGCGCGCCGACAGACGGACAAGCACTAACTCAGCAAAGCCTTACCCGCGGAAAGCCGAACAGATGCTGTAACTAACAAGCACACGGTGGAGTTTTCCGCCATGCGTAACTCCAACAACACGCCGGAAGAAGTATAGGGGGGCGGGGGATACCTGTAAAAAAATAAGTGCTGCCGTGTCTTGTTTTATGAGGTCAAAAGGCACACGGCGTGTTCGCCACTTCACTCCACTCCCTCTGCTCCCCCCCCCCCCCCCCCCCCCCCTTTCCTTTCAGCCGCACACAACGTTAACATCGTTAAAATACGCGTAGTATACACCGTCTTCCATCGCTTACCACCCCGGTGAAAATTGCTGGGTCACTGTGCTAGGGACGCGCGCGTGAAATTCGGCATTCTCCGGAAGAGAGCTATACTGCACATGCTCAGATCGAGTTCGGCAGTCCACTGGACAAAAATGGTAGCAGGCACAAGAGAATTGTTGGAACATGGGGGGCCTGGAACGCGTCTGCGACGGGTGTGTTTGGAGACCTATTTCGCCCGTGCATCAAAAGTGGTTCCCAAGTTGCAACGAATGACGTCACAAAAGTTGGAGTGTCATGCTGTCGGATGTCGCGATCCTGGCGGTTGAGAATAGCAGTTCTGGAGGAAAAAAAAAACACACGAAGAAATGCAAGAGTCGCTGTCGTCGCTGCTTCCCAACTCCTGACAACTTTTGAAGCTTCCTTGTCGAGACCGGTTATAACGAAGTCGGTTATAACGAAGTAGCGGCTACAGCGAAGCGATCACGATTTCCCATTGCCTTTAGCACTTAGATCGTTATAACCGAAGTCGGTTATAACGGAATAGCGGATCTAGAGGACTGATTTCAAAATCTCCTTGACTTCGTTATAACCGGTTTCGACATCGTATACTGTCAAGCTAGAGAGGGAGCGACTTGCACCAGAAAAAAACGTCCACCGCCGCATCCGCCACCGTTGCTGCGACACCGCCAGGATCGCGACCGGCGGCACCGGGACACTTTTATGACGTCATCAAGTAAAAATAAAGGGACCACCTTTTTTTTGTTGAACGCTGTAAACGCATTAGTCGGAGGCCCGTCCCAGGCGTCGTACAATTGGAACGGTCTTTGACCGGACACGCTCTGTGTACAAACAAGTTGCGCTTGCCCACACCAGGTGCGGGTTCTGCGCGTGCGCAGGAACCACACACACTTCGAGTGAACCGTCTGCCCGTGCGCCGTGTCGCGACAGCGGCGCCACCACAGTAACATGACGTCAGAGCAGGGCGTTGGTGCTTAAGTTGAGCTAAGCTTAATTATTCTTCCGTCGCGCGGATACGAAACTGCCGGAATATCCATTGCTGCTTCGAGATTCATGATTTAATTAAAAAAATACATTGCAATGGGGACAAAGAACACCTCATTAAAGTACCTAATGATGCGTTTGCAGGAACGTAAATAAAGAATATTGGTGTTTCATTTACGGGAAAAAGAATACACTGCGTGTATGTTTTTTTTTTTTTTTTGCGTTAACAGGTTTCGACCATAAAGGACAACGCACCGCGCCAATGACCAACGTGCTGAGGCACCTTGAGCATTGAATCCTGATGGGACGGAGCACCTTCTTTAGTATTTATGCTGCAGCGGGGCAAGGTTAAAAAGGAGAGAGGATATAGGAAAGGAGGAGGCGGGCAAACGTGGAAAGCGCGTTGTGTACGTCGGCCTTTAAACGTTACCTCGACGTGTATTACTACCAAAGTTTGTTCAGTTTGTGCGAGCGGCTATTGTCGAGTGGCTCCCGCAACTTCACTGTGCACCGTTTCCAAGTAAGGACTGACATATTTATGAAGAGGCTCGAACCGCGTGAAGAGTGTCGCCTTTATTACGGAGTTCTAATATATATAGATCGGTCGGATATATCTCCAATAACGATATTAGATACTCGTCCCTCCCGTCTTCTCATGCATGATACCGTAATCGGAACGATCTACTAAAATTTATCATTGACGCATTCGTCGGTGCTTTCGCTCTTCACCATCAAAGCTTCAGTGCGTACGAAGCCAGTGACCAACATGACCACAAAACAGCTGAAAAAAAAAGTTTGGTTCGAATTTTTTTAGTTCTCTTCTTATTTATAGGTGCTAAAAAATGGAAAAGACTTTAAGCTTCGCGAACTCTAATATAATTCCAGAATCGCCGTACAAAATGAAACACTCAAAGTTTTTTAATGGGTGACCAAGTTTCTGGATTTGGTTAAATATAATATAGCGCTCAGGTTGTAGTAAACTGAATTGAAGAGTTTTGAAGATGAAGTATCATAAGACTCCGTAGTTTCCTCAAAAAACAAACGTATACTTTCGTTCTAAGAAAACGCTCAAATAATTCAACCGATAAAAATGCTTAGCCTAGAAATTTATATAGTGAGAATGCAACTTATTTTTCTGTGGAATGGAGAGGCTGTTTAGCACTATTATTGTATAGTATTCTGCACTTTATTTCAGACAAAGAACAAAAAAAAAAAAAAGACTCAGGGGCCATTGCAGAAGAGGACAAGATTACCTTCTGACGTGACCCCAGCACCTAATTACAGCACTCACCAGAAGAAAAAGACAAAATGAAACACAAAAAAAGATCTCTCGCATGTAGAGACCGGGCATAAGACACGTACCGAATAACGCGCGTATAGATCGTCAAGTTGAGGTATAGCCGCAGCACAGCCGGTCAGTTTCGGGTTCGCAGTGTCTCTATACTTGACGACGCTACTCGCGGCGACAACGTTTGAAGACGACGATAGCGGTGTTGAGAATTCATTTTGAGGCAAAGGGGAGGAACGAAAAACGATATTATTTTGGAGAAACGTTACCGAAAAGGAAGCTTGATTAGTTGACCGAGAGTATACAAAGTTGAAGACGCTTACATGAACGAGAAGCGCTCTCAGCATACGGATACGCGTCACCGCGGTCTATTGGTGGCTCATTCAGAAGCTTGGGATTTCGAAATTCCGGCACCACGTTTTGTTTGCCAGACTCGCGGAGGTGCTGGACAGGTTGGCTGGCGGCTCTTCGCCCCCTTGTCGACGCTATACGGAACGCAAGTTCGCCTGCTTCTTGCGCAACGGATGTGATGACGTCAGAACGCCGAGCTCTGATTGGCTCTGATTGGAAGAATAGTGGGTAGACCTCAATGCTAGCTCCTTGAAGTCTATCCACTATCCTTCCAATCCTAGCCAATCAGAGCTCGCGGTTCTGACGTCACCACATCCGTTGCGCAAGAAGCATACGAACTTGTGCTTGCAAGCTCTCCCATAGCGTTACGGAGAAGTTTTTTTGACCTGTAGAGTATTGAGGGAGCTTGCTATTAAGTACTGACACCTAATTAAAAACGGTGCTTGTGGTTTATTATATTTTCGCTTCTTGCTTCATGATTTGTTCTTTAGTGTTCAAATGTCGCGGTTACACTCGCTGCGATGCGATAATAACAGGCTCGCGACCCACCACGCCCTGCTCTCAACGACTATAGTACATAGCTCTTGACTTGTGTGTAACCCGTTACAAGAACGCGTTACTGGTATCCGGTTACTTCGTTCGGTGACAAGGTAACGACCTAGTTACCTTTTTTTTTAAGAGAAGGAACGATCGTAATATATCGTCGTTACTTTTTGGTGAAATAAAATGAGTGAGGCAATGCAATCACTTTTGGACGGAAACGTGTGTGCAACGCAAGTACATGCCTTGCCTATAGTTTTCACCCCAGCTGCCTCCCGCAATAATGCATGGCGAGAAAATGCTAAGCAGACGCTATAGACCATAAAAGGACGTGCACAAGCTAGCGATGTCACTATGTAGCCGCAGTTATCCCCGAATGAACGCGGTAAGGCGATGAACTATGAACGACGGCAAATATTGCGAGTGGCTATATTATACTGCCGTATAAAAAATCGACACATTCGGAGTAACGGGACATATGCGCTTCATAGTGCCACTAAATAAGCTTCGCTTCAGAGTAAGGACACTTGAGCCCTCTTGGTACGTAAAATCAAGGTTGCCACTTATTTGAAGCTATATCGGAAATCACAGGAAAAGCTTTTCCGTCCTCCAGAGATGGTAAACTAGTTCGCGAAGGAGCGAGACAATATCGCCTGATCTTAACTCCTAACACAGTATATCTAACGCTGAGGAAGACTCATTTTTGCATTGTGACGATCGAGGGGTGCGCCTGCTCTGCACTTAGCACAAGATGGCGACGCCTACTAGCAGCTCGGGGGGAACGGAGTGCCGATACTCCTAGCTCATAGATGAACTCTAGCACTTCATATTAAGCTTGGCTACGAGTTGAAGGATATAGCCTGGCACGCGACAATCGAAACACGAATGTTTCGGTGACTAATTAACGCTGGTTCACAAAGCGTCCTTTTCTTATGTATTTCTTACGTCACGTAAGAAGCCACCGAAACGTTCGTGTCTCAAATGTAAAATGCCAGATTATCTCCTTGAACATGTTATTCACGCCTAAAAAAAACTCCGCTTCATTTTTGTTAAAGAACACAACAACAACAGCAACAACAATGCAGTCCTCTTCAGTATCACCTCTCCAAATCTTCCCAAATTCTTCTTAAACGGTCCGAAAAACTATGGAACGCGCCAAGTTGCCAAAATCGGCTGACTCTAGCGGGCGAATCGAGGTGCAACCAACAGCACAGTCAAGGCTAGGGACGTGGGCGTAGCCAACATTGAGTTAAACGTCATCACTATTGCCGCCTTTTGTTTGTTTTTCACTTCTCCGGGTGAGGCAAATGACGTAGTGCCTTTTATTAGGGCTTATTAACGGATCTGTGTGAAAAAGCCTTTACACGTAATGTTAGAAAACGTAAGAAAACGCTGCTGTGTGAACACGTCTTAACGCATAACGGTATACAGTGATACTATTTCACTAACGTGTACATGCCTAGTATAACCATGAGCGAACTCAGTGTTTGATTGCCGCGGTAAAAAAACACGACGAGTCAGTGTTCCCTGGGCCTCTCTGCGCGGCCGCCACTCGCTGGGGCACCCGAAGAGGACGGTCCGTTTTTTGGGGGGATTCGTCGGCGGCTGCCATGATTTACCGTCCTGGTGATCGTTCCGGATACGAGGCCTACAAAAACCATTCATCACCTCGCGCGCGCGCTGCGCTGGCTCGCCTCCGGTTGTAGTGCCTGCCCTTGCTTGCTTGCCCGTTCCGCTTTCTGTAGCTGCCTGTTCTTTTTGGTTTTTTTTCTTTCTCGGTCTTTTTTTTTTTTACGCGACTATGTTTGTGTGTAGGGCTGCGGATGTTTGGCCCGTCCGTATACACATGTTTGTGCGTGCAAGCGCTCGCGCCCCATGGCAAGCTCGCATCAAATCACACCTTAAAAAAGAAATATTAAAAAGATTCTAGCTTTTTGCTCGGAATTTGTTTCGCGTGGCCTGGCTCGCGGAATGACTAATAACAAGAACAAAATAATCTGGCTCCCCCCCCCCCTAAAAAAAAAACACAGTTTTTTTTTTGTTTCTGTTTTTTTCAAGGGGGATGCATGCTGAGGGCGATGTTGTCATGTGCATCTTCTCGCGCGTGCCCTCCTTGCGTTTCTTCCACGGATCGATGCAAAAGGGCGACGAGATGATATTAATGGTGTGCTGAAAATGAAGTCGAGAGTGAGCCTGCGCACTGAACTATGTTGATTTCTATGTCTATATTATAAAAAAAAAGTATCTGAGCGAAGAGGGATGGAGGCGGAAAGAATGTCGAAGGGTGTGGCGCCGACACTGTTTACAAACGTCGCGTTTCAATATCGGAGACTTCGTCAAACTTGGCAATTTCTTCTTCTCTCGCGACATATTGTGCGCGTTCACGTGACCTGGGATTCTTAACCTACAAGTCGTTGACGCGTTGCAGTTTCCGCCAACGTATAAGCACGTACCACAGAATTTGGCCGGCCCGAACAATAGGAATGATCACCGCGCTGTGAGCAGCAAATATGATAAGCTGAATCATCCGAATGATGCAAATGCAGCCCCTTTGTTAGCCGAGCTTCAACGTATAGGCCGTTTTGTGTGACGGTCGCCACATTGACATATGATATATCTGGGTAGGGGAGAGAACAAATAAAGTAAAAACTACATAATAAAGTATGTACGCGGAAAAAAAAGCATAACTAATTAATGGCACGACACTTCTTCAATTCTGGCCCCTTCTAGTCACCAAATAAAGTGATTTGCCGAGTTTGTCCCAACTCAGCCATGTCAACATTTAACATGGCGGCCGTCACTAAAAAAAAAACAGACTGTCTGTATATTAGACTGAGGCTAGGTGGCGCAAGCTACCGCCCGCTACAAACGGTATAGCCATTAACAACCATCCATTCGAGGGAGCCAATTGAAGAGCGCCAAAAAGTGCATCGTCGCAGTGGTCGTCCCTTACCAAAAAAAAATATATATATATATATATTTATCTACTTTCTAGCTATTTTCTATGGAATATAGTGTATAGATGTTATAGATATTCTGAAGAAAATGTAAACATTCTTTCTATACACTGGCTATAGCTTTTTGGCCACTATCTTTTTTTCTTCTTTTGTACACTTGTTACGGGTTTTAGTGTATAGTGTTTGGGCAAAAATTGTATAGAAAACAGATAGAGATTTTGTAGCAACGTTTATTCACCTTCTAGCAAAAACAAATAAGTTTTCCGAGAAAAAAAATTAGAATATTATTTTAGGTTTGTCGCAATACATTCGTGGAAAGGTCACATGCCGCGCGCACTTACGCTGACATCACAAATACACACGCCACAGAGCACTCGTAACACTATACTATAAAGGCCTGTTCACACATGCAGCGGAGCGCTACAAGCATAGCGCTGACCTCGCGCAAAGCACTTGCCGACGGGAGCGTTCACCAGCCTTGTATCGCACCGTCAAAACTGTTCCTCGTGGCAGACGATAAGTAGCTGACGGCACGTGAGCAGCGCTACATCAGCGCTTCGCTGCATGTGGGAACCGGCCTTAACACTTCATTAGCGTCGACTGCTCCACCGATATCTATGTATATATATATATATATATATATATATATATATACTGTACCAAATAAACATTGCTTTTTACAGTGCCTCATAGCTGTAAATGCAGTTAACTGACCCTCATAAACCACATTTCGTATAAACTATGGGCGGCAAAAAAAAAAAAAAAAAAGCAACATAGTTGTATTATTTTTTTTTAATCTCTGAGATGGTCCTCGTTTGAGTGATTGCCTTTCAAGTGATTGCCTTTCTCAGAGATTAAAAAAAAAATAATACAACTATGTTGCTTTTTTTTTGCCGCCCATAGTTTATACGAAATGTGGTTTATAAGGATCAGTTAACTGCCTTTACAGCTATGAGGCACTGTAAAAAGCAATGTTTATTTGGTACAGTAAAAAATAAAAAAAAAAAAAAAATCCCACAGCTTTTGCAAGGAGGCTCCAACTGGGTAGGATGTTGCTTCTCCGCACCGCATCTGGTGATTCTCAAACGCCCAGAGGCAGTCTGCACCGTTGCTATGCACGTTTTGGTGCTGCTTGATTTGCTAGTATAAAAAACTTTCTTTTTTTCGTGTACCCTCGTCTCCAGCTACATAGTTAACAAGTCCGTTGTATGTAATATGAAAAAAAAGCAAGGCATTACATTTTGGAACAAGTAAAATAATATAGAAAAAACACGTTTACAAATCTCTGTAGCGCAAAATTAGAGCGCAGTTCTTGAGGAGGAGGAGGGGAGGGTATGCCCCCTTCCTCCTTACCCTCTTTTCCTCCCATTCTCCTCCCAGGGGCGGATGCAGGAATTTCCTGAGGGGGGGGGGGGGGGGGGGTCAGGTGTTGGTCAGCGTACCATATGTTTAGGAACCCCCCCTCCTTCCTTCGTTTTACGCCCTAAATTTTATACATGCAGAAATCAAGAGGTGGGTCAGGACATCCGGACCCCCCCCCTCTAAATCCGCCCCTGTCTCCTCCTCCTTTCTTCATCGCCTTTCCTCCTCCTTCTTTCCTCCTCCTCCTCTGTATCCTCCCCTCCTCGTCCTCCATACCCTGCCCTCCACGCTTAGTTTTCCCACACAATTTAGCTGAAAAGTTGACGCCACGTGACCTCAACACCAATTCAGTTTCTCCGCTAAATTAAGTGGGGAAAATGACGTCAAGTCACTTGGTGTCACGTCACAGGAACAAATTCAGTTTCTCCACTAGATTTAGCGGCAAAATCGCGATCACGCTCCAGTGCATCCGAAAATTATCCGCTGAATTTAGAGGGGAATCGAATTGGCGTTGAGGCAACGTGACGCCAATTTTCCAGCTAAATTTAGCGCGGTTACGCCGACGCCGACGCCGCGAAACACGGAAACGGGCGAATAAATAGAGTTGCGCTCTAAAAGGCAATAACAGGAATGATGGACAGTCGTCGTTAACGTGAGCTTCTTTCTTGCGAGAGCCAAACGATATTTTCCCGCATACCGGAAGTTCCGCGATTCAAGATGGGGGCGCTCACATGGAAGCCTCTAAGACAAAGTTGGCTCATTCATTGCATTTTCCTTTCCTGCGACTGAGGGGTAGCCATTCGCCAAACGCGAGTAGGGCGTGCTTGCAACTAGATAATGCTGGCCAACCACGGGCGACGAATTCATTTCATTTCATTTCATTTATTATTCCCTCAGGGCCCGAAGGCATTACAGAGGGGAGTGGGCGGTCGACAGATAAAAATAACATAGTTGAACGAGGCAAAAATACAAAAAAAACACACACACACACACACAGCAAAAACACGCGCTAGGCATCATCTGTTAAAAAGTTGGTAATAGCATTTTTAAAATAAACAGTGTTAGTTATTGAGACTATATGTGCGGGAAGGCGATTCCAATCAATGGAGGTTTGGGGTAGAAAAGAAGCATTAAAAGTGGATGTGCTACAATGGGGAATCCCTACCTTTAGGTCATGGTCTACACGTGATGATATGTACGATGGTTCTAAAAACAATGCTTGACGGAGAGCGGGGTTAGAGTAATAAATCTTGTGAAATAAACATAGACGAGATATTTTTCTTCGGAGAGAGAGATCAGGTAAGGAGAGGGACGATTTCATGGAAGTTACACTGGCTGTACGATGATAGTTCGAGAGTATGAAACGGGCAGAACGATTCTGAATAGATTCGACAGCTGATGCAAGGGTGATACCGGGGCTCCAGATAGAAGCTGCATATTCCAGTTTAGGACGAACTAGGGTTTTATAGAGGAGAAGTTTTAACGAAAGAGGAGCCAGCGAAAAGTTACGTTTGAGATAGCCCAAAAGCCTATTTGCGTTGTTAGTGACATATTGGACGTGGATATTCCAGGAGAGGTCGTTGGTTATGTGAATGCCGAGATATTTATAGGAGGACACAGAAACTAAAGTAGAATTGTTAATAGAGTAGGAAGGACAAGTGTTGTTATGACGAGATACTCTCATAGATGTACATTTAGTGATGTTAAGCTCCATGAGCGATTCCTTGCACCATTTGCAGATGTTGTTAATATCAACCTGAAGGGCGGAAATGTCAGAGTCGTTAACTATCTTTTTATAAATTACACAATCGTCAGCGTATAAACTAATAGAGGAAGAAACATGCACAGGAAGGTCATTGATATAAATAAGAAATAAGAGTGGTCCGAGTACGGAGCCCTGAGGGACACCGGAGTTAACAGGCGAGGGCGAAGAATTAGTGTCATTAGTTCGAACAAATTGGAAGCGATTCGTTAGGAATGATTTTATCCATGTGAGGACATTGGGATCTATATTAAGGTTACTAAGTTTATGAAGAAGTAGCTGGTGAGAAACCTTGTCAAAAGCTTTGGAGAAATCCAGGAATATGCAGTCAGTCGTAGAACCCCGGTCTAGAGTGAGGTGAAGATGATGAGTTAATGTTAGCAGTTGGGTATCACAGGAATAAAACTTTCGAAAACCATGTTGAGCTGTGTTGAAAAAAGAGTTGGAGTCAAGAAAATTAACAAGATGCGAATATATTACGTGTTCAAGAATTTTGCAAGGGATGCTCGTTAGAGAGATCGGGCGGAAATTAATAGGATTATGTTTATCGCCGCCTTTATGAATTGGAATCACCTTCCCCACCTTCCAGTCACTGGGTAATATTCCTTGTTCGAGAGACTGGGAAAAAAGATAAGATAGAATAATGCTTGAATACGTTTTAGTGTTCTTTAGAAACTTAACAGTTACATTGTCGATGCCGGCTGCCGAAGAGGTTTTAAGATTTTCAATTATGTTAGCAATCCCTTCAGATTCTATAATGACAGGATACATTGGCAAAAAGTTACAAACTGGAGCTGCGGTAAAGTTGGAGGTAACAGGGCACGAAAACGCTTTGACAAAAACATCATTTAAAACAAAAGGACACTGATCATTTAGTACATCTACTCCGTCAGCCATTCTAAGCGCAACATCGGAGCTTTCAGTGGGGTTAACAACTTTCCAAAATGGACGGGGGTTGTTTATTAGCATAGATGGTAACAGAATATTAAAGAATGAGCTTTTAGCCTCTACAACAGCATTTTTGTACACGCCCGCAGCTAGCTGGTACGCTGCCCAATGTTGTACGTCATCCTTCAGCTTGGCAGCACGAAACAAACGCTTCTTT
This sequence comes from Ixodes scapularis, assembly GCF_016920785.2. NCBI lineage: Eukaryota > Metazoa > Arthropoda > Arachnida > Ixodida > Ixodidae > Ixodes > Ixodes scapularis. Next base: position 127,589,519 of record NW_024609879.1, on the reverse strand, counting down.
TTATTTGAGAGCCTTTTCAGAGTCACGGTATACCATGGCGATGCCATGGGAATGACCGCTGTGGTTGTGAGAGAAACACGCAAGCCCATGTACATAATTGCTCTATTTTACGTTGTTGTTGTTGAATGGTATAGCGATGGGGTTTCGTGTTGTCGGTACTTATTTATCCTCGAATTGGATGTTTTTTTATCGGGGTATAAGTGTCCCCTATAATCGGTGTTTTTTGCTGTCAATTTTCGGTGTCGGACTACAAAAGCCAGGAGTTTATCGGGGCTTGTGTTGAAGAAAACAGGACACATGTACGGGTGTGGAAATGTCCCCAACCTGAAGAGAATATATGCGCGTGGCCTATAATACTTGGGAAACGAGTGGCATCCTTAAGGGGATGAAACGAAACGAATGGTGTTTGTCGAACAAAGTGCCTGCTACTTCTATACTTTTGGGATTTTGTTCGTTGAAGGCAGGTCATAAAGAAAGCCCGCCACCAAATTTATAACATCCCTGGACAATTGGCTGAGTATACAGCATCAACACTTCATTCGGAAGCATTTAGAAACCGTTTAACCTTAAGATACACCATGTGTAATTATAAAATTTAAAAAAACTATGCATAGACATGCAACAAAAAGGAGCTGTAAACCGTTTTACTTTTCTTTTTTTTCTTTTTTTTTTTGTTTGCGATTCGAGCATCGAGGAGGCGGTGCGCACGTATAATTGAGTTCACTGAAGCCGCCAAACGAATATGAAAAACAAATTGCTTTTCGCAGATTAGAGAGGCGATAAAGTTATTAAAATTGTATATATTCTAATTGCCGGTCCTACAAAACGTTCCCATTGTTTCCCGAGGATAGCCGAAGACGCCTGACCCTGTCCTTGTATACTTTTTTTTTTTTTTTGTATGTTGTTGTTTTTAGTCGGGCTGCGCGAAGTCGCTCATGAATTTTCATGATGCGCGTCATTTGGGTGCAAACGCATCTTTTGTAGCGGCACGCAGTTTGACCTTTCGGCGCCAGCATTCCGCTGGGTAATAGACCCTTTCCAAAAGTGCGCGCGCCATCTGGGAGCTGCCGGGCCAATTATCCGCGTTCACCATTGTTTCGGCGCGTCCTCTGAGCATGGTATTGGTCGCTAGGGTGACGTCAGCTTTCGGCGAGGACTCGGAACCAATCACAGGCTTCGTGCCCTAAAAAGGGCGACCACCAATGTTGCTTGATGAGGTTTTTGGAAGAGGGTCTATTAGCACACGCGGAAGCGGTGATGAGGTCGGTTTGCGGGTTCGTTTTTTTTCAGGCTTCCTGTCTTTGAAGTTCCTGGCTCGGTGTTCCCACGCTTTTCTTTTTCTCTTTTGTCACGCGAGAAGTTTTGGGCCCCATAAGTCATTACACGAATTACATCGCATTCTTAGTTTAGCGAGGCGTGAAAAAAAAAAAAGAAGAAGTGGTTATTCGCAAGAGCGATTTCAAGCTTCGTGGGGCGCTTACAGAAAGTAGCTTTTTTGTTTTTAGACTCATATTATATTAATACGTAAGAAAGAAGTTGAGTTTTGAGATAATTAAACAAAATGCGAACTAAGAATAAATTTCAAGTTACTACAACTACTGTCTTTTTAATTTTGTTCTTGTGCGACAACGAGTTTCAGCAGTCATATGCTTCCATGTCTATTCTGATTCCTGCCGTGTCTTCGTGAATTCAGCATTTTTAACAAACAATCTACGCTGAAAATAAAGGTATTCATATATAATCTACTAAAACATAACCACAAGAAGCGGCCCTTCGTATATGGGGGAATATAAAATAATATAAGACCTAGTTATAGGGGTTAATGTCTCAGTTGTGCCGTGGCAGGCACTTAAAGTAAAAAACAAAAAAGAAATGGGCACTTATCACACACAAAACAAAACAAAATTATATAAGAAGCAGAGTCGCCCTTCCAACCATTCCGAATGTCAGCACTTTAACTCGAATTTAAAACCGATCTCTAGTATTTCAATTCGCACTTAAACAGCAAAGTCGTACTGCCGCCCATCACTTTTGTAAATATTTCTTTCAAACGTTTTGGCCACTGCCATTTTGTTAGGCAAGTACAGGAGTGATACGAATGCTATACACGAAGGAAAACAATACATACACTGAGAGCTTGCATGCTTGTCTTCAAAATATACTAGATCAGCACAATTCACAACACTATAGAAGAGAGCTTGTTCCAAAAATCAATAGTTCGTCCAATACCAATGTGGTTAAACATGACGGTTGTGTTGTGTTCTTAGCATTAATGACGACTTCATATCTAAATGCGTTACCTTGAATACGGTTGTGTTCTGTTCTTAGCATTAATGATTTAAATGCGTGACCCTCAATACACTGCAACCACTGGGACTAGAAACGTTGCGTGAAATTACATTTTCACCGAGCAGCGGAAGGCATTTCAGGCACGTCTGACGAAACAATTAACTGATTAGATGTTGGCAAACAAGAGCTTCAAGTGTACGCTTTGTGACCCTCGTTCCTTAGTGTTTGGCTATAGAATACATAACTGGATCTGGGGTGCGTGGGCTGCTCGCGACCCCGTTCCCATATCACGGCCGACTTTGATTGTCGATAATTGCGTGATAGGCCCAGAGGGACCAGTTTCTACGAAGGCCATTATACGCCGAAACACTGCAGCGCGCCTTCACCTTGGGAACTTGTGTGTGCCCGAGTTAAGAAAGGATGATCCCCTAAGCCAGTGGTTCTCAACCATCGATGTTTCGCGGGCCCCTTGTGGGTCGGCGGAGATGATGGAGGACCCCGTTCGGGGTGAGGAGAGGGGAAAGGTATGGGTTAATTATAATAATGGTTTAATAAATGAATAGAACTGAGGGCTATGGGAAGTAGACCTCTCTTATTGACATACACGCGTCAAAACTCGCCCGAAAACTGAAACATTTCTTCTCGACCTCAAAAAAATGCAACTTTTTATTGCTGGAGTCGACTGTTGAAATAAGGCTTCGCGGACCCCTAGAATGACTTCGGGGGCCTACATTTGAGAACCACTGCTTTAATGTACTCAGTTATGACTAGGGCTTACGTTTTATGACTAGGGCGTATCGGCAAATGTTTTCCGGCATTTGTTTTGTTTCTTAATTTTCGGTGATCTTTTTTCGACGGATGCTAAAAACTGTGATTATCGGTGATAACATTTTCATAGAGCTTCCATAATGTATCTGCAAGATTAGATTACTCGAAAATAAAGGCAGAGTTTCATTATCGAACTGATTGCTTTTCTTCGTGATTTTTTTTATTTGAACTATTACAGGGCGGAAGTTACTTTCATGAGAGCTAATCTGGGCTTTTGAGTACATAGTTCTTTTGAAGAGATTAGAGAGTTGTATTTAAGTATATAAATATAATCTTCGTTGTTTTTAATCTTTTTTTGTGTGTCCAGGCATTTTGAATATGTTCATAAACTGTACGCAATCGATGTACCCCCTCCATAATGCCTAACGTTGTATTGATGTATAAGAATGTATTCTTCATTGTTTTTCTTTTTATGTGTGTGCCCCCTTTTTGTGTGTGCCCCATTCTGTGTGTGTGCATCAATTTTGGATATATTATCTGCACGCAGTTCATGTACCCGTACCCCCCCCCCCCCCCCCCCCGCATAATACATAACGACGCAGCAGGTGTTTGTATAAATAGATAAAGAAAGAACTAAAAGTCCAAACCTAAGGAGAAGCGAGGGTTTCGACAAAAACAATCCGACCTGGAGCAAGCATTTCCAGAAATCAGTGTTTTTCAGCCTCCACTGATTCCGCATACCTTTGACAGCATCGGTTGTTTATCGGTGTACCTCGGTTAAAACTCAATTTGTATTTTTGACTCAGACGGGTGTCTTTTTTTTTTTTCGGTGGTTTCTTGGTTAAGACCAGTGTTGTAACTAACGCGTTACAAGTAACGACGTCACTGGTAACGCGTTAGTTTCTTTAGTAACGTGCTAACGTACTCGCTAGGATCCCAAATGAGTAACGAGTAAAGTAATGTCGTTATTATTTTATGGTATCTGCTATCAAATTACGTTACCTGTTACTCGTTACTTTTGCTTAAAATATGCCGCGTGATACTTTGAAAGCAAAATGATTTTTATTCTGCGCAGTACGAAAAGCGGCAAAGAAACCCCAAGAAAGCTATGTATAAACTGCATCATTTCAAACTCACTCGGAAGACACTTTCAACGTTCCCACGACCGGGCCCAAAAGACGCGAGATTATCGCTTCGCGAAATTCCTGAACGTTCTTGGTGCAATGTTTGCATCGAAGCTACTAAGGCCACCGTCGCCATGCCTTGAAGGAGCAGCCGTCTCGCTGGAAAGAGACATCCGCTCAGAAGGCAACAGTCTGCCGCCGCTCGAAGAATCCTGCCTAATCGTCCCTAGCCACTCCAGCTGGACAAATCCTCCTCTTCAGAACAAATAAATTCTCGTTCTATCAACAACAGAAAGGATAAACTCTAATTTGGAAGCGCTGACGTTCCCACGCTTTGAACCAAACAAGTGGCAAGGTTATCGCAGGATTGAAAGGCGTCCGTCACCAGAAAGACGTCACCATCTTTTAGAATCCCTGCCGCCATGGTACAAATGTGCGGTCTCTCGCTGGATAACGACTCCCGTTCAGAAGGTCGCCTGACTCGACTCCCACTAAATCTCCATAGCGCCTCAAAAATTAGTCAAAAGACTGCGTAGCTACCACGGACGGCACCATTTTGTATCGCATAACCCCCAACTCCTTGGCATTCAAACACCGAATTATCTATTGCTGGACGCTGCGCCCGCGTTATCCTTCTCGCAGTTCCTGGTTGTGTGTGAAAGCTACTGTACCATTCTTCTAGATTCCTAGAGAGACACATTCGTAGCAGTAATAGTTATGGTTTTCGTCTGCTTCGTTCTTACTTTGCTGCCGCCGGCGTAAAAAAAAAGAGAAAAAAAAAGGTTTTTGGACGGGAAAAAGAAAATTAGGATAAAGAGCTTATAAACGCTCTATTCATATGATTCATATGTATTCATATGATTATAACCAAAGTATGGGCGGCGCTATACTCTGTTTATAATCACCAATAATCTTCTTTGGTTATAATTATTAGTTATGAAAAGCGATCGGTGTCCTCTTTTTGCTGCTTGTGTAGCCTAAACAGGACTGTGACAAAAACCGGTGTGGCTATGAGTTGTGTTTTTTGTGAGCAGTCCGTGGGTACTGAACAGTTGTCTCTGTCATGCAACGCCTACCTCTAACCAACAAGGCCGTCTTAGAATGCTCTTTACAAAAGCCCCTTTTACTGCCCCCATCTCGCACTCACTTTTCTTGCAAGATGGCAACGGCCGCCGAAACTCTGTTAATATGGCACGGGTTAAGTGCTATATTTAAACTGAGGGAAACGAAGTCTGACAATTTGCAGTTTAAATGTCTGCTCTTTATGCCAAAACTCAAGTTGCTGAGCACATCAAGGACGTCGAACTCTAATTTGAAAAAGCACATGAAGGTGAGTTATTCTTCAATGTCACTTACTTTTTTTTCCGTTAAAATCTGTCGTCTTCAAGCTTTCTTAGCCAAAAGAACTCATCTTGCTTTCGACATCGTTTAATTAGTCGCAGTTTTTCAGCTACATCTCACGATGCTCATTAATGTACTCTAACGAGCAGTTCTCGAAAACGGCTTAGTTTACTTGTATATTTCAGAAGGAAGGTAAATCAATCATGGTAGTTATATATAAACACTCCTATTTGATATTTGTTTAAGTTTGCGATTTAATTAGATAGTTTATTTTTTTCTCTACTAATTCGGTGATGCAGTTTAATTAGTTAATATTTCGTTGTTCCACACCACTGATAACTAGAATTGAACAGCGGTGTCTCGCATCCGTCCTAATTGTTTTTCTTTTCCGCCAGACCCTTCATTCGCAGAAGCTATCAGAGTTCGCGGCAATTTCAAAGCAACGAAAGACCGAGACTACAACCCACTTTCCCGACACGCCCTTGCTGAAGCAGAGGAAGATCGACCGTATGCATTAGGCTCCCGTTTCTCAAGACGTGTTCGACAATCGTGTGGACACGTTTGTGGTTCAGACTCTGCAGTCATATACTAACAATGAAGCACAAAGTAACGACAAACTAACGTAAAAGTAGCGTCCGTTAGTCATGCCAAGTAACGACACACCGGTATTTCGCCACATTTGCAAAATGGTAACGGAGCTCTGTAACGCGTTAGCTTTTTTACCAAGCTAACGAGTAACGCTATTTCGTTACTTATTTTCGGTAACGGGCACAACACTGGTTAAAACCGGAAAGTCTACGACCTATTTATAGCCCACATAGTTACAGAAATGCTCTGAACGGCAGGGACGCGCTTCACTTGCACGGCCCCTGCAGCGCGAACTCCCTAAATGCGTACCTTCGGCAATGCTTGGGCGTCTCGTGAACGCGCACCCAAAAGCACGGTGGAAAGCAACGGACACGTGCTGGTGCTCGAAAGACACGCCGCGTCGTTTTCGGTCCGTCAGGGACCATAAAAAAAAATGTAAGCAAGTTTTTACCCCTCCACATGAAACAGTAACGGAATCTATTTGGTTGCTAACTGTGTTTTATACATGATTGCGACCGAAGAGGGGACCAATCAAGTGCACCCAATCATTTTCTCCTCTCTCTCCCCTTCTTCTTTTTCTAGCAAATCATTCTCGTCGAATCTCGATTTGGTGCGACACGGTCCATCCATCCTAAAGCAGCAGTTGGCCACTCGTGAAAACTACCGGGAACTAACATATATTGGTGGAGCGACGAATGCCCTCGTTTGGTTAGATACCGATGTTGTAGGCGTCATCAAAAAAAAAGTAACGATATACCTTACTCGTTACTTGCAAATAAAGGTAACGCTTTACCGTCCTACGTTACTTCAAATAAAATAAACGCGTCACCGTTACCGATAAAAACAACAACAACGTATGTTACTTTTGCTTTACTCTTTAAATCATGAATTAACACGTTTTACTGTTTTGACGTTATAGGTGTGCATTCGCGCCATATTTCAAGAAACGTTATGTCTATGCAGAAACTGAGCATAATTACTTTATTTTTTTTTATGTTTTCACCTAATTACGCACGAGAAACCCCCCCCCCCCCCAAAAAAAAAAAAAAACACACACACAAAGAAACTAGAAAGTTCAAACGGCTTGGCGCAGAAACACAAAACAAATTGAAGTTCAGCTTTTTTTTTTTTAGTCTTGGGAAGAAAAAGTATTGGGTAACGTAACTCCGTTACCCGTTGCTGGAAATAAGTAACGCAAATACGTTACCCGTTACTGTTCTGAAAAAGTAATGAGTACGTTGCTCGTTACCATTACCTGTAACGCGGTATTGACCACTCTGTTGTCCTTTTGAAGCAGACGATAGATCTTTACGAAAACTTCCCAGGAGACCTCGCGGCGAGGGTAATTATGGGGCTCTTCCCGGCGATGTACGCTCCTGTCTACTCGAACGTCCCTTATATCTCTTGGAAGTGGTACGATTCGTTCTCTCTCATTAGGAGCTCAGAGCGAACAACAAATTAAAGCGAACACAAAAGTCATCACATTCTCCGTTTTGCTCTTTTACTGCCTTCTCTGCGCTCTGAAATCACAACAAATTAATCCAACCTCAACTTCTTCGTCTTCTATTTTCGGATAATATCTCGCACGTCGCGCACGTCGAAACGTCATAATGCGCCGAGCAGACGGTGGAGGAGCCACGTATTTCCGGAATGGTTCTATTACGCGGCGAAGAGTGTGATTATAAATACCAGCGTATACGTAAATCGCTTGATTTTTGTGGTTGACCGAAACGCATGGGACGTCATAAAGCAGTACCTTACTTGACCTGTGTTTTTTCTACTCTGCTTTCTTCGCTGTCTGCAGGAAAGGAGAGGGAGTCGTAGATGCGAGAAAGAAGGAGAGAAGGCGCGCGTATTCCGTGCTGTAGATAACGTGCGTGTTGGACGTTAATCTGCAACATGACGTCACATCATGTTCTGGAGAAGGTAAAAGATGAGATTTTGTTCGGACACCAATGTATAGGAAATTCATGAAATTTCATTTTGTTAGTCAGTCAAGCGAATGGGAGACGTCGGCTGCGTACAATAAGCAACCAAGGCACCGCTCGGGGCTTCTAATGTTCCGCTGCAGCTGCGCTTATACCTCAGGAAACGTGACAGCTGATCAATGAGTTTCAATTGACTTTCTACTGTGTTCCTATAGAGTCAATTGAAACTCAATATAAAATCAATGTCTAGTGAGTTTGATCATTAGAAACCAAATTTGATTATATTGAATTTACTCATTAGGAATAAAATTGAGACTGATCATAAGAAACTCAATATCGGTTCTATTGACTTTACTCACTAGGAACGCAATTGAGTTTGATCATTAGAAACTCAATATCAATTCTAATGATTTTACTCAATAGGGAGGCCATAGAGTTTTATAAGAAAGTCAATATCGATTCTATTGAATTTACTCATTAGGAATGCAATTGAGTTTGGTCATTAAGAACTCAATATCGATTCAATTGAATTTACTCATTAGGAATGCAATTGAGTTTGGTCATAGGAACCTCAATATTGATCCTATTGAATTTACTCATTAGGAATGCAATTGAGTTTGGTAATAAGAAACTCAATATCGATTCTATCGAATTTACTCATTATGAACGCAATTGAGTTTGGTCTTAAGATCTGAATATATATTCTTTTGAAATTGCTCATTAAGAATGAAATTGTGTTTGCTCATTAGAAATGCAATATGTATTCTTTTGAATTTACTCATTAGGAATGCAATTGAGTTTGGTCATAATAAACTCAATATCGGTCCTATATTGAATTTACTCATTAGGAATGCAATTGAGTTTGGTCTTAAGAAAGTCAATATCGATTCTATTGAATTTACTCATTATGAATGCAATTAAGTTTGGTCGTCTGTGGATTACTGCACCCGTGTGCACCGAACGATTATTGCTTGTACCTATGTTTTTCTATTAAGGGATAAAGTCCAATGACGCCGAAACACTGTTTATCATATATGAGACTTCCAAGGAAGAAATACCATACTGGGAACCTTATTAGATGCTGAGGTGGTCACCGGCCAAATGAATACCTTTCTTTTGTAGAGTATATAAGGCGCTGGGGTAGTCAAGGGGAGTACGAATAGTGGGTTGTGAGTGCTTAGTTACGATGTTTGTGTTCGTTTCCTCTATGTGCTTTGTTTCCTTCATGTTGCATGCTTTAAAGAATCATACAAGAAAAATTATCAACCAGAGCCGTTTTTTAAACGCAGTTGCAATAAATTCTGTTGAAGCACGTTGCAAAAATTCAATTAAAAGTCAATTGCAATATTTTATGAAAACTCAATAGCAAAAGTTCTATTGAAACACTATTGCCAAAATTCCATTGAAATGCAATTGCTAAAAATTCAATTAGGACCAGTGGCCAATACCCTGGGACGGATCAATAGCGACTCAATAGAAAAAGTCAATTAAGTTTCAATTGAGACTGAATGCGGTCTATCGAGTGAGTCCTTTACACTTTCAATTGAAAGTCCATTAATTTTTTTGTAAGAAAGAGCAGCATGCTAGAAAAAACAGCACACGCGGCAGATCGTCACGCGTCAGAACAGCATCCGACCAAACAGCACGCGACAAAGCAACACGCGACAAAACAACACGAGACAAAACATGCAGCACGCGAAAAAACAAGCAATACAGGACAAAACAGCAAGTGACAAGACAGCACTTGACAAAGCAGCACGCGACAAACAACAGGCGACAAAGTAGCACGCGACAAGGCACACGCGACCAAAGAGAACGCGACAAGGCGGTCTGCTACTAAGCAGCACGCGATTTATACAGTATACTCCTTCAAACCAACAGAGCGACAAAAGAGCATGCTCCAGCTAGAACAGCCCGAAACAGCCCGTATGTAGATTATGTAAATATTCTGGGAACACGTCGGGTGAAACTTCTGAACGTTTCGTGGACCCAACTTGTTTTCAACTCGGAAAAGATCATGACGTCAGCAGCGACCGGATCTAGTGAATAAAGGGGTGGCTCAACCTGAAAAACTCTATATACTTACCTTTTTGATCAGGACTTCGCAAGCAGCGCTTAACGCGCACACGGGCGTTGCATGCTACACAGAAGATGCCACGATGCCCTGAGTAAGCCGTATATAAATACAGTGTAGATGAGACAGCGAGGATAGTATGTTGATGCTCGGTTTTCTGATGTCCTCCCTTGTTCGGAGAGTATCAAGTTTGACGCTGGCCGATCCTTCAGTGGTTTTTGTCGGCGCCAGCGGAGCAGCGTTCGTGAGACCTTGTAATTGTCTGCCTTCGCCCGAAGCGCGCTGGAGGCTACACCCGCTCATCGGTCTTCATTGGAATTCATTATAGCGCGCCTTTCGGTCAAACGTCAGCGACCTAATCCCTCTTTTTGTTCAACAAATATGCGCTCTTACTAGACGCTCTACATTTTATATATCCCCCGTGCGTGAAGTGAACTCTGTTCTCGAAGACGAGGTGAAGTACGGAACTGTAGGGGCACTGGTCTGACTTCCTTCCTGCTCATCTTTTCTTAATTGGCGGGTTCGGGTTCCTGGTTATTGGACTTTATTTCTGCAGGTAACTGAATGTATCGAGTTTCGGATGAGAGGTGTGATCATCATCTAATAGAAAATAGCTCCTTAAGCGCCAATGGCTTCATAAAAGAAAAAAAAAAACACGTAAAAACTGGCGTGATGAATAGGGTTATTGTTAAGAGAGTGTTGATAGGTTGACGTAATTTTTGTTGACTTTAATTAGAGCTAAACTATTGCGGAAGGAAAGGTATCGTTGAAGGATTTTCCTTGGGAACCAATAAAGGGTTTTATTTTTTTTGTTTTTATAAATAAGTTGTTCTCCCGCTATTTTATGATATTTAGCGCTACGCGTTGTACCAAGATATTGATTGATGATAGCTCTGGGGCTAGCAGCAACTCAAGATATAACAGGTATATGAGGTACAGTAAAATTGACAAGGAATGCAAATATCCGGTAAAGTACATCTAAAAGATACTTGAAGTATTGTTCAAAGTACATGAGACGTAATGTGCATCAAGTAAAGTAGTAAGTACACCAGGCGAAATGTACTTGAAGTAAAGAAATACAAGTACAATGTACTTTCAAAGAAAAGTACAAGTAAAGTAGTCCCCCTTCTGGGCCAAAGTACTATCCTCTTCTTATTGAAAAAATTCCAGTTCAACTCAATTTTTATTGTGCTCTTTCATAGTGTAATTGTTAATTGTGAATTTTCGAAACTGGCGGCGATTATTGGATCAAGTCAGGTGGCCACAGAGTAGTTGTTTTACTCTCATTGACGAATTATTTCAACACAATCGACTTATAAGGCACTTATTTGTATACATTATAGCCACCATTACCTCACTCAGAGAAATGACCAGATGACAATGCGTCGTCTGCTCGCTTTTTTTTCTTTGATAAGAATATATTTTTTTTAATCACTTCAGAGTTGACAAATCACCATTTTGTGATACAAATCTAACAATATTAATTTGGGGAATGCAGTGTGCAGCCGAGAGTTGTACTTTCCCCAGAAAGAACAAAAAAAATACTTTAAGTAAAGTACAAGTACATACTCAGAGAAGGTAGTTCAATACAGTACAAATTTTCTAAGCCTACTTAAAGTTGTGGTTTAAGCAAATGCACTTAACTCTCTCGTGACCATGGGGAAAGTACCTCTTTTCAAAGGATCCACGCAAACGCTATAAATTTTCTAACTTGCGTAAGGAGCAAAGTGACACATCAAAATATGGCCAATAAGTTATTGTTTTAATAGAAACAGAGCTCGGTGTGGACTAAATATTTTGAATTTTTATTTATTGAAAATGCAATGTGCATACGGAAGCCGAATAAACGCCGAAACGTCTACAGCTTTGTCCAATTAAGCGACAAATAAAAAAATCCGAATATACAAAATGTGCCCTACACCAACGGCTGTTACTTCTGGAAGTTAGTGTACTCTAATCGATGTTGTCTATTTTTGTTTCATCGGAGAGTTGGCCTCCGTAGCACACATAATTTTCAACGAAGGAGTGCGTATATTGGTAAAACAGAGATAGTACACCTCACACCACCAGCAGAACGTGTTTTTTGTGTTCTACCTTGGTTTTGTCATAGCTTTGGTTGCAGTTCCCTCGTAATTAAATTACAAATAGCGCTAGGACGAGGACAGACGAAGAAGTGGACAGGACAGGCGCTGTCCACTTCTTCGTCTGTCCTCGTCCTAGCGCTATTTGTAATTTAATTATGTGTAACCAACTAGCCCGCCAGAATGTTTTAATTCAGTTCCCTCGTATTTAGGAATGTTGTGCGCTTTGTTGGGAACATAAAACGTGCCCACCGGCACAGGACAGACTTATAAATTATAGGGATGCTTGTCGACAACTGTTTGGTAAGCGACGCCTAAAACGTAATTTAAAGTGTCCCCAGTGCTATTGAGGTTCAAAATATATGTCATATGACAGTTCAATTACGTAAATAATGCCATCTTTGTTACGAAGACTGATGCAAGTAGTTGGCCGTGTTAGACAAGTGCAACCACCTTTCCCAAGACTATTTGTGACAGCCTACCACCTTGTGACAAAACTTCAACCGAGATTGAAACCGAAGTGTTCTTCGACTATCCGCGAGGTTGTAGAATATAATTCTCCGCACTAAATTTAATTCTTCGACTGCGCTTGGAAACCATCGATCACCTGTGATCGATGGCCCATGCATGGGCCCGGTCAGGAAAGAGTTAAAGTACTTCCCAACACTGGGGAATGCATATGATGTTGTCAGTCCAGGAGCTTCGATGAACAAAAAAGCTAAACCGTAAGAGAAAAGCACCGTTATTGCCACCCCTTTTATAAATGCGCTCGCAGTTGTGGACTACCCTTTTTTTTATCTAAATAAAGAACCTACATTGGCATCATCTAGTGACGTTACACCACGCTTGTTGCTCTGTGATTCGTTCTTCAGCTTTATTATCTTCTTCACTGGCACCAAAACGATACTTAGATGCGAAGGACTTTTCACGTCATGAAAATAGCGACGATAAAGATAAACAGGTGGTGCAAATGGCGAGCAATTTAAAGTGTAATATCCTGAGCAGGTGTTCAGTTTTGAAGGGACGTTACAACTTGGCACAACAGGCCTAATAAAGAAACACTGAAATGAAAAAAAAAATCGACAGAGACACTTAAGACTGCTTACGTGTGCATTTCTACATGCAGCGCTTGTTTTTTCACACGGCGCTCCAGCGGTGACATCACGGTTCCCCACTGCGCAGCCGCGGCGAACCCCACCGGCTTCACGACGGCTTACGTGACGAAGCATCTGCGGTGCTGTTCTTTTCTTTGTGTTTTATTTCTGAGGCGCGTCCGCTTTGACCTTGAACGGCGCGTGCTTAGATGACGTATTTTTATGACCATATTTTGGGCACAACGCCGACACCTATTTGCGTGATGGGAGATGTAAGGCTTTCGCCTTAAAAAAGACAATTTTTTTTTTCATGTGAATTTAGCGGGGGAATTAATGTTACGTGACCTGCACACGAATTCAGTTTTCCCGCTAAATTTAGCGGGACATTTATTGCCACGTGACCTTACGTCACGGGACTTACAGATTAATTCAGGTTCCCCGCTAAATTTAGCGAGAAAATTAACGTCACGTGACACGGCATGACGTGACCCATACTATAAAATACTACATATAGTCTTCTAGACAAATTAAAATGACTTCTTAAACAGAGTGTTTCAAGCGTCATAGGGCTTTAAAGTTTGAAGCATTGCGGTATTTTTGTCTCGGGTCCGCCCTAAAAAAGTCGTGCGTCCATTTGATGGACAGTTTTAACAGGCAGGTCAAAAGACTGAAAGGGGCACCGACACACCAAAGGTCGTATTTCTTTTTTTTTATTGTCTAAAACAATGCAAATTGTAGTCATAGATACGCAAAAAAAAAAATACCGCATCAAAAAAAAAAATGTTTTCACGCGCGCGCGCGCTTTTTTATTTTGGCGCTTCTCACTCCCGCTTCTCATCTCCTCGCTCCTCTTGATTTGTGACGTCAAATAATATAAAATTTAAAAGCTTTGTAAACGACATTTTTATGACATTTAATAACGGAAATCGTAAAACATGTTTTTTAATGCAATTGCAAACGCTCTACGGCCCTTCTATTTGAAATACCAAAAATCGGAGTCCTTTGTGATGTCGCCTCCTTTATTTTTATTCTCCCTGGGAAAACATGGCTGATCGGTGAGTCGGGGAATCGGACGAAGTGGTCTTTTTTAGGTGCCCGATGACCCCTAAAACTTGGAAAAGGAAATCGTCAAACGTCAATCCTCCCCTCCTCCCTCCTCCTCCCCTCCTCCTCCTCGTGACCCTCGTGACGTCACGTATGACGTCATTCTGGGAAACGTCCCATAATGCAACACTCGGTTACGCCGACGGCGACGCCGACGTCGCTCAAGCCGGAAACGGGTGTCTAAGAGGTGCGCTCTAAACATATTTAGATGGATAAACAAAACCAAGGGAAAAGGTATACATAGCTATGTGGAGAGCAAGTCGTCTACTCCTTGCTCAGAAGTTGAGGTGACGTCAGTACAAAGCCCTGTTCTGATTGGCTTTGATGGAAAACATAAAGGGTACAGCCGAATGCTAGATGCCTTGAGGTCTACCCACTATTTTTCATTTCCCAATCAGCCAATAAGAGCCATGGCATTCTGACATCATCGCAAACCCTGTGCAAGAAGCAGACGAACTTGCTTTCCGTAGCACGCCTGCTAAAGAGAGTCATCGGAGAAGCCATGGAAAATTCTAAGAGCATGCAGAAAACTATAGAAGACCAAACAAACCCGAAGGAAAACTATACATACTTACAGCACGGATGCTAAAGAGGGCTATAGTAAAAGTCATAAAAAATTCTAAAGCAAATCATAAAAGAAATTATAGAGGGCCAAACAGAACCGAAGGAAATGCTATAAGCACTATAGAATGCCGGCTAAGGAGGGTACTAGACCAAGCTAAAAAAAATTCTTTAGCTAATTATAGGAAAAGTTATATGCTTGTGTCGCTAGCCAGTGAAAGCGGCATAAATGTATCTAAAAACAGCCATAGGTTAGGCAACAGAAAAAGTTAAATACTAGCATATAAAAAGCTGAAGAGAATTGAGCCAAAATGCTAAAGACGACCATACAGCGGATATTCTATAGCCGATCATAGGACCTTTTGGTATGGGTGTGCTGTGACTTTTTTTTCCCGTGGTTTTCATCTATGTGGGTGCTATATAAGGTGACTTTGAAACACAGCGAATTGCATTTGCTTTTCCTTCGGTGGAGGCAGTCATGGGCACCCGACAACATCTGAGAAGGGTGGAACAACAACTGTTCCCACAAGCTTTTGGGACAGGACCATACGAATGTCTGAAGGCTGATGAAATGTCTTCAACGGGATCAAGCGTTGGTCAAGACAGCTGCAAGCACGTAAAGGTGAACCCACGTTGAAGAGGGTTTGGTATGGCGACGGCTTTTGAACCGCCTGTGAAGCAGTTCGTGGACGATCAGCTTCTGCAGAGACATATCAAAGCTGCTCGATGAAGTGGGAGACTGTTTTGTTTTCGCCTTTAAAGTTTTGATTAGAAAAACAAAAAACAGTGCGTTCTTAAAAAAGAAAGATATACCCTGGTGCGAGTCATGCATACTTTTTTTATTTTTTAAGAGAAGGCGCTGTTGAATTTCTAATGTTATCTGAGTCGACGTACAAAAACAAACAAAATTATTCTGGTGAGCTTTTGTCGGGGTTCACGAGTAAAAGTGGTAAACTTTGGTACGGGTCGGTTAAAAAATCCGGTGAGCTTTTCTCCGGAGAACCTCTGTCCGGAATTCCTCAATGGCACCCCCGTATCTTCTTTTCCTGCCGGATCTATGGAACTTAGGTGAACTTAAGCGCTTGAAACACGTCACGCCGACACAAATAGGACAAGAGAAGGAAACGGAACAAGCAATGTGTTTCCAATAAAAGAAGCAACCTCACGGAACGTTTAGTGTGGGCTGTTTCAGGGTGTACGAGAAAAAGAGAATGCTACAGATAAAAATGTATTCACTAGAATCAGTGTGTTTCCCCATTCAAATGAAACTTGAATTCGGTGTCCTTCGAATTTTATTGATTCAGAAAAACGCTTCAGGGTTGGATTTTTTTGTGTGTGTTTATCGGTACATACAGAAAACACAGAACCCTAAAGTGATAACCCACAATTATACGAGACACACAAATGTTCACTTTGGTAGGCCAGGTGCACTGCAAAACTTGAAAACGTTGCCTTTCGAGGCGCAATAACGGGAACATACCTAAACAAACTTGATTCGAGCCGAACGCCCGATTGTCTCCAGCCAAATGGCTCGCAAATCCTTACCTGTGTGGCTATCTCCTCGGTATTGAAACCATGGTCGCAATCACGACGGTTGCACGATTCACAGAGCAGCGAAGCCGCTTTTACGAGAACCAACATCTTTATTCAGCATCCACACCTGCAGAGGAACAAATCGGGCCAGACCAAGCCTACTAGTTAATAGTGGACGTGGGACGCTAGGCTTAGCTAGACCGGTCCCGCTACGGAAACAAGCACTCGCACAGCGCTCCCGAAGGCGCGTGCTTGCGATAGTTCTTTGAAGCAATTTACGTCAGTTGCTTTTTTCCTCCAAACCACGGTGTAAGATGATAATACTCTTCAGGTGAAGACAGCGCGCTCCTCGCGCAGTGCAGATAAAGTTCGCTTTTCACTCTCTCTCTCACTATGGTTTCAAGTGGCGCCGGCAGATGACTCGTCGAACCGTGGGCACGGCAAAGACGGCTCGTGCCGCCTCATGCTCCACGCGCGCAGAGCTCCAGCGAAGTTGTCGCTCGTGCAGAAAGACCACGGTGTACCGGGGTGTCATGGCAACGAGATAATTGTTTTCGCTCTCACACAGTTTCGCCGTTTGGCCGCCGGCGACACTGTCAGCCACGGGCACGGTGGCAGCGGAATAATGCAGCCTTTCGGGTGCCCGTCGAACGAACACTATCTGATTCCTCGCGCCCCGCGTTCAGCCCCGCTGTGTCCTCACCTAAAGAGTGCATCTTACACCGTGCTCCAAACACTGTAAATTAAAAACGACCAGAGCCCGTAAAAATAGACTCCGCAAACGCCGGCAGTCATGTATGTTATCATTTAAAAACAAATATAGAGTTATAATGTACACTAGAGCTTCAGTTGGCGCTAGTGTGCTGTTGGAAATCAAAGCAGATAGCAACCAGTCGCAAACTGACTTCCGGTAGTGCATTTATACGGGCAAAAGTGTAAGTTTTTTTTCTTCTGCGCTTGAGTATAGGAGCAGGGTTACGAATAATTATAACGTAGTAAATAGCTTGGATCATTTCTCAATCGCGTAAATGAAAATATTGGTCCGTTACAGTGTTTTCCTGTCAAATTCATGCAATTAAACACAGTGCTAAAACAGCTTCATATGTGCATTTATGTGCACTGTATTGCATCATTAGCGCGTACACGGCGTAGACGCTTTCCTACATGGGGAAACGAAGCCAATAAAAAAGCAGTAACGGTGAATCAGTAACTCCCTGGGCATATAGGCTATCATAATAGAGTAAAAGGTGAAGTTAATATAGTCTGATTTGCAATGAAAAAGTATTGCTTTTTTCTTTCTTCTCATGCACATGTGCGAAGGTGCTTGTTCTGCGTTCAAAACATAACCCGACCGCTCAAAATATTTGAAAAATTTGGAGAAGACAGAAAACATGTGCCCGATAAGAGTGGCCTGGCACAGGAAATGATAAATAGAGACCACCTTTCATTGCCCCCCATACTTTATTCTTTACTTCTTGAGTGGTTTTAATCGCTCGTAAAGATGCACGACTGGGTCATTCTTATATAGTGACAGGACTGAAATATGAGTAATAAAGAAGCGTCGACGGAATTCTGGCGAACAAATACAATAATTTCGATTGTTATTTTGCTTTGATTCGTCGCTCGTGGTTACATACCTTCTGTGAAATACAGTTTCGAGCCTGAAATATAGCGAAGTTTAGCATCGTCCACCGATGAAGCAAAATGTTGTAACTAAAGGAATTACACTTTTAAAATATTAATAAAGGTACATACTATTCGGTACGACCCAAATAACCAAAGTGTTTCGTGTTATTTTCCGGCGAAGAGACAAAATGCACGCGGGTTTTCCCATAGGAATGCACTGGAGCGCCATAAAAGTAGACTGGTTGCTGTCTGCTTCAATTTACATCCCTGAAGTCGCATAGACACTAGCGCCAGTTGAACCTCTAGCATACAGTATAATAAATCTGTGTATCAAACCAAGGCAGAAAAAGCGATCTCGGAATAGTTTTGAAAACAATATTGACTACATGTCTAAATTATTTGTTTCTCAAACACACAAGCACAAAAGAATGCGCCGATTAAAATACTATCACGCAGGGAGATATAGTTTTTGCAACTAACCTTTCACACGTCAATCATCTCACCAGCCAATGAGAGATGTGAGCACGGTATATTCACGGGGCGGGGCTTAGCGGGCAGCGACCTCCACCTTCTACACTTACATTGTGTCTAGCAGCGTAAATATTGGTAATCTTTCTTTTTTAGAGCGCAGCTCTTAGGGGCCCGTTTCGAGCCTGAGCGGCGTCGGCGTCGCCGTTGGCGTCGCCGTCGGCGTCGCCGTCGGCGTCGGCGTCGGCGTCGGCGTCGGCGTCGGCGTCGGCGTAACCGCGCCCTCCCCCCTCCTCCTCCCCTCCTCCTCCTCTTCCTCCCCCTCCTTCTCCTCCTCCCCTCATTGTGTAGTATGGTCCGGGCGGGTCACGTGACCTCGGGGGGGAGAAACGGGTCACATGACCCGTTTCCAGCCTGCGCGGCGTCGGCGTTGGCGTCGGCGTCGGCGTCGCCCCTCCTCCTCCTCCCCCTCCGCTCCTCCTCCTCCCCCCTCCTCCCCCGCCAAGGTCACGTGACCCCAGGGGGTGACTCCCCTCCCCCCGCCGGTCACGTGACGGCCCGCCCAAGGTCATGTGATCCCGTCCCCTCGAGGTCACGTGACCCCCCGGACCTCTGCCCTCCTCCTCCTCCCCCTCCTCCTCCTCCCCTCATTGTCTAGTATGGTTCGGGGGGGGAAAGGGTCGCGTAAGAGCACCCTTTACGGCTTGAGCGGCAAGGAGGAAAGCAGTACGAAGGTGGAGGAGGGGGGAGGAGAGACGAGGAGGCAGAGGCGAGGGGAGGGGAGGAGCTTGAAGGACGAGGAGGTGGTAAAGGAGAGGGAGGGGGAGCAGGAGGGGAGGAGGACTAGCAGGCATGATCACGAGGGAGGAGGAGGAATATACCCTCCACTCCTCCTCCTCAAGAGCTGCGCTCCAATTCGGCGTTACAGGAAGTTGTAAACGGCTTTCACTTTTTTTTATTTCATGCTAAGTTTTTTTTTTATGCGTGTCTTATTTAGGTTTAAATATATATATATATCCATAGCTTTTCAGCTTTTTCTTTTTTAGTTTTGTCACGGAGGAAAGAAGAGAACGTCTTTGGAAACAAAACGGTTGAGCACCATATATAGTGACGGGCTAAGAAACCAGATGGAGCTGCGCCTAGAGTTCGAGCTTTTCGCCCTTGGAAACACCTGGTGCCACGTGCAGCCGAAGCTATACTCCATCTCACGAGTTGCGTGCAGCAGAGGCAAAAGCGCATGCCTGAGCGCGTGGCTTTCAGATTTGCTTTCCTTTTCTCGAACACTCGAGAAAGCAAACCTGAGATAAAGTATTCGCCTCGAGATCCGACCGGCACAGCTGACGTGGTGAAAAGCAGAACTACATTTTTTTTTTATACTTAAGGCTGGTTGACAGATTTGCAACGGTTGCGTCCGCATGCAACCGAAACGACCGTAACGACCAGAACAAAACAACCGTGGCTCTTGGATTGCTTCGTGAAGTTTTCCCCTTGCATCGCTTGCCGTGCTGCGTACGGCGAACGCTCGTCCCGGTGACTTTGTCTTTACGGTTGATTCGGTTGCATGCGAACGCAACCAACGCAGATGTGTGAACCAGCCTATAACTCGGAGCAAAACGAATGCTACGGACGCGAGACCGAAGCCCTGGGAGGCGGCAATGCCGCGCCGCGTTGACACGCTGGAATCAACTGGATTAGACTTATGGCTTAGATCTAATAAACTTTATTTAAACAAAGAGAAAACAAAGTACTTACTGTTTAGACCTAAAGGAATGATACCACCTTCCAATTTGCAATTAAAATTCCAGGACTCTTATATTCAACCATCTTCAACCATTCGATTCATGGGGATTTTATTCCACGAAAATCTACCATGGGCGCCACATACTGATTCTTTGAGAACAAGTCTTTGTCGAGCTGTTGGTGTTTTCAATTATAGATTAAGGTATTATCTTCCAACAAAAGGAATTTATTTCGCTCTTGTGCAATCCCGCATAAGTTACAGCCTGTTAGTGTGGTCAACGACATCCCAAACAAATCTAGACAGCATTGTATCCATACAAAAGCGAGCATTGCGAGCAATTGGTAACATACAACTTTTTAAAAGTTCCACACCATATTTTAGGACATATCAAATACTCAACGTAAGAAATCTACACCAATATAAACTATCACTTGAAGTTGGGCTGCAATTTCAGCTCGATAAATTGGTGTTCCATGCTAAGTACCACGCGAAAGATAGCCCGTATAATTTAAGGCGTCATTTATTAATAAACTCGCGTTCGCGACCGAATTATGGAGACCAGAGGTTGAGTTTTCTTATACCACACCATTTAAACCAGTACCCGTATATATTAGCTTCATTGGAGTGCGTACGATCACTCTATCAATATAAGACTATTGTAAAATAACATTTACTCACAGGGTAATAAAACCGGATGTGCTTTAAGCAGAATGCTTGGAATGATAAGTAGAAATTGTCCTTTCACGTCATGTTTTGTGATGTATTTGTTTTGTTTTGTATAGATTTTTAGTTTGGAGTGAAATTGAATCATTCCTCATTTGTTTGTTTTTGCTACCGTTGCTTCCAAAAGGGTGGCATGGCCCCGTCAGGCATTTATGCCTTTTGCCATGTCCCCTGAGACATCTCTGTACCGTTACGTCCTCCGTGGTTATGTCTTAAATAAAGGTATCAGCAACAACATATAAAGCAGTTGATTCCAGCGCGTGAACGGCCAAGGATACACAGCACGAGCTCTTATAAGAACTCGTGCTCTGTATTCTTGGCCGTGCTTTATGCCGTGATTGTGGATGTCTGTCTCCATTCGCATTGTGGACGGAGGAGATCACCGCGTGTCTCATAGAGAAACATTACTGAACAAGAGCACGCTTTCCCTAAATTCAATGTGGGTCTCGAGGCGAATAGGTGCAAGACAACGAGCGCAAGCGTTTGCTGAGTTATTATTACTTATTAGGGAGTTTTCGTGGGCCGCGCTGCCCCCTCCGCTAAGTGTTCCGCAACGAAAAAGTTGCTACTGCGCCTGCGCGCCGATAGCCTTGACTGTGGAGTTCCCGCTATCGTAGCGGGTTGCGGAGGGCCTTGCGGGACGGCGAAAACGATCTACGAAAACTCCCTATTAACCTGTCACCGGCTGCAGGTGCGAACGTAGCCCATCGAATCAAGCGGGGACCAATTGTACGCAACCTAGCTGTCTCTACTTTTCCCTCTTCTACCCATCTGAGTACCAATTAAAGTAGTCAAAGCTCGATTCGCTACGCTACGGTCGCAAACATATAAAAACAGCCCTAGAGTGTGTTGGCGATATGATCTCATGTAAGTTGGTGACAGGTTAAGACCCCGGTTTAGGAGCTTCGAGTACGGCGAGGTGCTACCAAAGGCAGAAACCTCGCGCTTGAAGCGCAGCGTCTATGCCTTACAAATGAAACCAACCTTGATAGACCGAACGCCACTAGATCTTTAAACCCTAATGAGGTTCTTCCAATCATTTTCAAGAGGACGTAACCTGCCTGGCACGGTCGTGAGAGTCATTAAAAGACCTTCCAGGCACCATGCCATGTACTTCGACATCATACTACAGCGTGCCTCTAAAACACGAAAATTGATTTGCATTCTGCAGAGCACGAACTGAGCCGGACTGAAAAACTGAAACATAACGACGTTAAAAAACGCCCCCAAATTTGTTTTCTTGACCCTGAATCTCTCTATCTCCACTGGTTCCTGCTGAAACCAAACATCTACACTTGCTATTGTTGCCTGCTTACCTCACGTTTCAAGCCATTCCCACGAATGCGTGCGTACAGACGCCAAGCGACAAAAAGAAATGGTTTGACAATAGAGTATTATAACCAATGAACCGATGAAAAAAAAAAAAAAAAAAAAAACCCGGCACGAACAATGCGGACAGCCAGCGAATAATAGAGCCGCATAATATACGCCCGGATGTACAAAAACAAAACAAAGGAACAACAAAAACGCGATAAGCGGGAGGCCAAACTGTCGCTACTTGCAGCCATGAGCACTGCGTGCAGTCTCCTCGTGGTTGCCAGCCCCTCGTACTGGTAAAAACCAGAATAAAGAAACAGAAATTAAAGACAGCAAGACGCGGGGTAGGAGTAAAACAAAAAAACAAACAAACGACAACCAAAAGCCACACAAACGTTGAAGATAGCGAAACCAACTGATCGTCGTAATCCGATACGATTGCTTAGCGAGACACAAAGCCAAAAGTTCTTTGAAGCGTAAAGTGGCTTTGAGCACAAGGTCGCCAGTAGCCGCCGCGGCCGCTTTTTGCACGTCGTGCCCTGGTCGTGCCAAAAGAAGCGGGGAGTTTGGGGGGAGTTCTCGGGGGAGGGGTAGTTGGTGGTCATGCACCGTCCACCCCGAAGCCGACAGTGAGGTCAAAGCTACGTACTGGTCGGACCACTCGCGCGTCTACCTTCGACCACGTGATCAAGCTCTCTCCCCATACCCACACGCAGAGAACGGCACCACGTGACGAAAGGGAGGCGGTCGATTGGACCGGTAAGCCCGTAGCCTCCATCGCACTATCAGCTTTGGGGGAAACGGAATCTAGCAGGGGAGGTAGCTCCGAAATTTCCGCTTGTCAGATCGCGTAGTCCTTACGCTTGCTCGACCCGCCGCCACTGCTTGCTTTCACTTCTTCGAAGGAAGACATTCCGCTGCTCCTTTTGAACAGCGTCGAAGAGGGTCGTCCCGTCGACTGTTGTCGGACTGTACCGCGCTTCGCCTTTGGTTGGACCACAGTTGACGCCAAGAGCCACCGGAGAGCCAAATCCAGAGAGAGTCACGCGAGTTTCAAATGGCCTTTCGGAGTTGCGCGACGACGGGCTGCATGCGGACCGCGAGGTCACAGGGGGACGCTGAACGCACTTGGATTGGCTGGGGTTGGCTCGTAGTTTTGCCTACCGTCCGACGTAAGGTGGAAACGGAGTACAGCTGGACTGGACCGCCGAGCTTACGTTCGCTCGAGCTCCTTCTTTTTTTATCCCACGGTGTTCTCTGGCAGGAGAGTGAGGTGGCGGCAAATTCCCCGGCCACGATTCATGGCGGTGGTAAGTGGCCTGCGAGCCGCACAACCCCGTATAAATTTGACGAGACCGAAGACGCGACTTCCCATACGCGTAATTCTTCCAATAGATGTCACTGTTTATTGTATTGTTTCGTCATACTGCACTCAACGGAGAGAAATAAAGAGTGCGTTGGAGAAAAAAAAGAAAAAAAAGGGGAGTTCGAATTTGAAAGCGTTGTGTCTTCTGGCCATTCGAGCGTCCCTTGTATTCCGGCCCATTTCATTTTTGGAGAGGCTCTTGCAGAGAAAAATCCGTGAAAGGGCAGAAGAACATGCGTAAGTCTCAAGTCCCCATGTTTGTACCCGTTTCTCTCTCATCGAGTCTCCGGTTCTTCCATTTCTATGGACAGACAACTTCCTGAGTTCTTGCACATGGAATGCTACCCGCTGAATCCCTCTTTTTCAATTCGCAGACACGCGTATTTTTAACGTGATCTATACCACTTAACTACGACCGATTTCTCTTGAGAACATTATAACTAACCTAATTAAAGGTTTACGATACATTTGTGAATGGCGTACGTATGTTCTGTCTGATTGCACATCCGCCCTGTGGCGCCTAACAATATAATTATTACTGCGATAAAACTATATATTTCGGTAGTGCTGTAAGCAACGAATTCTTTCCTTACCACCATTAGACCAAAAAACAATGGAAAGACGGAAAGGTGTATAATACACAGAGCAGACCAATCTCAAATTCCTAGGGCCATTCAAAAAGACTATCTTTCTTGATTTACACAGTTCTGAGCAGCGGCAATCTTTAATTATTCTTCCGAAAGCGCCCGAACAAAATTAATTGCTCTGCGAACGTGCGATTTTCATCATGAAGGTTCCACTCCTAATTGTCTCAAAATTATCATACGGGTTCTAAAAGACAAAAACAAACAAAAAATAATGTGGGAGATTCTATTTAGGCGCGCATGATGGACCTTCCTGAGTACTACTCACTCACTCCGTCGTCGCAGACCATGAAGCTTCGGGCTAATGCCTTAGCTAACTGCTCCGACGTTGTCCAACCGCACTGCCACCCCTAAGCTGACAGTGCGGTGGGAGTTACGTGTCCGCCGGACCAATCAGCCGCCTCCCATTTGTCACGTGACCCTTCTCTTTGCGCCTGGGTATACAGGCGGGAGCGTAATCATGGGGCGAGAGAGGAATGACTAGTCCGACGCGCGCACGTTATCTTTCATTCACCGCACTCTCAGCTTAGGAGATGAAAGGAGTTTAGTCAACGTACTTCCGGGAGGCGAGGGTCTACTCGGAGTACTCTGAGGACACTGCATTTTTTTGGATTCCCCATGTTAGAAGTACTGAAGGGGTCTGCGTGATTTACCGAGAAAGCATTTTGCTAAATTACTCCTAACCTATAACTCGTTTCTCTCACGTATTATTGTGTATAAATTACCTGAAACGAAACTAAAATAGTTGTGAAGGCTGTCGCTAAAAGTGAAATATAGATGATACAATTATCATCGCACGAAAAACACTATTACGTTGTCTTATAGAAAAATAACTGTCTGCGCGCATACACGGAGTTTGACATCTGTAATAATAAAGATTCTCAATGCGCAATATGATCAGGATGAAAAGGGCTCCACCGGGACAGTTGCGTACATGAGGTCTGTGCTTGCTGACATAACGGTATCTATCGTCCAACATCATGAACAAAGAAAATAACTTTAAGACGTTGGAACTGTTAATGTCTATCGTGCCAACAATCTGTGGTCATCGAGAGTAAAGGTCGGTTCACGTAGGGTCGTTTTTCTGCGTTACGTTACGATCGCTTAAGACCGCTTAGGTGGCAAGTCACGGCGACATTCATAAATGAAGCGCGTTCAAGGAGCAGCTTTGCACACGACGTACGAAACGTGAATGTCCCGCGGTGACTCCTCACGTAACGCGTAAGAAATCGTAAGCAAACTCCCCTGTATCGACCGACCTTTATGCTTTTCAATGGGGACTTTTAACAAACTGTTGCCGTGTTCCGCGAGCCGCACTACTGGAGTCTTTGAAGCATGCTTTTAAGCGCGCACTCAAGTGACCTTAAGCGAGGGGCGCGTGCTTAAAAGTATGCTTCGAAGGCTCCGGTAGTGCGGCACGCGGAACACATTGACAGTTTGCGAAAACTGCCTAATATAATTCGTAAAAAAACTGCCAGAAATTGTATTCGGGAAGTTATGCTAAATCGAATTTAAGCTACTGCAAATGAGCAGATGATTAGTATAAGACGAGACTGCTGGTATTTCGAGACATTCTTTAACACCCTCCGAATCTTTGTACATCCAGGTCTCCCAGAGATCCCTCAGAAAAAGAACCATACTCTATCTCGAAAGTTCGGGTAAATCGAATTCTTAGTTTTGCCTGTGAACAATAGCTATAATAAGACACTGCAGCAATTCCGAGACATTCTTTAACACCCCCCGAATCTCGCTTCGTCAAGGCCTCCCAGACTTCCTGAAAAACCACGCAGCACCTCATAAAAAAAAGGCGGGCAGCACCGCGCGACCCATTCAAAAACCGAAAGCACTTCACTGATAAACCACCTGCAGATAAATTCATGATGGTTCCTTTGTTCCTCTTCCCCGTTCCTAAGAGACCTAGCCGAGATTCAAGAGCTGATTGCCCTGCATGGCAGCCACATGTTCGAGAAGAAACGCTCTGATGTATACGGGCAACACCTCACCGCTGTACGCCATGCTTCGAAAACAAGAGAAAAGGGGGCGCTCACTTCGCCGAGCCCGCTTTGGTCTCAAGACCAGTCCACAAGAGCTAACTCGGCCCCAATATCAAGCCCACATCCTGCAGGAGATATATGCTACTGCCGCCTCGATAGCAAAGGCAGAAACTTGGTTCATCCCCATAGAGCTTGGAGCGTTTTTTCAGTTATCATCTGCTTCGAGCTTCCATGGACTTCTGCCAGAGCTGAAAGGGATCTCGAGCCAATGTGAACCCCCCGAACACTTGACGTCATCAAAGTCTTGAGCTGCGTTTGTGCTCGCAATAATCAGCAAGCCAATCAGGGATCGCCCTGAAACGAACCATGACGTCGCTCGTTTGAACCCTCGTGCGTGTGCGTACGTGTGGTTCTCCTTCCGGTTCAGGACAGGGTATACGATGGTGCCGGGGCGGGGAACTTACGAGCGCGGATCTTCGTAGCGCCTTCTCATGCCATTTTGGAAGCAAGTCTTCATTAGAAATCCTCCCAAGTCGCTTTTTTTATGGTGTGGTTGTTGTTTTCGCTTTTGCTTTTGGTGAAGAGGTGCTCCCTTAAGTCGAGCTCGGCTTCACAAAGCGAGCAACATTGTGCTCACTTGATGAGTGCCGCCCCAAAAAACGAAGACGGAAGGAGGCGTAAGGGTGCATAAAACAAAGTTGCAGGCGTAGACACCCCCCCAAAAGAAAGAAAAAAAAAAAAAAAAAAAAAGAAAACCACGAACAAGAACAGAAGAAGAGTCAGATGAGCGAACAGCCATCTCATGCATATTCAAGAGAATCTCCCCTTTCCACCGGACGAGGTATACACACATACAATCGCCGCGAGATGCTGCGGCGCGAGGCACCGCGAACGTTATTGCGAAGCTGGATGCGCAACGTCTTGCTCCGTTTTTGTTTGTTTGTTTTGTGAGTGTTTGTTTCGCATTGGAATATTTTACTAGCTAGGCCTACTATTTACGAGCTTGTGTTTTCAAACCGCCTTTTTCCATGCCTTCCTTCCGTAGCATGCAGCCATACTTTCTTTTTTGATCCGAGCATAAACGCGAAAAAAGATGAGAGAAAAAAAAAAGAGAGGAGAGACCCACCATTGAAGATAGTTAACATTCAGAATGTTCTTCAACCTAATTAATCAACGAGTGCCGGATTAGACGCAGGAGAAGAAAGAGAAAAGAGCCCGAACGACGTCGAGGGAGAGAGAACTGCTTCGTTTCTGTTCTTCAATTGGAAGGCGTTTTGTGTTTTCTTGTGGCTCTCGGTTTAATGAAGAAAACATTCTCGTCGCCTCTCGGCAAGCCATAGGGGTGAACTTGTATAGAGCCAGCAAGATTGTGCGTGCGTTTTGAAGAAAGGGGGGGTTGTGTTTTTGGTTGTGATTAGGTTGTGGGTGCGCGCGTGCGCTCGAGTGTGCGTGCCGCGGTGAGGGCTCGATCGTGAGGTACTTGAACCAGTCAGGGCCTGGAATGGCGTTCAGAATAACTCGACGCACGTGGCAACCGCGCTCGCAACGCGTAGCTTGCGATACGATACGGACGGCCCCGGAAAGGTGCCCCGTGCCCAACTAATTGGGTGAAGAGACAGGCGCTTCGGCGAATTTGTGTATGGGCTTCGAACCTGCAAACATATGCCGTGAAGAACAGAAGACTTCACGCGTGTACAAGCACGATTTTAACGTGTTTCACGAAAGTCGTTTGATAAGTACTGTAAAAAAAAAGAAAGCAAGATACACTATATCGTTTTTTTTTTTATTTATTTTATTTTGAACGCAGTGCTTACTCAGGGCTAAGCACTTGGTACAGCGAGTTTACACTTTTTTAGTTCCGTCTGGAAAAATTGGCTTTCTCAAAGGCTTTCTCAAAGACAGCAAAATGTGCATTGATGGCGGTGATGGGCCTCCTCATTCAAAGAAAAATCAAAAACAAAAATTTAAAAAAAAGGTAGAAACAAAATTGAGGAAAAAGTCGCACAAGGCCATGTTGGGAGAATAAAGGGGGGGGGGGGGGGGGGGGGGGGGGATGAGGAATCAGTTCGAAGCCGAATTCGTGCAGTGTAGCCATTGCGACGTTCGATTTTTGGGTTGGTGCATTGTCCTGGTGAAAAGAAAACACACTTTTCTATGAGCCGCTGTCGGCCGTTTTGTTTTTAGCTCATTTTTTAGACGATTTGATATTCTTGCATAACAAACCTCTGTTATTGATTTACCTTTCTCCGAGTAGTCGACCAAAATAACTCCTTTAATGTCCAAAAAAAAAAAAAAAAAAAAAAAAAACAGTGGCCATTATATTTTTATAGCTGACAGGACGGTCTTCGCCTTCTTCGGTGCACTTTCCCCCGTCGTTGTCCACTGCTTTGACTGCACCTTCGACTCGAGTGTCGTGTGGTGGTTCCGAGTTTCATCCGCAGTGTGCACACAAATGTCCTATAGGCCGTGTTTTTGGTCGATAGTGAGCAGTTTCGGCAACCATCATGCACACAACTTTTTTCTTGTCCAATGTTTCGTGCAGAATAGTGTGAACACGTTCAGTTGAAATGCGTATACCGTTTTGGAAATCTCACGCACTTTCACTCGACGGTCTTTCGAAATGATGACGTGCATATTTTCAACGATTTTCTTTAAGGTGAGTTCAACTGGGCGTTCGGAGCGCGCTTCATCTTCACTGGATGGTCGGCCACGTCGAAACTCTTTGATCCAAAAATAGACCATCTTCAACACTGGTGCGCAACCTCTGTGAACTTCGTCCAACTCGGCTCCGATATGCGCAGCCGTCCAATTTTTTTGTTTTTAAATAAAAATGTTTTAATATTGCTCTGACCTAGTTTCTTTCCATTTTGGTGGTAGCTAACGAATTTCACGCGTTTCAAACATTTCTCGAGCCTGAAGCACGTGCCGCGTGTGGCTGAAATGAGATCTGAGCTAGTTTGAAGAGCCACAGTTGCCGGCCACAGTATCATCACATGAATTGTAGCACCATCTCATAGCAATTTACCAAACCTATCAAACGACCCTCATATATGTGAACTTTTTCGAGAGAGACATTTGCTCCCCAACTTGGTATTTGTTGATATCAGTATATTCCTGACTTGCATTGACGTCAAGTGAGGGGTCAATGTGATGACATGAATGCTGCTGAAAACGTATTTTTATCTATTTATTAATTTATTTATTTATTTATCTCGAGTGACCCCAAAACACCTTGACGCCTCATGAAACCGGGGTCACACTGCTTATACATCACACAAAAGCCAATCTGCATACAGATTCGAACGCGAGTCATTGCGAGATAATTGCGCCTTTATTTTTTCCGACAAAAACAGAAACAATTTGTGCTTTGAATGCCGCATGGCAATGAGTTCAAGGAGAAACTTACCACGCGGCGTTCGAATCATTGATATAGTGGTGACGCGTGTTTGCAGACTGCATTTTGTATTACCATATCCCCTTCTATACTCACAAAGCCTGGCAGTTCGACGACGGAGCCATAGAGTGCCCGGCCGCAGATTTGGAGCGCGAGGATCTGACATAGCACAGAGCCTTTCTCGGGGAGCCTGTAGTCAGCGCGCAGCTTTTGCAGCGGCGAGTACCCGAAACATGATGAACGCGAGAAGCACGAGCGGGCATTCCATCGCTCGGGACAAGTGTTTCGACGTCTCGCCGCAGCGGGGAGCCGGTTACATGCCTCTTGTTCTGCCGCTCTACCTTTTCACTTTCGGCGGCCACGTCTCGTGACAATCTGCCAGGCTTTGTCAGTATTAG
The DNA here is from genome assembly GCF_016920785.2 of Ixodes scapularis. NCBI lineage: Eukaryota > Metazoa > Arthropoda > Arachnida > Ixodida > Ixodidae > Ixodes > Ixodes scapularis. The sequence continues at coordinate 127,559,363 of NW_024609879.1, read as the reverse complement.
AGGAGGCTATGGTATGACCTATGAGCAGTGTGATCCCGGCTTTGGTTGTGCACTGATCAATGTCATATAGTCATATAATTTTTCGGAAACGATAAAAAACAAACATAAAAGTTAAAACAATACAATTGTAGCACTATACTTTCTCAAATTTACGCTCTTCATCAAAAATATCTGCGCTAACATTCCCACAAATCTGCTCTAAATGATAACACGTACGTCAATTGAGGGCATGGTTTCTAATCTAATATAAATGATTATAAGTCTAATATAAATCTGCTATAAATATATATGATTATAAATTATTATACCTCAATCTAAATGCTTATAAGGCAATTGAGAGCAATTGAAGCAATAGGTTGTTCCAGCATTGCCAGTTTGGGAAGGGGGGCGGGGGGGGGGGGGGCATTTATTCATTTATAATGTTCGGCTAGAATCTCCAATGAGGGCAACGCTCCAATTCGGCTAGATGCCCAGTTTGTCTAGGATCTTCAGTTCGGCCGGAAGGCTTCGGTTCGGCTCAAACATCTTGATTCGGCAGGAAGGTTTGATTTATAGCTATGATTCACTGATGTGTACCCGATGTGCTTGGGTGACACAACTGTCAGCATCATGCTTTATCTCTTCGACTGTATATGAAAAGTTTCTGCAGTTGGAAACGCCTCGTGTAACGTGGTAGTCACTCCTTCGCGCTGGAAAAGAAAATCCTTTTGCGATAAATTGAGGTTACAAATTATTTTACATAAATTAAAAGTTAGCTAGGCCGGCTTCTAAGAATAATTTTTGTGGTAGACGACATCACAAACTGAAGAACTTCGCACACGAACATGGCTCATATTTATGCCTTTTTAAGTCGCCAGGAGGTCTGCGAGGATATATTTGAGAATTTCGTAACCATAGACAATCCTTGTTTTTTTTTTTTTTTTTTTTTTTTTTTTTTTTTTTTTTTTACAGAAGATTTAAGATTTAACGACAATGACAATAACAATCCTTGGAGAAGGTCAACAAAGGGGACAAAGGACAAACACAGATCTCCAAACACAGCTAGGTGACTGGTGCGCGATTGATAAAATTCGCCTGGTACTGGTATCGAACCAGGGACCTCTCTCTTTAGCTCGCTTTCACCTTTGCATGAATTGCATTAAAATCAAGATCTAAGAATAATAAAAAACACTAAAACTGAAATTACATTTTTCAATGAAATATTGACTTTTTATAACTCCCACCTGCCTCTAAAACCACCAGAAAGGGCAACGCGTATGTTTAGATAAGAGCTGTTCTTGCTATTTGAAAAGGATGATTTGCAGCAGCCCAGTTATAGATATGTCTTCACTGATGAAAAACACTGGGGGCTCTCTAAACATCCTTGAATGGTTATTTTAGCTAGGGAACCAAAGATAAACAGTAATAATCTAGCTGTGTAGTGGTGCCCGAGCTATTTACACCAGTATTCAGAACGTAGAATTAACTTTTGCCGCAGAGCAACGCCCACGGTGCCGGATTTATGGAAGTAGTTAATTCACGCTGTAAATGAGGGATGTTGATGATGATCTCTGGCCCGATTAATGTTAGGTGAGGTTTACCGGTATCCAGGGACACTGCCGGGCTGTGTTCCAAGTCTCTCTCGAATGGGTCCAAGTTACCCCCGCGGACCACGTCATGTGACAAAGACAGGTAGAGATAGGAACGCTGGACGCTGGTTGCTTTTCGAACGCAAGGTACAAAACCTTTACCCTAGAGCAGGAGAAATGCTCTCCGCGTCTCGAGCGCTAGAAATGGCATGCGCCATTGTGATCTCACCTCGTCGAATCATTTTCGCTCGAAAAGTCGGTCTGCACTTTTAACGTATTCACATAGTTTAGACTTATCTGTGTTCATTTGCCCTTCGTCTCGCTTTATTTTCTTGCTTCACAGCTTTCTGTAATGTACAATGATTCCGCTACTAGGATGCAATCGTGAGCTCTTTGTTGAAGGACGCATCTCAGCTGCGCAGATTCTCGATCAGCAGGAGAAACTGCCAAAAATAAGGCTATATACGACCTCAGGATTCTCAGATTAAGCAAGTATCTAAATTAAAAGACAGGTATTTGTTCAGAGCGTCGTAATCAAAAATCCTAAAGTAAGTAAGAACTGTCAAATTAACTTATTGTTTTTATAGACATATGTTGAGCTTGATTAATTCATCAGTGAGTTGAGGAACGGGAACGACAGTGTACTTGCTCTCTTGTTCTATTAAACGTGCCAGCACGTTGGCGGAACGGTGTCATTTTAATTAGTGTTATCACATCAGGTCTGGGCCCAAAGTAGTCACACCAACAAATCAAATCTAAACATGTCACCGGCCAAACTGTGAGTTTGCAAAACACATAGAGCACGAGGTCTCTTCTCTTTAAAATCTCTAATGTGCTGATGTGTATGCGACGTAAATCTCCTAATTTCAGAGGAATAAAAAAATTAAAAAATGTCGAGTGGGTGACTAAGTAAAATACACACACACACACACACACACACACACACACACACACACGCAAGCACGCACGCACGCACACGCACACGCACATGCACACACACACACACACGCAAGCACGCACGCACGCACACGCACACGCACATGCACACACACACACACACAGCAACACCGCCTGACAAATTCCCAGAAGACGCTTGCCGGAGAAAGTGTCTCGACTCGCCGGACAGCTTTCTAGACACCTCTTCGGTATTGCGTTCAATGCGCACATGCAACGATCACGCGCAGTGGTGGCGGCGGTTAGTGCGAGTCTACATACTTTGTAGCGTCCTGTGGTCCTTGGCCCCCTCCCGCTCTGAGCGAAATTAACACCAGCCCGGTGCGCTGTGTGTGTGCGTTCGTGCGTGCGTGCGTGCGTATGCGCGCGCGCGCGCGTGTGTGTGTGTGTGTGTGTGTGTGTGCGTGTGCGTGACCACCGTGCTTATGCGATGCCACCTAGAAGACAGGGCCTGCGTGAACGACGTCATCAGTGGTGGACTCCCCGACCCGCCCCGAGCGGCAAACACGATGAAACTCGACGGCAGTATACGCCGCAAAGCGGCCTGCGCGTCCGTCTTGGCGTCGCCGCGTTCTGGCGTCGCGCGCCCCCTGTGAGACGCTGCGAAATACGCGTTGGCGGCGACGCTGACGCGAGCCAGGCGGCTCTTCGTGAATCCACGAGTAGCGATGACGCTTTGAGGAAGAGGGGAGGGCGAGGCGAGGCGAGGCCTTGTCGGGTTCTTGGCCGCTGTTCACCCGGCTCGCATTATTCGTCACCGCCACGGCCGGATGACCGATGAGTCCATGGCAAATGTAATAAGGGGGGTTCGGGTTTCGTGCGAGCTACTTAGGCATTGTTTCAAAAAAACCTCAACGCACAATCCGCTCCCCCCCCCCCCCCCCCCCCCCCCCTTTCCCGCTAAAAAAAAGAACAAAAAAACGTTGGGGTTGTTTGTCAGGCGCGTCAGTTTGCCATGGTGCTTTGTTATATTTATACAATTATTTTTGTGCTTTGATATGTCGGGCTTCTAAAGGATTAAGCGCTGTTTCACCTTATCTCATGCCAAAACATTTTTTTTTTTTTTGTCTTGGCCGTTTTTCTTTTGGGGTATAGTGACGGCGGTCCGGGGTGCACGATCGTGAGCTCTGGTTTGCATATTCCTTGGGTTCCTGAGAGGCTAACGACTCGATTTTTTTGGTTGCGGACTACAACGCGCAATACGTTAAGGTTTTTGGATGATGGATAAGTGGAGATACGCGGTTGGTTAATTTTAAAAGCAATTTTTTTCCCGCGTTGTATAAAAACAGTGGGAGCAGGAATAGCTTCCAAAATACAAAAATTAGAACGAGACTAAATGGCTTCGCCAAGATTGCTATTAAAATTACCATATTCTTCACGGGGATATCAGATGTAGCTCATCAAAAATTTTAGTGCTAAAAAAGGCATTGTAGGCGTATGATCATATGAAATAAAAATTATATTGCGGAACTTCAAACACCTAGTTTTCATATTAACAGAAAACGATGATTTGCTTAAGAGGACAATTTTCCAATATTGTCGCGTATACATGACCGAGAAGAGACGTTTCTCCGTGCATATAAATGTTTCGTGTGTGTTCTCACCCCGCACCTCCACCAGTAATGTCACGGATGAAGATTACGAGACGATAGATAATAAACTGAACCTAAAGGTTTAATTGGTTAACTTGTGCCAGAAACAAAAAATGCAGAACAAACATGGGGAAAGCAGCGGCGAGCGTCTAAGGCAACCAACATCGAGCGAGCGCTGGCGGCCAAAGCTGGCCATTATAAAAGACTCGCCGGTGGATACTCTGTTTACACCTCCTCAACATGTCGCTTTAACGTCGACGGTGTCGGTATCAAAAACCTGTGCCAGATCATCCACGACGTCGTCCGGGACGAGCTTGAGAAGCCACTGCAAGCTTCCAGCTGGCCGGCTTCGCTCTCAATCGACGAGGTGGTCCACACGACGTGCTGTCACGCCGATGCAACCACACTCGCTGCTGCCGCCGTAGACGCTCTCTGCTGCTACGGCGTTTGTTCTTCCCATTTTGTTTCTGGCATATGTACCCCTATTAAACCTTTAGTCTCAGTTCGTTATCCATCGTCTCGTCGCTTTCATTCACGACAATATTACGGAGTTAAATAATAATTAACAAAAAAAAAAACGTACTAAAGGCTTCATATGCAGCGTCCCCAAAAAAGCGATGATCACATCTCTTTACAGGTTAAAGAAGCGCATGTGTTACATAAACCGTTAAACAGACTCTAGCAGAAAGAAAACAACAGAATTGTAAAATAATTTATAGGTACATAACAGCAACATACTAATTGTATATTACTTTTACGTTTTATGAACAAACATGTTTATTTGAAGTATTATTCGAGTACACTGCAACCTGTTTTGAATATCCCAGTGTAGTTTTCGTTTCAGCGGCGCACTGCGTGCGTACGCGAGGCATATTTAAAAAAAACATATTAGTAAACTGGAGTATACTTCAAGTAGGTATACCTTCCGAATAGTATTGTTATACTCGTTTTTTTTTATATATCGAATTGTGAAATCAACATATTTTCTTTTAAGTAAAGTGGAAGTGTAACTCACACTTTTTTTGCTTTATTACAAAAGCTTTTGGCTCTTAAAAGTATGGAGTAACTCATGCTTTTGACGTCGTGTCATAGCGGTGGCTTCGACGCACCACCTTGATATGACATAGCAGCGCACGCGCAGATGCTTCGCTATTAAGAAAAGGATGTCTGAGCATGCACACAGCTCCTACACAAGCAAAGGAGCTAGTCTATAAAAAAATTAGTTGGTTTACATATTTATTGGAAGCGTAACTGACCGGAGAGGAGGATATGAGGCGTGGAGAGAGAAAGGAAGAGAGAGAAAGAGAAAGAGAGAGAGAGCGATCACGTGTGCAACGAAGCTCCGCCCCCGCAGCGGTTCCTTGGTCCGGAGCAGACGACGTCTTGGTTTTGGGTTCCTCGTTTGTTGGAACGCGTCTGGTAGTGGCTAGTCGACAAAAGTAACGTACTTTTGGAGACATTCCCTCTCCCTTTTCTCGCCGGCTAAGTCTTTGTTAAAAAAAGTCCTATGAATTTTCAAAAGCTGTGGTATAGTTAAAACTGTCATTTCTCCTATCCGGCGCTCGGAGTTCGAACGTGAGCTCATGAGGCCTCCGCTCTCGGAGCAGACGACGGTCAATTGTTCGCTCTGATTGGAGGGCGACAGCGAGTAGAGGCAAACGCAGCCATAGCCTTTGCGTCTCACCCGCTAATCCATCCAATCAGAGCTCGGCACTCCGATGTAACCGCATCCTTCGCGCAAGAATCCGCCGAGCTCCCATCTCCTCCTCTCCTTCAGTTGCGTTCCGTATAAAAAAAAAGAAGAAAAAAAAGAGTAAGATGGCCGTCATGAGGACGAAGTCTAAAAACGACGGTTGCGTGTCTCGACGAGGAAATACCGCAACGGAACGTTGCACGTCGCTCGGCGTAAAGCGGAGATAACACACAGGGAAATCCTGAAATACTGGGACGGGTCGGTCTTCCCTGCATGGTGTGCGCACCGCGTTTCCGTTTGCCGCGTTTAGCCCTTGCCGGTGCATGGTTTGATGGTTAGGTCGCACAATTCGATTTTAACGACTGGTGGTTCTCGTTTTTACGAGTCTTTTGGGTTTACTGCGCACCACGTGCTGTTGAGCAGTTCAAAAGAAGGAGCGTGGTGTCGTTTTAGCAAAAACCAACAAGAAAAAAAAAAATGAAGGGAACGCTGCTTTTGCTGGCGGTCCCAATGCAAGCTCTTCACGTGGAATCTTGTTTCAATGCGACGTATAGTTCCTGTCTTTTTTTCCGTTTTATTTTAAAACTTGTGGTGACACCGTCGGGGTCCATTACATCTTGAAGTGTATTAAGATACAGGCAATTCCTGGCGAAGCTTTGAGGATTCCACGGTGTGTATCTTGTTGGTTGAATTTTATGAATGCATTGAATAGATGCTTTCGTGTACAAGAAACAAAAAAAAAAAAAGCTCGTATTTCTTGTTATAAATTAAAAGTGTAACGGCGCCTTCGACTTTAAGGGCCGGTTGCACCAACGTCGCTTATCTTAACCCAAAGCGGCGCTTTCCTAAGCCGGCTTAGCGCCCTAAACCGAGCTTAGGTAAGCACGGGTTTAAATTCCGGTTGCACCAACGTTAAGCCGGCTTTACAGACGCGCCCCTAGCTAAACGCTGGATTTGCGTAGGGAATCTAGGGACAAACAGAGCAAACTAGGGAACGCTCAGAGCGACGAATACGATTGGCGGAGAGGAATCACGTGATGTAAACAAAAAAAAAAAAAAAAAACTGTCGTCGTAGTTGTCGTCGGCGTCTGCTTTTCGCTGTATTTCTTCGGTGAGTAACAAATTAAAGGTCTCCAAATTCAATCATTTTTTCGTTTAACTTTCAATAACAGAAGTCAAAGCTTCAAATAAACACGAATGCTCTTTACATCTGTGATTGTGTGTTTAATATCGGTTGATAACAGGATACTTTGACAGTGGTAGTAGTTTTCGTGCTTACATTTTGAGGCGAAGGAGCCATCGGGGGCCCCAAATCTCACCGAACGCGAGAAGGACACTCTACTCGCTACATCGCTGAAGACAAAACATCATGGATATAAGTAGGCAGGTAAGATGACTACTAAAACCAAGTCAAGCCTGAGACCGATGAAGTTCAAAACAGTGACGAACTCGCCACGGCAGCTGCGAAAATGCCCGGAAATCGTCGAATAGAAGTCGTCGAGAGGTCAAGTCACGAGACCTTGCATCGACGGTACTCGTTGCTATCAGCAAGGTGACAGAACTGCACTGTACCGTCGTTGAACATCCGCTGCAGCCTCAAACGGACTTCAGTTTCACACTGTCGAGTTCAGAAAAAAAAAAAAAAAAAAAAAATAGAAAAACTCCCACTAGTACATCACATCGTGCCGATAAGAACGGTCGTCTCTTCGCATCACCTGCCCCAGCCTGCCCCGATACAGCAATGCACGAATCTAACATAGTAGTCGTTACGATTTGCCGTCGCCACGAATGAAAGATATAAAGCAAAATATTACTAAAAAATCGCGATCACCAAAAAAGTTACGGAGGACACAACAAGGCGCAACTTTCAACTGAATTTTATTGAAAACGTGTTCCGGTATATAGTCTCAACCATCGTCACAATGACAACAAACGACATAAGTAAAGGGAAAACACCATCACAGAGCACAACCCGGAAACAACAGTATCTCGTTCTCGGGAAACGAATGAAAGATATAAAGCAAACTATATGAAAAAAATGCGATCACCAAAAAAGTTACAGTTATGGAACGATACAGTTTTCTGAAGCCAAGATTCTACTCGCGAGATAAGGAAAATTCACTGAAGATTGTCTCAAAACTCAGAAAACGAAAGAAATTGAATTTTCGCTGTTTTATTACTTAAAAGCGCCGCAATCTAATGCAAACGCCAGAGGTGTCGACAATCAGCTGATCGCCGAGATCATGTACTGCCACTATTCAACGCGCTGATCAGATTGAAGGATACGCGCTGCAAGTGTAGATAAACAAGGTGGTAAATAACAATACGTTACAGCTATGCGAAAATTAGTAAGTACATACCAATAAGCTCGTTGACAGAAGAACCAACGGGAATACAGACGTGAGCCCCACAGCTCCGTACGTTTCTCGGTTAGGGCTAACACGCCCTGAAAGTGGAGAGCCAACTTGAAAACAGGGGTCGATCAACACTTCAAACGACAATATTTTGCATCCTTGTCACAATCCAAAGTCATTTTGTCGAAACTTTCACGCTGATGTAGCCTAAAACACTTTGCACAACCAATTTCGTCCACCGCGTCGACCGCGACAAACCAGCCGCCATGTTTTTAATCCAGGATTAAGAAACAACCAGAAGCAAAGCGCCCAATGTTGAGCGCTTAAGTTAAGCGTAGTTTAGTGCTAGGTTTAGCGATAAGCGAGTTTGGTGCAACCGAACGAAACCGAAACTAAGCTTAAGTTCCCGGCTAAGCTCCGCTTTGCGCTAAGCGACGTTGGTGCAACCGGCCCTAAGACCTGTTGCCTTTAACGTTTGACGTTTTAAGCTTTAAATGCTAATGCTTTGAAATTCTTCCAAGTAAAGCCACCGGTGCTTGTTCTTTTACAATATGCACCTCTGACCGAATACCGTGTTGGCCTTTGCAAGATGTAACCTGCAGAAGGGGGCGGGTCTGACTGATGCCGACCGTTCCAATAATTGCCTGCTGTGCGCTGCCACGTTTGTCTACCGAGCTGCCGCTTTCGTGTACCGAGCTTTCGTCACCGCTGCCGTGCATGCGTCCCCCCTCCCGGTGTCTCGGCAGTTTTCGCCATACGGCGTGCAAGGACGTCTGCTCCTTGGGAACCTCTTGCCTTTGTTAACCCTTTAAACGCGCCCTCGTGCGTTTGTCGCCGCCAGACTCAACCAATGGCGGCGAGTGCTTGGGTTACTTCCTCGTCGTCGCGCCCTCCTTGCACGTTCTATATATATATATATCTTGCACTCTGATTGGCTTGGTCCTCCCTGCGTTCCAACGCGCCAAGGCATAGCCTCGCTCCTATGTACTGAAAAAAGCCTGGCAGATCGCCACGAGAGGCTGCCGCCGAAATGGAAAAGATGGAGCGGCAGACAACGGATGAGAGGAGAGCCACGTGACTGGCGCCCCGCTGCGGCGAGGCGCCGAAACACACTTCTCCCGAGCGAACAAGTGTGTTTCGGGTTCTCGCCGCTGCAAAATCTCTGCGCTCACCTTCAGGTTCCCCGAGAAATGGCTATTTGATGCTTTGTGCTACCAGACCCTCGCGCTCCAAATCTGCGACCGGGCGCCCTATAGCTCCGTCGTCGAACTGCCAAGCCTTGTCTGTATGCACCTTTTCTACGTGGGCGCCGCCATCTTTAATTCTGGAACTTCCGGTATGCGTGAAAACGTAGCTTTTTTCTCGCCTCGACAGTAGAACGTGTCGACAGTAGAACGTGTTAACGTTTTATTTACAACCGTCAGTCGTTCTTGTTATGACCCTTCAATACTTTTTTACTTGTTCGGGGCCGTAATCCCTTGCTTGTTTTTCGGAACGCATACCGGATACGGGGACAACGTGGCTGGGTGCGAGGCTAAACGAAAAAGGTGTACTACGGCCAAGAACACATTTTGGGAAGACTTGCTCGCCGTATATGTAGTCTATTGAGAGTTATAGAAATGCAGGGTGTGACGAGTTCCCGAACTTTTTACTAAGTTATTCCTCCACAGTGTCCAGATGCACCCACTGAAATTGTGGCATTAGGCGATAAGAACGCAGAGGAAAGAATCTCGAAGCAAGAAATGCGTGAACATGACGAGCCACGACCCGCGTTTCTTAAATTGTCGTTGTAACAGCCGCGGCCAACCGGCGCACGTGAAACAAGTTCGCCAACATGATCACCCTGTAACGCCATTTTCGATCATGTCTATTAATCTTGGAGCGAATTAAACTGCAAGGTTCTTGCTTAATCCGGGCTAATTAATGAGAGAAAGAAAAAAACAGAGGTTCATTAAACACAGCGCTATCCTGTTTTTACATTTTTTTTGTTGTTATTTCTCGTTTTCGGGGGACGGCGGCACTTTTCGACCAATGGACATTACTCATCTCGACGGTTAATGACTCTTTGGGTGTTTCGTAACCAGGGTGAAGACGCGACCAAAAGTACTTTCGTCGTTTGCTTTAATTATGTCGTTCAACGTACGACCTGATCTATATAAGACGCAATCGACGCCCCAGATACTGCAGTAGTGGTTTCCATTTTTTCGCCGTCATCTATCAATCTATTAAAAAAAAAAAAAAACAAGGCAGGAAAGGCAGTGGCTCATCATCTCTACATGTAGAGTGACACCGGCTGAAACACGAAGAGTATGAAAGTGATGAAATCGCACGGTTAGGTAGGGTGAGGTAGCAATACCCCATACTCCGTCTCACAAAAACCGTGCAGTACATGCCAAAGCTACAGGGGATAGAGTGTATCCCAGCCTGTTCAAGAGAAGGGAAAGGAGCAATAGGGGAATCCCAGCTTTTCGCTCCTGTTCCTCCTTTCCCTCCTCTTGAACAGGTTGGCCTGCGCGGTTTTAGTGAGGCGGAGTGGAGTTACACTAGCGCTTTAACTGTCATTAAGCCAACGACAGTCGACTCAAGCGCGATCGGCTAGAGCTACACGGCGGCGCCAGCCATCATTGAGCCGCTAACGATCATCGAGTTCAACTGAGCTGGCCTACCTTAGTTAACTGATGGGAGTTCGCCTCAATACAGCTATAGATGGCGGCGTCCGCAGCGTCGTTACCATGGACAACGCCAGCGTTGGCACCAGCAGCCCACTTACTAATGCGGAAGATTGAGGGAGGTATCTAGAAAATATCGTACCAGCGAATATTGTCGGAAGAGGTAAGATTCGAGGCGGAAGCTGACGCTGGAATGATCATGGCACGTCGGGGAATCCAAAGCTCGGCGAGGGCGGCCATTCTGATGTTGGTGCCGATAAGGCTTTCGTTGTGTCTCTCTTGCTTGAACATGTGTAAAACGGTCTGATGATCGTTTTTAGAGCGCAGCTCTTAGGGGCCCGTTTCCGGCTTAAGCGGCGTCGGCGTAACCGCGAGGTCACGTGACATCCTCCCTTGAGGTCACGTGACCCCCTCAGGTCGCGACCCTCTCTCCCCCTCCGAGGTCACGTGACACCCTGAGGTCACGTGATCCCCTGGTTACGTGACCCCCCTATGTCACGTGACCCCCTGATGTCACGTGAACCCCCTCCCTCGTTGTCACGTGACCCCCCCCCTGATGTCAAACGACCCCCCCTTGAGGTCACGTGACCTCAAGGAGTCACCTATCCTTCAGTACGCTTCCATCCTCCTCCTCAAGAGCTGCGCTCTAACCGGCGTTACAGGGAATTGTAAACGGCTTTCATTTTTTTATTCTAAAAACAAAACAGAACAGTTAATTTTGGTTTGCTTTAAAAGTTTATAATAAATAACAAGTGTGCGTATAATTCATTTGCATTACTTGTTAAGAAAAGGTAATGTGACATCAGTTTTGGCGTCATTTCGGTTTCAACTGTGTTCCTTGACGCGCATCTCAACTGGGGTTGTTGGGCCTATGTACCGTGTAACACCGGACAACTTAGTTTAGCCCAATGACAGTAGGGAGATGTCGACGATTGTTGGCCTAATGACAGTTGAGAGTGCTAGTGTAACATATAGTCGGTGACAGGTTAAGTGTTCAGGGCGAAGGATAGGAAGGCTGGGGAGGAGGAAGCAGTTTGATTGCTCGAAAGTAGAAGAGGAAACATGCCCCTTGCTGGAATTTAAAGGCAACTTATTATTTATTTACAGGTATAAAATATCTTGCAAAATATCAAGGATTACAACTAGAAGAAGACGACGACGGTGCAAAAGAAGAGAGCTAGAAGAAAAGAAGAGGTACCGTATCGATGGTTTTTTTGGGGGCTTGATTTCTGTTACCATCACTTGGCCGACATTAAAAACGGTCTCAATCGCAACGGCTCCTTGGCTTCCTCGCCGAAACATGGTGCCGTGACCAGGATACCGCTTCGCCAACGAAGAAACGTGGACAGAAGAAGTCGGCGAAGGAGCGGCTGACGAGGACCTGGACAGAACAGGAGGAACAGCCAAGGAACAGCAGGCGGGGACCGGACACCAGTGCTCAGCAGCCCTTCGAACATTTGACAATGGGCAGGGACGTTGTAACCAGAAAGAGAAAGGCTCTAAGGACGCAAATAACTCACCTAATAACGGACGTCGACAAAAAAATGGAAGAAAATGCTGACAAGAACGATCTCCTGCTATCGGCTAATCTGATTAAAGGAGTCGCAGAAACGCTCAGAGAGGTGAACACTCAATGGAACAATATCTGACGGCCGAAAGCGCGGATGCAGAATATGAGAGGGTGATCGCATACGATCTCAAGGTAATAACTGCAATCTCCAAGTTAGAAGTCAGTATTCAAAAAACAACGCAGGGTATGCAGAGAGGAGAACGTGATGACCAAGTTCCCGCGTTAAGAGAAACCGCACCGCGTGAGATGAATGAACTGGTGAAGCTGCCATAGCTCGAACTCGTGAAGTTCGATGGAAACAAATTGATGTGGCAACGATTCTGGCATCACTTTGAAACGTCAATTCATTTAAGACCGGGAATGTCAAATGGACATAAGTTCAATTACCTTATGACGGTGCTTACGGGAAAAGCCGCCTTGGGCATTGAGGGGCTGCAGTTTTCGGAAAGAAACTATGAACAGGCGATAAAACTATTAAAAGACAACTTTGGGAGTGAAGACAACTTGATCGAGGCACATATGAATGCTCTCATCAACCTGGATCAAGTGAAATTCTGCAGAGACCATAATGGTCTAGCTCGGATGTACCAGAAGATACAGGTGCACACAAGCGGGCTTGAATCAATGGGGATACTTATCGGGTCATATGCTACAATGCTGTTTCCAATATTGAAGACAGCAGTACCAACAGACATGCTGGTAGACTTGAAAGTGAAGGAACAATCAAGATCACGTGATCCAGTAGCGTCCACGTCACAACAAGCGGACGAGACCTCAGGAAGAACAAATGAGGAAATGTTGAAGAGCCTGATTGACTACATCAAACATCAAGTGAGATGCAGGGAAGAGGTGACAGAAGAAGAAACGAGAAATAGTAACGCGACAGCGCCATCCCCACCTGCAAAAAATTCTGCATTGGCGTCAACGTTCCAGACCACAATAGCGCGTAAATGCTTCTTCTGGGATCAAATTGGTCACTACGCTGAAGACTGCACGAAAACGCAATCATATGAGGACAGGAAGTCAAAACTCTGAGTCGACAGAAGGTCTTTTCGCTGTACAAGACCAAACCACACAGGTAGGTTCTGCCAAGCCAGGATAACCTGCAAGGTCTGCAAGCAAAGGCATGCAACATCAAACATCAATGTGCCGCCGTAACGAGCAGGGTGAAGGAATCAACCAAAGCACATCAACTCAACGCATAACAGTAAACACTCCTGATCAAAGTGCAACATTGTACCACGATCAAGAGGTGTCTGCGGAAAGGGCGTGCAATGTCCATGCCTCACAACAGATCTGCAGTAGCAGCACGTGCGTGTTACTACAAACAGCGGTCGCTTGGACAGAAGAAAGATTAGCATCAGATTATTGTCGAGTGATGCTGGATAGCGGAAGCCAGCGGTCGTTTAAAACCGCAAGCTTGTCCAAGAAATTGGGATGCAAAGTTCTCAGAAAAGAAAGACTCATTATTGGATCATTTGGGGGAAAAGAGGTGGAGCGAATATTCAATGTAGTGAAGGTAAAGCTGAAAAAAGAGCCATTGACAGAAGAATTTTTGATAGAGGCCTTAGAAGTGGAAGTTATCTCAAGAGAGACGCTGCCAAGGCCAGACATCAATATTCAAAGGAACCAGAAGAGGATGAACATACCTCTACCAGACGACCCAGAAAAAGTAATCAATAACGAAGCTACGAGAATTCTGATTGGTTCGGATCATTTCTGGCAGATGTGTACTGGACGAATTAAGAAGCTAGAGAAAAGAATCACTGCCATGGGAACAGTGCTAGGGTGGACAATTCAAGGACCGCTGACAGTTCATTCAGAATTGACGACTTCTACCACAGTCATGAACTTGAACGTAACTGCAACAGTCGAGGAGGTCAACGACGCCTTGAAACAATTTTGAGAACTGGACGCAACAGGCATCAAAGATAGTCCAATAGAAAACGGCCACGACGAAGACATACTCGCTAAGTTTGAAGATACAGTAAAGCCTGGTTCAGACAGTTGCGTTTGACTGCGTTTGACTGCGTTGCGGCAGCGAGAAACCAGGACATCCCTGCTGCTTATATCGCGTGCCAAGATGATTCGTTGGATTGGATTCCACGCTTCATACGAAGCACAGATGTGCCGGTGACTAGCTTTCCGCACTGGACGCAACGCAGTCAAACGCACTCAAACGCAAGTGTCTGAACCGTCCTTAACTTTCCAGGAGGGCAGGTATCACGTCCGACTGCCATGGAAGTCGACAGTTAGCTTAGATGACAACAGAGGACTGGCTTTAAAAAGGCTCAACCAACTGACCAGAAGGCTGCAGAAGAATCCGGAACTACTTGAGAAGTATGACAGAGCATTACGGGAATATTTAAACACCGGCGTTGCAGAAAAGGTGAAAGATGAGGGCACAAACGGGCGACTATGCTACTACATGCCACATCAGGCCGTTTTGCGAGATCACAAGGCCACCACGAAAATCCGCATAGTATTCGATGCATCATCGAGCGGTTCTCCCGGATCTTCGTTAAACGACAATCTGGAAGTTGGCGTAAACTTAAACAAAGATATTGTGGCTTTACTGATCAACTTCCGACATCATCGTATCGCAATGGTGGCGGACGTGGAAAAGGCGTTTTTGCAGATTGGCATACACGAGGAAGACAGAGATTCGCTCCGTTTGTACTGGTGGAAAGAGAAGCCGAGCCTTTCGCAGCAGCACCCTAAAATGGAAGTATGAAGGATGAAGAGAGTGACGTTTGGCACTGCACCAAGCACATTTCTCCTCGCGGCGACTCTTCGATATCACATGAAAACAGTGGAGGACGAGTTTCCGGAAGCAGTTGCCCAATTAAAGAAGAATATTTATGTCGACGACGTGTTACTTGGAGCAGACACTGCAGAGGAGGCTACAAAAACGTACCGTGAAGCCCGATGTATCTTCGCCAAAGCGAAAATGAACTTGCGAAAATGGGTGTCGAATAATCAGGAAGTGCAAAATGAATTTGCGCATGACGATGAGGGCAACACGGAGGTGGCCAAAGCCGAAGAGAAAGGAGTATTGGGCCTAATATGGAACAATACATCGGACGAGCTCAGTTTTCCAGTCGAAAAGTGGATGGTTAGGCTCAAGGGAGCAACCTTTACCAAGCGGCAAGTGCTGCAAATAGCAGCAAGACTGTTTGATCCCTTGGGGAATGCTCACACCATTTTCAGTGAGAGCTAAGAGAGAATTTCAAGAGCTTTGGAAGAAAGGCATCACATGGGACGACCCACTGCCAGAGAAGGCAACCAGGGAATGGACGACATGGATAAATGAGCTGGAGGACCTAAAGCAAGTCGGCGTACACCGATGTTATGAAGCTAATCAACGACAATCGGTGCAGAAAGCCGACCTACATATCTTTTTAGATGCAAGTCCATTTGCGTACGGCGCAGCGGCGTATATAGTTACCACCTACGAAGATGGAAACAAGGAAGCGCAACTGCTTCTAGCAAAAGGTCGAATTGCTCCGCTGAAAGCTATTTCACTAGCACGGTTAGAACTTTTAGCCGCTACCATGGCAGCAAGGCTGAATGAGTATGTCACTAAAAATTTAGTTCAGAGGATCAGTCAATCTTGCTTTTGGACAGATTCCACTATTGTGCTACACTGTATTAAAGAAAGTAAAAGAAGGGAAGCGTTTGTCGAAAACAGGTTGAAGGAAATAATTCAAAGATCAGAACCAGAAGCGTGAAACTACGTACGAAGTGTAGAAAATCCTGCCGATCTCTTAATGAGAGGAGTAAAGGCTTGCCAACTTGTGACCTCACGTTTATGGTGGAAAGGACCAGAATGGCTAGTCGAGAGCCAAACACGACCACCATATGAGTAAAAAATAAAAGAAGGAAATGAACCAGTGAAGACAGAACTGTGCGTGGTAAACCTAACACTCACCAATATAATCGACATTCGAAGGTTCAGCTCGTACATAAGGCTCTTGAGAGTGACAGCTTGGGTGTTCAATTACATAAAAAGGACAAGAGGAAGCAATATTACGGGCCCTATAACAGCTGAAGAACTGGAGGAGGCTGAGCGCTATCTCATCAAACAAGAGCAAAATATATCCCTCCTAAACCAGGAAGTCGCAACGAAGGTGAGAGGGGGAAAAGATGCAGAGCTGCTACACGGAGCGAAAGTCTTCAGGAGTAAAGATGGGGTGCTTAGGCTAGAAGGTCGTCTTCAGGAGAGCCAGCTCGGTTTTGAAGAACGACATCCAGCGATATTGCCGAAGAACAGTCACTTCACAGAGACTCTGGTGCGGCATGTGCACCATCTCACCTTGCACGGAGGAGTAAGAGACACGCTGGCGCGCCTGAGGACGAAGTTCTGGGTGTTGCAAGGACGACAGTTAATCAAAAAGATTTTAAGCAAATGCATTGAGTGCAAAAAGTACAACACCAGACCGCTCGAGCAAGAGATGGCTCCCTTACCAGCAGACAGAGTCACGCAAAGCCCTCCATTCAGTGTTGTGGGTATAGACTTCACTGGACCACTTTACGCAAAATCGTCCGGAGGAGTAACGAAGATGTACACACATCGCAATATTCACTTGCGCGGTAACCAGAGCGGTACACCTGCAAGTTGTGCCCAGCATATCGACAAGCAGCTTCATGCAAGCGTTTAGAAGATTTGTTGCACGAAGAGGGGTGTGCTCTGTGGTGTACAGCGATAACGCTAGAACATTCAAGAGAGCGGACAAGGATATCAGTGAGGTGATAAAGGTCATACAGAGCCCCCAGATTAAAGATTTTATAGCGACACACCAGATGAATTGGAAATACATTGCCGAGCAAGCACCGTGGTGGGGTGGATTCTACGAGCGGATGATAAGGAGCATGAAGGCGTTAATGAGGAAGGTGATTGGACGGAAGTTGCTCAGCAGTGAGGAATTGCTCACACCCACCGCTGAAGTAGAGGGTGCAATGAACAACCGCCCACTGACATACACATACAACGAAGCTGAGGAACCGATTGCAATCACACCTGCGGATATAGTTGGCGGAAAACAGCGCCTCCCCAGTTCTGGCACAAATTGGAGCGTTGATATAGGAGAGGCCTGGCGAGCCAAACAAAGCTTATCGAAAGACTGGTGGCGCAGATGGCATCAGGAGTACCTGAAGGAAATAAGAGGCGCTCTTCTGAAAATGGATGTTAGGGGCAGCCAGATAAAAGAGGAACAGTTGGTTTTGATAGGAGACAAGAAGCATCGAGCGTTCTGGAAAATGTGTAAGGTCGATAAAACGCACCCCAGTCGAGACGGGCTTGTGCGCATATGCCTTCTCCGAGGACCAGGAAACAAGATTCTGAGAAGGTCGATTCAACTCCTGTACCCACTTGAGGATTGCTTTCATTAAACGATATCTGAAAGGGGGAGGGGGGGAAGAAATAAAATATCTTGCAAGATATCAAGGATTACAACTAGAAGAAGACGACGGCGGTGCAAAAGAAGAGAGCTAGAAGAAAAGAAGAGGTACCAGATCGATGTTTTTTTTTGGGGGGGGGGGGGGGCTTGATTTCTGTTACCATCACTCCGCCGACATTAAAAACAGTCTCAATCGCAACAGCTCCTTGGCTTCCTCGCCGAAACAACAGGGGCTACCACCCTATCTGGGAAGATGTCGCATGACTGAGTTTTTTGGACCCGCAGTATGAAGAAAAATAATTGTTTTGTTATTGGAAGAAACAACACAAATACGTAACAATTGGAGGTACATAACCCACACTCTGCGTGCGGAGAATCCAAGTAAGCGCAATACTTTTATCAATCAAGGGGCAAAAAATCTCCGTCAGACACAACATCAAGTGTGCAAAAAGGAGGCAAGATCACAGTTGAATTTCCTAACGCTGATCTCTTCAAAGGGTGCATGACGCCAAGTGCTCGATTTAATTTACTTACAGCTCAGTAGAGCCATCTTAACTTGACGTTACATAAACATACCAACGATTCACGCCATTTCCTAAGTTTGTTACGTGGCTTTAAGTATGCCTGGTGTTCTGTTTTTAATTCGCGCATATTTATTTTAGGAAATATGCGAAAGGCACATTTGTGCATGTGAGTTATAAGGCCAGAGGGACAGAGCATTGGGGCTTATTCTTATGTTACGTCGAGTAATTAACTTAAATTTGTTAATTAACTTTTTTATTAGTGAAAATAAATATATAGTTATAATCAGAAACTTGCTGAGCGTCTTTGAAAGCCACTAAATGAATTTTAGATGAACCTGAAGCGCGTAAAAAGCGCTGTGGTGTGCAATACATATAATATATATATATATAAATATATATATATATATATATATATATATATATATATATATATATATATATATATATATATATATATATATATATATATATATACGTGCGTACCTCCCGTATTATTGTAGGTACAGGTGCTGCGGGGTTTGGAGCCTCAGTATATACTTTAAACAATCCAGTGCGTCTACCGTCCTGCAAAGCATTTAAAAGTTGATCGATGCGTTCTCTGGAGGGAACTCGGCAAATGACGTGGCAGAAATAATGTTTCAATCTAGAAAACCAAGCAAAAACAGTCTGAGTTTTTTCACTGATCATGACTTAAGCACGTGAAACGCCATGCTCTGTGTCACAGCACACTGTTCTTTAGGTCTAAACATATTTAAAGCCCCATCATTCGTGGAGTTCCTTCCATAGATTGCAGTATTAGCTCTTTCAAATTCTATAAAAATAGACACACGGTTTTTTTTTTTTGAAGATTGATATATACTACCTTGATCAGCCGGCAAGACCTCCAGTCCATGGTTCCAGTCCTTGTGGTGGTTTCGGGAAATACACAACCTACTGATAACAATATGGAGAAAACCCGAAAATTCAATTGTATAAGCGATTATCGTTGTATCTGGACTAGAAACTAATCGTTTCTAGTCTAGAAATCCTAGAAACTGATCGTTATAAGCAGTACATTGTTGTATGTGGTATCGTTATAAGTGGATGGCACAGTACACCTGAAAACAACTATTGCGGAAGTAACGTCATACGAACCACGACGTAAAAGCTTTTTGTAGAATTGTTCTAACCACACAGCAGTGATAATAATAATATTAACCCTACTAACATCGGATAAAACGTGGAAAGGTAATGACCAGCGAGCTAAGGTAGCATGGCGCCTTGCCGAGCCAGCTCCAGACTCGAGGAACGCTGTCCACCGCACCGACGCGTCTAAAACCGAGTTCAACGAAGGGTCGGCACTCTAAAATAAAATAATTATAACAATAAAAGACGCTTCCTGGCGACTCCGAGCGGCCAAAACATCCGCATTGACGACAAGCCCCCGTGGCTTCATCAACACGATGTACTCCGCAAATTGACAGCGTCTAACCGTCAAGCGATAACGCCGAGAGAGCAGTCCCCAAAAAGCAAACTAAATAAGAAAAAAAAAGTTGTGAACTTTGTAAACAAAATAATCTTAACAGCTGTGACAGCCTCAGCCTAACAAGCATCTAAAAGCCAAAAAAAGTACGGAAGAGGATTTGGGGAGGGAGGGGGGAAGGAGGTTTGGAATCTTAGCTGTCAACCGCTAAAGACACGCCCAAGCGTGTAGCGACCTTTAAGTAATAAGGATCGGAAGAATGATCAACAACAATAACAAGCACTTTGATAAACAAGAACATAAAAACAACGTCATGTTAGCACTCTTAATATTGAGCAAGATCACCGATATCTGTCCCTGGTTTGTTGTTGTTGCTGTAAAGATTCCTGCTGGACGGCCATCAGAAGAAGACAACCAGGGGCCGCAGCCTTTCACTTCAATTTAGGGGTTCCGTCAGGGCTCGTCGAAAATTACGTCCGAAGGCAGGTGTACACCATGGCCGAACCGTCCATCGGAATTCACCGATACCGGCTATGGGCCGTTGTACCATGGCGAGGCCATCCTCCTGTGGAGCTCGGAGCATGAGGCGAGTTTCTGGCGGATGGACATTAGCATTTTATGGCGATCATTTCGGGCGGTTCCGCTTGGGGAAAGAGTGGTTCTTGTCGTTTTGTTAATTGGCCTGGTCATTCGAAACTATTCGGACAGCGTGCACCGCGCTGTGGCGAGGGGTCTCCGGGTATACGCGTGTTTTGTTTGCTCTTATTTTGTTTCGTTTCCTGGTCCTTGAGAGCGGAAGGCAGGATGGAGTCGGTGCTTCGGAGTCGAAATATCGCCAAGACACCAGTTTCATAGCTTCGCTTTGGTGTACTGATACGTGAATTGAGACGCCTCTGAGTCGTTTTATGAGAAGTTCCGTCTGCTTGAATTATCAGACAGGAATTCAAGCAGGGAAATCTACTTTAATCTTTACATCAGTAAAACATGTTTGGGGTCGTAAGCCTCACGTCATGCAGAACCTCTAGCTTTGCAAGCCCCGATGGCAGCAGGGAGTTTGCATTGGGTCCGTTACAGGATTGACGATTTTAAATACTCCTATTTTGCGTTTAAGAATCATGAATCAAGATATGCGTGAAGGATTCACGCCTATCTTGCTTTATGATCTCTTCTTCTTCTTCGGCGTTCTTATTGACTAATGCCGCAATCGTGTTTTCTTCGAAGCGATAATAAGCAGCTCGGGGACCCGCCACAACGCCCTGCTCTTTTTAAACAGTGGTCACACATCATACAAAAGGAGAGTCTGCCGACAGTGTCTGAGGGGTCTCTCTTCCTTGTATGACGGTTATATCACGTTGGTCATGCCAAAACTGTGTGTACACATGTTCGAAGCACACAAATCTGTGAAGCGGACATGTTTCGAAGATGCCTGAGGCGTGCCCACAGATAACTCTTTCCTAGGGTCTGCAAAAAACCACCGCTTTTTTTAATGATTTATGAGCAGCATTACTGCGGCTTTACGCTGTTGGCGACAGTAGAAGCAGTAACGTGTTAAAAGTCAGCTGTAACACCGTTCCTTGGATATACAAAACACGACTCTAGAATGACTCAGCGCCACAAGCAGACACGGGAGAAAAGAACCACGTGACGGCCAAGTCCTTCTCTGCATGCGCTTCCGGCACCACACAGCGGAGACCGTTGAAAGACGAACTGTTGAACGACGCGGCGGGCCACGTGACTAACCGACGCGCGCGCGTTTTATGACTGCTCGATACAATCTTGAGCTCCGCGATAACCGGACAGCTCGCCCTTGTTAGGGACGTTCTAAAATGTACTTCTTTTTATCTTAAATATTCGTGTCCTCCGCGTCGGACCCGCCCGCTCTTGGATCTGAATCTTAAATCGTTCGTCCCGTTTTCTTTTTTAATCCCTTTCTTTATATTGTTACTCAAGAATCGCTTGTTTTGTTTTTTTATAAAGTGCAGAGCGAGGTAGCCCCGCGGAGGTGTAAAAACACGCTCGGTACAAGTTGTAGATGCCCGATGGCTCCGTCATTAAAAAGAAAAATAAAATAAAAAAAAGAAGGTCGTAAATAGCCCTCCCCGACGAAAGTACGTAGACAAGATACGAAAGAAGCGTGCAGCCCTTGTAATAATAATAGAAAAAAAAATCTGATGGTCGTGCTTTTGTTGGTCCCCTTCTTTCCAGTTCGGTCTCCGCTTATATATTTGCCGGGAGACTTACGTACCTCTTGTGCCTTTAATGTTTTATGGTTTATCTCTTTTTTTTTATTCGGCTTCCGGTGGATGTGCCACCTCTCGATAGGCGGAGCCACCTGTTAGGGCCCCCTTTTTTCGCGGTCCGCCTTGCGTGACGAGAAAGGAGACCCTTTGGAAAAATGGAGTTTTGATTGCTCCGACCGCAATTTCGACTGGTTTTATTGGACTCGTGCTCCTTTTTTTCTTCTTTTTTGCCGGGTTGCTGTTACCGCCTTGTCTGCCCCGTTGCGCAGAGAGTGGCCAATCGGCACGACCCGTCGTACCATTAAGGGGGCGGGGCTTACGGCTCGCCGCGTCCTGTCATTGGCTGTAGCTTTTTTAGGGTCATGGGATTCTTTCTCCATTGTTCGGTCTTCGGACGTGAGATCTGCGCAGGCGACCGCTGCCCGTTGGGAATAATGGGAATGGAACGTTGGCGGATTCAATGCCCCGGGAAACAAAACAACAAACAAACAAAAAAACTCTACGTCATGCACGAGTAAATACAACAATAATAATAATAATATTTTTTTTATAATGAGTCCGTGTTGTCTCCAAGACGTCTCTAAGTATTACCGATGAACGTGACGGAGAATTTCAGAATTACGTAACAGGGCATTCATTGCCCTGCCCAAACAGGGCTAAAAAAAAAAATTTATTTCCGGCAATGGTGGCTATGGTTCTCTTTCTTTTTATAATTACGTGAACGCCTAATTCGGTCTTCTTATTTTTTTTTTTTCGTGGGTAACCCTTTGATGCAGGAAGTCCGATGATTGATTGCAAGAAAATGAGAAAGGATGACTTGCCTTTAGCATAGTGTGATGGGTTGTTTGTCCCGAAACATTGTCTATGTGCTAAAGAGAGTTTTTCATTAGCGCAGGGTTATTAAATCCCGCAGCAATTAAGTGCAGCAATATTCCCACCATGCGCGTACGTTCATGCAATGCAAGCGGGCGCGCATTTTTGTAGGAATACATATTTGTTAGGTTTTACTTCTAAATAATCCGAATTTATCCCTTCAACGTAAATCTCAGGTCACAATGAACGAACAACGTCTCGTATCTTAAAGTTCTGGGACAGGTTCACGTAGATGGCCACACCTTGATGCTAATAACGTAAATTTCTGCATACTTTAGAATAAGAATTGGTATAGGACACACAAATGCGGGATGCAGGCATGCACTCATCCATCAAAATATAGTTACATCGTTAAGAAGTGCCACCGCAAGCGGATAGAGGGCGCGAGTTGGGCTCCCACTCAGGTGGATGTGAATTTAATATTGCGTAGATATTCTTGACGTTGGAGTCTTTCGCTAAAGTCATTATTTGTCTGCGTGAGCTCTTAATCTGGCCCTTGTGCTTCTAAACAAATACGCACGATTGTCCGCATGAGGAGGATTATGAAACATGTATGGTGGCTTACATCCAGAAAGCAAGGAGGCATTTTAAGGTACTTTTATTTTTGTACAAATTAAGAGGGTGATGCCATAGAAAAAATATAACCCGGTCTATTAGTTGTATACTAAACTTATAGTTACAGAAATATGTTTTGATATCAACGGGCATGTGTCATGCATAAAATAGGTATGATCGCGGGGTCGCCCTATTTGAAAGCGGTGATGACGTCCAAGAGTTTACTATTAGTATACTCTGCTAGCTCCTTTATTATATTAAAGGAGCTAGCACCCTGTGCTTCTTTCTCTTTTCGTTTAAAGAGCACTTTAAAAAGGACATTTTGGATCGAGCTCGTAGCTTTTGCTACGGCGACATTTTGTTTTCAGCTAAGTAGCCAAAACCTTGCTCACCAATATTGGGATGGTGAAGGGTGGGGAACGCTCGTCCTTTAGTTTTGTCGGAATTGCCTGGTAACTAGATAGAACTTATGTTCCTTACAAATTTTATCTTTACAATTATCAGAGCTCTAAAAATAAAAAAAACAACAAAAAACTTGCGTATATATTGTGGTATATTGAGATTTTATATGAACAGAATCTAGCATTTAACTTTCGTATCAAGGGTGTCGGAATTCCCTTGCTGCTACCCGTCTCGGGGAATGACACGACGCACTGGTTCAACAACCCGTCGTCATTTATTGGCTGCAATCGCCCACGCCGCGGTCCCAAAGGCCTCACGCATGCATATACTTTTGCGCCGGCCTTTTTATCAGCGGCGGGGCGCCGTTCGCGTGGCCGCTTACGCTTCGTCACCTCGTGATAGAAATCACGAGAGACGATTTAACATTCAGGCGACCTGGTCGAACGCTGGGGATCACCAAGTTGCCCAACAAAGGCCTGGAGCGTTTGGCATCACAACACTTTGGCTGTTGTGATCACGGTGCCACTTGTGTACACTGTACGGGAAAGTACATCGTGTAGCTTAACAAGCTAGGGGCACATGCCTTCATTGCTCCTGCTTTTCATGCACGCAGAGTCCGGTTTCGACATTGATTTTTTATTTTTTTATTTTAGGGGCGAAGCTTCTTAGGGTCTAGCCTTGTCCGTCCGGCGTCCGTGCTCACATCGATTGCCATCCCATATGTCTTTAAAAAAAAGAAAAAAATGTTTGAGCAGTCGACAGGATTCGAACCTGTGCGACTGCGGGGAGACTTCAATAGATTTGAGTCCATCGCCTCAACCACTCGGCCACGACTGTGGGACACGTAGGGGGCTCTGAGGTGTGGTAGTAACTCAAGAGCTGGGGATGTCATGGATGAAACGTTGCATGTAGCCGCTCAACGTCTATACAGGAGAGGGCGCTGCGGTCAAATGCGTATATAATCGCGTCAAACTTTGCATGTACTGCCTCAACGTTTATAGACGAGAGGACGCTGCGGTCAAATGCTAAAAAAAATCAGTACCATCACCACCACCAGAGCTTCGCCCCAATCAACATCATTCACCACGTGGAGATGCGGTCATTTGTTTTTATGAGGGGTGACTTTAGGAAAGCAGTATGTCACGGGAAGGTGGACCGAAATAGCCTGTATGCGTTTCTAAGATTCTACAGCTGATTAAGGCTCTTTGAGGCATGAACATATTCCAATGGTACTTATGTAAGCGTACAACCCCGCACTGCAATTCGTCGTCTGGAAAGATAAAGACGTAAGACATTTCTAATTTTGAAATAAGCGTGCAAGTACCGTTACGTTGGTATATCCATTGCCTAAATCGTTTGAATGTTATGATCCGCAGTAACGCTGCTAAATATTTCGCTTATTTGCCCATGTAAAAAAAAAAGTTCATATCCGTATATTTGCTTGTATAAAATATTGTGTCTTGGCTTCGGCGTTCTTTGCAGCACAACTTTATACCTTGCTGGTAAATTTCTGTCAAAAAGTATAACTGTACATCATAGATTTGTATCTGTGTAATCCTTTTGTTCCTTTTCTTTCGGTATTGAAAATTCCTCGTCCAAAAAAAAAAAAAAAGAAAAGCATCTTCTCTTCACATTTAATGATGCTATAGTTAGTTTTCGTTTTTTGAACTCACTGTTTTATTTTTTTTTTTGTTTTTACTGAAACTAGTCTAAGTTTTCGTTTGTGGGTGCACGATATATGTTTTTTTTATTATGAACATGATTCTTGTGATACAATTGTTGGTTGCAGTGCCAAATGCACGAGCCCCCCTTGTGAGCTGGCTCAGCTGCTTGAAAATATTAAGGTGAGTTGTAAAGAAAGTCGCAAATAGAAGAAGATTTCGGGAATAACTTATTTATGGTAATGTATTCCGGGTACATACTACTGTCAAAGCGCAGTTTTCGCTTCAAGCAGTACCATTCGTGAGATGATGAGAGAGATAAGCATGTAGAAAGAAACGTTTTAACTAAAACAATCCAGGCCTATATTCTTGAAATCAATAAAGTGTCCGCTAATTGCGTCGACCAGAATTCATACATATATTCGTGAGTTAGCTGTACTTAAGTATGAAAGTTGACTTACTGTCATAATAATTGTTTTTATAAAACAAAAGATCTTGGGTTGCAGTAAGATGCCGGTTTTAGACAAACCGGATTATTTACGCGACTCATTTGGTTAAAAAAATAAGGGTGTATCTCGAAACAACCCATTCTTATTTGAACCCTTCTCGTTTGAACCCATTCGCAAAACGCCCTTCTCGTTTAAACCTTTCGCGTTTCGACCCTTTCTTATTTATACCCCTCTCATTTGAACCCATTCTCATTTAAACCTTTCTCGTCTGAACCCATTCGCAAAACGCCCTTCGCGTTTTAACCTTTCGCGTTTCGACCCTTTCTCATTTGAACCCGTTGTCATTTGAACACCGTAGTGAGGTATAGGAAGAAGGAAAAACAGTTGAGGATGAAGGTTGAAGATGAAGCGAAGCGGCACCATCTCTTGCATAGCACATGAAACAATTTCCTTATGCCTGCGTACCACCCCGAGTCTGTTGACGTAGCTACATGGTCACATGGTGACGTGGTTTCAAAAGGGCTAGCGCAGATTCGGTACTTCATTTCTCTTCTATCGCTGTATGTTAAGATGTCGTCGTGTAGAGCGGATGGATCACTGTGCTAGTCGTGTGTTATTGCTTGTAATGGCCAATTCGGGTGGTCATTTTCCCTGAAAAAAAGTTTTCTCATATCTTCGGCAAGGGCGTTCGCGTGGTCAAAGGCTGGCGGGTGCAAGCTTTTCGGGATGCGCTTCTCAGGCGTGTACCGGCAATTTACCAGCAGAAGTTTTCCCGAGCTCCAAGAGGTCGGGCAGCTTGTCTGCCACACTGTATCCGGTATCGTCACATCCGAATCGGGATAGGGAACCAAACGAAACAATGCTCGCCGAGGCGGCAAATAGCGGGTTCGAGTGGCAAACGAAGCCGTCGAGACAGGCACCCTTTTGTGCTCTGAGACAAGATAGCAAAAACAACGAAGAGAAAGATAATTTATGTTTCAAAGAAAGTCAACATTTTTTAAATAATTTATTCAGCCTGAGCAAGGTATGTTTGCTCTGAGACACGGGCTGCCATCATACATCACTTTATTTTACAACTCTGTAATAACAAGTTATAACACCACTGAAAAAAAAAAAGTATGCATAGTGATGCAGTTTGAAACTTGAACACGCATTACAATTTCAAGGAGGGTGGGTGCAATGAGAAGACTGAGGATTCCAAAAAACGTACTAGAGAGTTTTAGTAGATCGTTCCGATACCCCCGATAGCCCCGATAACGATACTACGCAACCGCAAGGGAGGCGGTGGCGGAGTATCGGGTATTGTTATCGGAGTCATGGGAACGATCAACTAAAACTCTCTACTGACAGTAAACAGAATATGGAAAGCGACGCTGGCAAGCCTCGTGGCAACACTTAATCGAAAATCCAAACGAAGTTTATTGAAATTTGACGCGCGTGCGGGTAGCACCACGCTGCTTTATACATCTGCCCTTTCATTGATTTTATATTTTAATATTCTGTCAGCTGTACGGACTGTGGTAATGCCAATATTTTGAAAAGTTTTGTGAAGCCGCTTCTGTTTACACACATCTCAAAGAGTCGTAATTTATGTTGTTGGCGTATTCAGCGTGCTCATTGTACCATAGAATGATCAAAGAAGAAGTTAACAGAGCTCACTCGCGACCCAGTCAAATAAAAACGCCAGTTCATTGTGCTTTGTATTCGGGTAGAGAGGGTCACGTGATGCGCCGCTGGCGCGTTTTTGGTCGCCGGTGCCACAGGCAAGGGCTCGCGAAGGCAATTAATTACCCGAATTCGCCATAAATACCGTGGAAAGATTGCGAGATCATGATGTTAAATTAATTTGGGTTCGAAATGAAAGAGGTTAAAATGAGAAAAGTCTTTTTGACAATGGTCAAAACCAGAAAGTATGTTTTGAGAAAATTTAAAATGAGAAAGGTTAAAATGAGAAAAGTCGTTTTGAGAAGGGTCAAAACCCGAAAGTTTGTTTTGAGAACGGTTTAAATGAGAAAGGGAGAAACGCGAAAGTTGTTTTGCGCTGGGTTGAAATGAGAAGGTAAAAACGAGAAGGTAGGAATGCGAACGGGTTCAAATGAGAACCACCCAAAAAAGCATACCACGTGCAGTGGTCTTCGTACCTTACAAAAGTGGACAAATACAAGAGGTAATAACCTCGAGACCCTAGCTTCTCTCTCGGCGTCTGAAAATGTATGTATGCTGTTTAATCTTGGAAGTTCAAGGAGTATGCGCTGTGTAAATGTTAAGCTGGTTCATAATATGGAGACGTAAGCGCAGTCTACAGGGACTCACATAAAACAATCCAGACTCTGCACAAACGACTACCTCACGCTTCCCTTTTGATACAAGTTGTGCGCCTGCAAATGGCACATTACTGGAATATACGCAACGCTCGCAATTCTCAGAACACGCCTCTTGAGATGTTCGTAGAAAAAAAGTAATTTATCGCGTTGTTCTAAGTCACCCCGGCGGTAGTTTAGGGCGTATTTTCTTCTGGTTAGTGTCATCTTGCCTTTTGTAAAAGGAACTGTGTCACTATATGAGGCAAGATGGGAGCCCTTTCGACCTGTTCGTAACAGGCAGCTGTGCTTAAAAGTGAAACCGGCGAATGCTTTCATTTCGGTTTTGGTAGTAGTGTCAAGCTGAAGACGGCGATGCAGTTAAAACACATTAAAGTAGAAGTATTAAACATTGCGATCCTTCCCCGAGCTTGCTTTTTTTTTTACAGATACATTTTCATGTACTGCCTTGAAGAAAAAAAACAACTCTCCCAGCCCCTTGTTACAAAAACGTGTAATGAACATCACAGAAAAAAATGTATAACAAAACATTTAATTATTGATGTTTCCTGGCGTTATTCAAATAGGACAGCAAAGATTTCATGTGAGTTCACCTTGAAAAACATTAAAAAAGTATCCTTTGACACAGTACCACATACTTGCCATTCGCTTATCTCATCAGACAATGCTCCAAAATGTAACAAAAAAAAAAGTGCTTTACGCGCAGCTAACCCTTCATGTCACAGGGATGTAAGATTAGATCCACTGATTGTATACCGCGGCATGCTAATAAAATGACCTTTCACTACTAATTATTGTTAATATTAAACGCGTGCCATAGACGTGCGTATAATACGGGTGGTTTATATTTCATCTCATTTTAGCATGGACTAACTGCGAAGGCTGTGCAAGCGCGAGCGGCTCGCTTCGACTGCCTTGACTTTAGCAATCGCTGAACGAGCGCTCTTGCAGCCACCGATGCTTTATCCAAAGCAACTACCCCGTGCATTTAGCATGTGCGGCTAATAATAGTTCATGCTAAGGTGAGACGAAGTGTACATCAAATTTAGCTCGTTTAAGAAAAGCAACAAGGTGTTCAAACACCCCTAGAGTTATTACAATAAACGCTAGAGGCTCAACTGGCGCTAGAGTCTACGGGACTTACGGTTGCAAATTGAAGCAGACAGCATGCAGTCTGCTTTTCCAGAATCCCAGTGTATTCCTATGGGAAAACGCGCGTGAATTATATCTCTTTGCCGGAAAATGACATGAACAACTTTTGTCATTTCGGTTTTACGGATAGTAAGTACCTTTATTGGTATCGTGAAAGTATAATTGCTTTAGTTACAACATTTTTCTTTGCCACTGAACGATGTTAAACTTCGCTATATTTCAGGCCCAAACCTCTGTTTCAAGGAAGGTATCTGAAAACGAGCGACCATTCTAAGCAAACTAACGATCGAAAGGAATGTAGAGTGTGTTCAAGGTTCGCTAGCATTTAGGTGGTGCTTATATATTGCAAATATGCCCGTCCTGTCATTGGATGAAAATGACTCCGTCGTGCATCTTTACGATCGGTTAACGAAACATTCGAACGCAAAAAATAAAGCACGTGAGCTACGAAAGGTTTGTATTTTTACTATTTGCTATGTCGGGCAGTTTTTATCGGGCACCTGCTCTCTGGCTCCTCCTATTTGCAAAGATTTGGAGCGTGCGGGTGATGATTTGAACCCAGAACAAGCACCTTCGAAAATATTCATGAGCAGAAAGAATAAAGCAGTACTTAATTACTGCAAATCTGACTATATTACGTGGCTTTCAATATATTTTGATCGTCTGCGTGCACAAGGAGTTACTTATCCAGTGTTACTGCGTAGTTCTTGCCGTCTCTCTTGGTTTTCCATATGTCCTTCGTTCGTTTGACACGTATATCCCCCATGCTGGAAAGCGTCGACGCCATGTTCGCCCTAACAGTGTCCGACAGTGCACATAAATACACGTACGAAGCGGTTTTAACACTTTTTTTCATGCCATGAATTTCAAATAAAAATGCTGTAACTGACCAATTATGTCGTCTGCGTAACTGAGAATTGTTCCAATGTGCCTAGTACGAACAAATTATTTGTGATACTTGCTCTTATAATTATAAAGTCTGTGGGAAAAAAGCACTCGCTTTTTCCCATAGAAATGCATTACCGGAAGTCAATTTCTGACTGCTTGCTGTCTGCTTCAAAACGCAAGAGCACACTAGCGCCACCTGAGCCTCTAGCGTTTATTGTAATAACTCTATGCAAACAACAATTTTTTATCCTCTCTTTTTTGGGGGGATTCGGTGCACTCCAATAAAAGTCCGTTTGTTCACCTGCACATCGCCCCGGCGTACATGTAATCTTTTGGTGTAATATCGTATTTCAAGCATCGTCATTATATCGTGCACCGTAATCTGGCTGTGTTTGTGTTCTGCAGGAGAATGAACTCGCAGGATTTTTATTAAAATATTGAACAGACACAAAAAAGCTTAATTCCAGCAAAAAAAAAAGAAAGAAGAGGCGTAACAAGTTTGAGCTAGCGCCAACCGGCTGAGAAGGTGTACACTTTAACCGAAGTTTGGTGTACACGAGAGAGCCAAAAATTACTGGAAAGCTGAAAAAACAAAACAAAACAAAATTAAACAAAAAAAAAAAAAAAAAAGAAAAATAGAGAGACAACGCGAAGGAGCGGACCAAGTGCACGAACTGTCTGTTGGCTTCCCCGGGAGTGGGTGTGGGGCGGCCAAAGAGTCAATGTGTGCATATCAGAGGCACAAAGTACGCGGGACGTTTACTCGACTTTGAGCGTCTGACGCCCTTCCGGTGCGAAGAAGAGAACTGGAAACGACACCTTCCCACCCACCCCTCTTTTTTTTTCTTTCGTTCTTGTTACATCTTTTATCGTTTTCACTTGGTCTTGCACGCCTTTGGTATAATGACGCTCAGAATTAGGCGTGAAAGGCGGCGGCGATGTACACAGAGTGCCAGACGCCTTCGGTAATGACGCTTAAAGTCCAACAAACTTTTCAAGCAAAAACAGGAGGTCTCTCGTCAGCCTGTTCATTTTACTATAGGGTTCAACTGCGTATTTTATTTTACGAGCTACGTCGGTGGGGCGTCTGTGTCGCCATTTGCTGCACTGTCGCACACGAGAAAGCTGTTTGGGTAAGAGACCGCGGAGAAGGCAGTCTTGTATGCGTGGTTGGAGATGAAAGAAGTTACATAGTATACTATCCTGAATCACTTGAGTTCATCGTCTAGAATGCTTGCGACGGGGATAGTGCCTTAACGACGGCAAGAATGAGGGAAAAACAAAGGAAATCCAGGAGTCCTATTGTTTTCGCTACAAATCATGATTGGTTGGATGCATGACGGGTCTGCAGCAATTCTTCCAAACATATGGTTAAGCACTGCATGGGTCTGAGAGCAGCGGATGGTCAGCGTTCATCTGTTGATTTCTTGGATTAAGATGCGCAGAAGTAAAGGAAACGGTAAATGATTCCGTCCGAAAGCACGAATGGGTCATCACTGAGTCAACAGTAGGATGTCTAATGGAACACTATATAATGCTGGCGGCCATTAGCAACAAACCAAACTAAAGGAGCACGTGGTGCTAAAGAACGCCATGTCAAATAGCTCACGGAGACATCCCGATTAACGGGAACGAAGAAGCACTCTCCAGACTGTGTGTGCGTTCAGTTTCCGCTCAAAACATGATGGTTTCCGCTCAAAACATGAGAAAACGTGCCCTGACGTACGCATTAATTTAAAACCATCGTTACGGATCAGCTTATAGCGAATAATTCGGTTATCGCACACCTCCGAGACCTTACGCATTCAACAGGCTTAATCAGCATACGCAGATAGATTGCGGGTGCAGACTCTCAGTGTGTAATGAATGATGATGATGAATCAATGTTTGTATTTTGAGCACAAACGTATGCGCAGCGCAAGTTCGTCTGCTTCTTGTACAGGGGTTGCGATGATGTCAGAACGCCGTGCTCTTATTGGCTGATTGAAAGAAACAGTGGGTAGACCTCAAGGCATCCAGCATCGAGATCTATCCTTTCAATCAAAGCCAATCAGAGCTCGGCATCATTCTGACGTCACTGCAACTCCTGTGGAAGAAGCAGACGGTTTGCACTCCGCACTGGCGTATTTTTTTTTTTTTTCACACAAAAATTTAATCTTAGGAGCACGACGACAATTACAACTCAGTAATCCTGAGCAGGTGCAGTAATCTCTGCTGCATCGCTTCAATGGACTGCCGAGCACAATTTTGTCAGTTATTTTTCTAATGTCCGGTTATGTTCATAAAGACGGAATGGGGACACGCCGCCAATTCACGTGATGACTGCACTCTAGCCAGTGACAGTTTAAAATACGCAAGGCGTGACGAGTTTCGATCATTTTATTGCGGTCGCGAGTCAATGAGAATGCGGCGTTACCCGATAAGGATACCGAGGAACGAATCAAGCATAAACAAGCGTGATTGTAAAAAGCTAGCTACGCCCCACGTTCGTTTCCGAAACTGTCTATGACTATACGGAGAGCAAGTCGTCTGTTTCTTGCGCAGGAGTGGCGGTGACGTCAGAACGACGCCGAGCGCTGATTGGCTTTGATAAGAAGGATAGTGGGGAGACCTCAATGCTAGATGCCTTGAGATCTACCCACAATGTGTTTCTCAATCAGCCAATATGAGCTCATCGCAACATCTCTGCAGGAGGAACAGGCGAACTTTCGCTCCATCACATACTTGGACGTATAGACGTGCCTTGCCGACGCACGCGCCGGCTGCGTCGCTAAAAAAAAGGACTCCCGAGACCCGACTGACCCGACTTCCAAGTCTGCTTTCAAAACTGGTCCGTGCCGCGCCAGCGCCACTTTTCACCCTGGCGACCATATGAGTACTTAATCCGGTTATAGCTTTGCTCAACAGGTGGAGCCGCTTGCCCAAAACACTCTACGGGTGCGTTTCGCGATTTGAAAGTTGCTCCAGACATTGGAATTTCTCCGTTTTGTTTTGGACGAACCGCTTCACGTGCAGCACTAAGTTTCCAAGCTCATAACGTGTAAAAACGAATGAAAGAATCTGACAAGTAGCGAGTACACGCTAAAAAAAATGCTGGAGCGTTTACCTTCCAGCGAAGAACTTGCTTGGGAGAGCCACCATCTGCAATCTACGGAGGTTACGCATATAGTCAGTGATAACGTTTGTTTGCCACGTTGCAGGTTCTGCCTTAGAGGTGGTAACATTCTATAAGTACCTAGGCATTCAATTACTCGCCAACCTCTCCTGGCAAACACACATCAACTTTATAATTAACAACGCTACTCGCATGGTTTTGTATTTACACCGTAACTTCTGTATTGTGATCTACGAAACTCAAGCCTGTTCTAAACTTCAACAGCATTATCAATATGAGATCCAGGCCTCGAATTCCTCACTAATAAATCACAGGCAGTACCAAGTCGCAGTGCACGTTTTATTTTATCTAACTACTCTCGTTTATCAAGCGTAACATTAATGAACACATATTTAAATCTCGCTGATCCCACGTACAAAAGTGTCACGACTAGTTGTATTTCACAAAATTTACCAGTATAACTAGTCACTAAGAAGCAAGCTTCTTTCTAAACCGTCATACTTCTTCGCCTTTCGTTCAGATCAACGCCTTAAAGTAGATCTCCATCATCGTCGTAGTAAAACTTTTTTTTCTTCATTGTTTCATACCAAATACCAACACTGAATAGAGCCACCTGCCCACCTTAATCACCGAAGCATCACTTTTCAAGACTTGCCATTGAAGGTTATTTGTTTCCCTTGTAACCTACATTTGTTGCCACTTTGTTGTATTTTGCTGATTTAATGCATTTCTGTCTACTAGCCACTTCCTTCTGTAACGCCCTCTGTGCCTTGGAGGTAATGAAAGAAAAAAAAATTAATATATTTCGATCTAAAAACAGTCTGCGTTGTGTTGCTGATCAAGGTGAAAGGTAATTAGTGCCGCAGCGCAGCCACTTTTTGGGGACTAAACATATTCCCAGCCTCGTCATATCGCCTACGTATAGATCGCAGCGATTGACTCCGCAAAGTGCCTTGTCGGAGAGTACCATAGTCGCTCCAGATATCTTCGAGTGTAGGTGGTGTTGCGCATGTACGAACTCTCGTTCACAAAAGCGATGCGAGACCGCAATTCTTTCTATGACGTCAAAGACACCTCTGCGCCAATCAGGAAGGACGACTCATTGCGTGAGATTCAGTGCATGCGTACTCCCCCAAAATGAATACGAGCTACTTTTTCCCGCAGAGACCCCACACGGTGGGATTTACACGTCTGGCCAATTTCGCACCTTGACGACCTTGGTGTGCGGTCGGCGATTGACATGGAGAGAAAAATGCGGTATGTTTCTAAAAGACGATCAAAACGTCATGCTGAATGTCCGGACGCGTGTTGGGCTGGGCGACCTGAGCAGCGCCCCCCTTTCTGCATTTGTCTTTTTGTTTGTGTTTTGATTTATTTGGACACGGCGCCTGACACAACTCTTTGCGGAGCGCAAGTTCGTCTGCTTCTTGCAAGGGGTGTCGATGATGACAGAACGCCGAACACTTATTGACTAGTGAACAAAAAAAAAACAAAAAAAATAGTGGGTAGACCTCAAGGCATCTAGCATTGAGGTCTACCCACGATCCTTCCAATCAAAGCCAATCAGAGCTCGGCATCATTCTGACGTCACCACGAACTTGCGCAAGAAGCAGACGACTTGCTCCCCGCAAATGCTCGATCGCCGTTTGTTTTTGGAATGACGTTCTCGTCTGACAACGTGATCTCGTTCCTAGGAGATGAGTACTGATATAAAAAAAGGGGGGGGGGGCAGGTGGGGGGGCATGGCATGACAGATACTCAGGGCGCTTGATGGTGTAGGGCGAACCCTGGTGTTGGGTCTTGCTATTTGCTCAATTTCTTCAGTAGATCGCAGTGAATAGCTCATGCCCGATTCACACCGTGCGAATTCTTTTGCGATTTCGCATTTCGCAGCTGCGGCATTGAGCACCGCGGCCTGCACCGCGCTCTTTTTGCCGCTGGAGCGACGTCAGAACTGCGGAATCGCAAGTAAAATCGCACCATGTGAATCGGGCTTCAGTCCGTGCTTTGCTAAAAAAAAACTTACAATCACTTTCTTTTTTTTTTTTAAGGATGGGTTGTGATTCTTAATCCAAATCGAATCGGGCTTCAGTCCGTGCTTTGCTAAAAAAAAAACTTACAATCACTTTCTTTTTTTTTTTAAGGATGGGTTGTGATTCTTAATCCAAATCGACGACCGCTTTGATTACAGACCCTTTTCACTCAAGTCGCCCTTTTCCAGTAGTAACTTACGACATATATCGTTTGCGACGAGGACAGAATTTGACGTTATATGGGCTATATGAAACTGCAAGGGGGCAAGGGGCTCTATGAAGCAGCCTGCTATACAGCTTCTTTTCCTCTCCAGAATGGAAAATTAATTTCTTCCAAACGACGGGGAATTCACTGCCTTGTGAGTTGTGGGAATAGAATCGTGGCAGGGGGACAGGTACCACCCAAGACGAATTTCCGTTCCATCCTTCCATTTTCTCGCGTTTGTCCGAGTCTTCATTGTACCTCTCGCGGAGTTTGTGCCGAGATTGATGGCTTGCGGCTTGCGGCTCTGACAGACGCCTCACCTTCGGTGGCGTGATTCCGAGAATCGAAGATGGTAAGTTATGTTTTCGCTTGTGCCGCTTGACTTTTTTTTAGCGGTCTACAAAGCACTGCAGAGCATATACTCGGGCACAGTTATGCGCCATACCATTTATAAAGTTTAGAAACGAGAAGTGTGAGGTGCTGTCTTTAACATAAAAATCAATGTAAACATAAAAACAGTTTTACAGAGTCATTTTAGGCATAAGTCTGCATGCCAAAAGGGCCTCCCTACAAAAAAGAAAATGTGAAGAATTAATTATTTGCAAGTTTGTTCGTTCAACTCTATAGAGTGCAAAAAGAGAATCTCTTGCTGCCCGGACGATGTCGAATGTCGTGAATAAAAGAAACAATAGAGGCAGGAGCAGGACGTTTTCGAGGTAGGTGATTTTTTCGATAGCGCTTTTAATGTTTTTCTTCGCTTCTTACTTGCGCTCTTGAACCGCATATCTTGGAAAAAGGTGGCGTTTTTTATTCAATCTGAGAGTCAAATTCGACCCGATATGCTCTCTTATAGTCCCGCATTACACTGAGCGAGACTGGGTGTTTCGTCGTCTTCACTTGCGGATGGTAATGACGCAATGTAGTAAAAGATAGTGCGCTATATGTTAGGGAGTGGCTGCGATCACTGCGCGCCAAAGGATTTAAGCGGACTAAGATCGAGATCGGTAGCCGTGTCGCGGTCGTATATAACAAACCTAATACTCGGCGGTTTAGTAACCGGTTGTCTGATGACCTGACCAAAAACCGCATTTACTCGGATAACAAACACGTTACTTATAAACAAGTCCCTTGCGCCTAATTTCCCGGAGAACACATACACAGTCAATTGTAGCGTTCTACAAATAAAGGGGAAAAAAAAAAACACGTAGCAAATAGCGAGGCTGAAAACACATTTCACCGTAACAATGCAATCTGCGCAAATAGATTTTTTTTTTTTTTTGCGCGCAAAGATTTTGTTTTTGTTTTTGTAAAGGCTGGTTTACACGCTTGCGACTGCTTACAACCGTGTACCTCGAAATCTGTTATGTTTTACAAAGATAGAACACACTGGCACACATTAATAAATTCCCCCCCCCCCCCCCCCCAAAAAAAAAGAGCTTAACATCTGTGATTTTTTTCGCGGGTCACTGTTTTTTTTTTTGAATTCTCGTTTAAAATTTTTTGACAGTGTTAAAAACAATTAATTCTCACAGATTGCACGTACTATCGTGGACATTCTGAGCTATAATACGGCAGCTCTGGCCGTTCCGTACCCACAGCGCCACTAGCTGGGACCAGGGATGGGCAAAATGGATGCAAATATGTATCGAAATACAAATACAAAATACTTCGCCAAAAATGTATTTCATTACAAATCTAATTACATTTCCAAAAAAGCATTTAAGTACAAGATACAACTACAACCAAATGTATTTTGTCTCCTCCAAATACTTTTTCAAATACATTCCTCAAAATTTGCGTAGCAACTTCAGGGCACCTGCAACGGGTTTCTGGGTATTTCATTTTATTTTGCATCGCACACTCGGGAGTTAGTGTGCGAGGCTCTAGTAACGTAATAGAAATATAATCACAAAAAAATGCTATCAGCTTGGACGTAATAGGTGAAAAAAGTACAGAGCTTCAAGCAGTTTTTTTTGTCGATTACGTTTTGGTATAGACCAACAAAGAACCGAGACTACCAAGACGCGCAGCACTAGCCAGAGAATTTTTTATTGTTGCAACTCGCACCAGTTACGAAAATCTGGACGACCCGCGCATTTAGAATGTTCCAGGCAAAAATATGTATGGAAATCAGGCTGGAGAGCATCACAAGTTGTCACAGGCACTTATTTAGCAAGTCTGCCTGTGAACGTCGATTTCGTCAGTATTCTTGCCCTGGACCAGCACCGTAATCACAAAGTCCCTAAACGATTGTGCTTGATTGATAGACATTGCATTTGATGCCGAACGTAGTTTTCTTCCTGCTTTAGGACGTTTTAGGACGAGCAAAATGACACGTGACAATAAATTTGAGGGATGTATTTTCGCCCACAAAATTGTATTTAATTACAATTTTATTTGAAATACCCACGTTTTAGTATTTAA
Organism: Ixodes scapularis; assembly: GCF_016920785.2. Lineage (NCBI taxonomy): Eukaryota > Metazoa > Arthropoda > Arachnida > Ixodida > Ixodidae > Ixodes > Ixodes scapularis. The sequence continues at coordinate 127,521,260 of NW_024609879.1, read as the reverse complement.
ATACAGACGTCAAATACATTACCCAATCTGTAATTAAATACAAATGCAAATTACACAAAGTATTTGAAATACGTATTTCAAATACTTGTATTTGAAATACTGCCCATCCCTGGCAGGGGCACTGAAAACATCACGCATATCCGCCGCACACGCTGCTCTTCGAGGTAGCAATTACACTCTCTCCTTGTCGTCTGCTATACGCAAAGCAGACGCCGCCACAGTACTTTCCGTTGTGTGCTTCACGGGCTTCACGGGTTTTCTTTCGGTACGGAGATTCCCTAAGTCATGGAAACAAGTCAGCCAAAGATCTAAGGAAGGGGAGCTAAGCATAATTGACACACCCATTCTGACATAAGAAAAAGCCGTGAACAGGTGTCTGTCCGATTGATAAGAATAATCTACCGAGATATGTATGCAATCTTCGCCAACGATCATGCTTAACTCAGTATGTCCCTTCCGTTGGATGTTTGGATGACTCGTTGAGTCAGGCAATCATCGCGCCGAAAGAGGCATCCCCAGAGTATGAGAAGCATCGGCAAGTACTGTGGCGGCGTCACTTTTCGCCTAGCAGACGACAGGGAGATGCTATGTGGCGCTGGGGGTACGGAACGGCCACGGCTGCCGTTTTATGGCCAATAGTGTCCGCGGTAGTACATTTGATCTCGCGAACACCGCAAAAAACCTTCGCTCTCGTAAAATGCGGTTCCATGGTCACTTCGTGGCTGGCGCTAACGTGTCAGTGTTCTCCCGTCCTCAGAGATCACAAGAACTCTGTCGTAAGCGAAAGCAAATATGTTAATGGGCCTTAGATTGCTGACATATTTCTGTCGACCGTGGTTATTGCTATCAGCGCGCTTCTCGGGAATGCGCACCGACAGGTTATGTTTATAAACAGTGCGTCTATTACGCGAGTAAATACGGTAACAGCAAAAAAATTATCAAAGTGCAGGCGACCTGGTCCGTATCAATCATGATGTTTAAACCTTGACACTGGGAAGGACACTTGGTGACAAAGTAAAAGGGGCAGAAGAAGGTGGACAAAAAATTAAGAGAACCCCCCCCCCCCCCTTTAAATCCCTTTTTCTATTTATACTACCTTATTTTACGACAGAATAGCGCTCTGGAGCTCTTTGTTTAGCTTTACTTTGTCTAGGCTGAAAGGTCTTGCTGTTTTTGTAATCACCCATACGGAATACCCCAAATGTCTGGCTGCAGGGACAGGAATGAGGGTAAACAAACAAGATCTAGATCAGGCGTAAAACGGAATTCCAGCTGTGTTCCCTTCGAAGCGTACACGAACAATCGAGTGCTAAATCACGAAGGCGTGGCAGACATCAGACGTAAGGCGCCCAGTTCTTGCTTGCCATTCCAGACAACTTCGAGGTGAATGCTGTTTGCGTTGGGACTTTCCACATTATTAGTATTAATATTATTTTTTTTCTCCGAATCAGTTCGCAAAGTAAATGCCACCCAAGTGTCGTGGAGACAACCTGTTTAAAATTGCAAGCTATTTTCTAACGCGTTTTTTTTATGTTTGCGTGTTAGTTGGGCCGTTTTTGTTTTTGTTTTTGTTTTTCTTTTTTTTTATTAGCGTTCGTCAAGTTCGAGATATGAAACTTGCCCAAGTTTGATTTCAAAAATCTGCTCTAGAACTGACTTATTTTACCAAATATTGTTTGAATTGTTTTACAAAATATTCACTTTGAATATCTGCATCCTTTAGTAGCCATATAAATTAGCTATACAAATTAGCCATACAAAGCAGAGGCGGATTTGGGGGGGGGGGGGGGCTTATGGGGTCAACAAAATAGATTTGGGCAACGTTTCGGCCGTAACGTCATAGGTCAGCAAACTCTCCCTCCCCCCCCCCCCCCCCCACCCCAAGCCGGACTCATAAATCCGCCACTGATACAAAGTATCCATACAAAGTAGCCATATAAAGTAGCTATACAAATCGCGCCAGACGTCCTTCCCTCCCCATTCCTCCCCCCCCCCCTCCCCTAAAAACTGAAGGCAATAATCTAAAAATTGTGAGCTCCATAAAGTTTCCCTGTGGAACCGAACAATCAAGGTGTCGTCATTTGGACAACACACTACCACATAAAGCAAAGCTACCGCATAAAAACTCAGGTGCTATTTCTGAAAGGACGGCAATATTTGTTCTGACTTGGTTCAAAAGAAGAAAATTTGAACGATTTTGAACTTAATTTGCACTATATGTGAACTTGGAGCCCAGATACTTAAATCACAACATTTTGTCATGGCAGCGGATTTTGTAATTACTCTCAATTCAATTTCCATTGAGTTTTATTTTATTTCCTCTTGTCACTGAAATCCTCCCAAATTCTAGGGACCAAAAAAAAAAAGAACTCTTTGGACATTGAATTGAGGCTAATTACAAGATCTGCTGCCAAGCCAAAAAGGTTGTAGTTGAAGCACCTATCGTCAAATTTTACTATTATAAAAATGATTTGTGAATAATTTTTTTTAACCAGGTTAGAACAAATATTGCGTTTTTTTTTTAGATATATGACCTGACCGTTTATGTTGTAGTTTGTAGATGTTTTACATTTTTTTTTACATTCTTCTTAAAATCGCGCTCGCTTCTCTCGCGGCGCGATGCTACGTTGCCACATGCTAGGTGTGAACTTTCTTCATAAGCCAGAAAAAAAAAAGGAACACTCAAAGCATGCTCTGTTAAAAACACATCGATCGGGTGTTTTTCCAATGCACTCTGCAACTTGCAAGTTTGAACCTCCGCTCTCAAATTATCATTAAGGATATTGGCTAGTTAGTTTTTATTATTTAAATTATTAGGCTCAATAAAAGGTATTGACACCTTCTAAGAAGCTTGCTAACAACATATACTTGGTTTAATTCGCGTAAAGTGTCATTACATTTTTTAAGCTTTTTACTTGCAATTTTTGCTCCCAGTAGAAGTGCATGCTTCGCTCTGTCCTATTTTAGAACGCCAGAAAATGTTTTAAATTTTCATTGGATAAGGAATTCTTTTTCAGAAGTTTGGGCGAGATGGAGTTCTTCTGAATATCTTACATGACAATAGGTTTCACGTTGCAAAATACATTTTCACGTGTAGTAAATTTTCTGACTATACTAAGAAAAATATCAACGAAGGAAAGAGAATATTCTTACAATATATCCCAGAATAAAACTATCTACTGCACAGTATTAGCTTCTCCAAGCACCTAGTTAACAGATCTGTTTTTAGAATTAATTCATGTCAAATATTCTTGAGAAAAGCTTTTTCAGTCCTTTCTTATACAGACACGTCCGCTTGCTATTCCTGCCCGTGCTCTTTAAATTTCCCCTTCGCTGAAAAATATAACATTATGAAATATATTTCTAGTATGATATTTTGTAAGTTTTCAAAATACAGAATGCTCAATTGAATGTACGAGTGTCCAGCATTTATGTTTATTTACGCAATGGCAAAAGCAGCTCTAGCATGGTTACACCCGATAGTTTAGAGACGCGATGCAGCTTCATTGATTGTTTTACTCGTTACCGATTAGCGAATGATTTTTTCCTTTTTCAACAAATTAGATTTGATTAACGCTCTTCTGCATTTTCATCATTCATCTTGTAAACTTTGAAATGAGTGGCATTAGTGTCGCCTTGTCACGCATTTTCCATAAATACAAATCTGCAAAAAGAAACAAGCACCAAAACGTCGTGACATATTACAAACACAATTGTTTTATTACATTTGAATGGAGCCAGGCAGATATTCGAGTTTGAAGATAGTCCTTCCTAAGAAACCTTCAGTACTGAATGAAAATTAGCAAATTATTTCGAACTGAATAAAATGTGTTATTAGAGGGGAATCCAGGAATACCCTTTTAAACTTATGAAACGAATGCAACATTGTTTGCCAAATGCTTTATTTTCAATACATTATCAGTGCATCGGTCTATCTTTTGACGCAATCTCCTTTTATGGTAAGGATTTTGTCATATAGTACAACGAGTACGTAGATTACCGCTTGAGTCTTGAACCAACATCTTCAGCATCCACTGTGCAAACTATTTGCATACTGAAGCTTGTTCGTGTAAGGAGTTCGTGAAGTAATGATTTTGAAGCTTCAGTGGCGTGTGTTGCAAAATCGAACGTTCTAAAGCACCAAAAAGCTTTTTTGCATTATCAATTTATTGGCGACCAGAGACGGCCTATACAGTTTCGCAATGCATCATGAACGCTGTTTCAGCCTTCATTAAACATTCCGGAATGTTTCCGCACTGATTCCTCGCTCATTGCTTTCAGTCTAAATTTTGCAAGTTTTCCGATGCGTTTCTCATGGTTTGCACGGTTTGACATTTTGTCGCATTCAAAACTCCTAACACATACCAGACTATTGACGTAAACAATATTACTAAATAACAACCACGGCCTTCAATATGCTACTGGTCACAAAACTTCGGCCAAAATTTGGTAGAGGTTCTAACACTGCCACTAGAGGTGCCACTGATCCAAAGAAGCCATTTTCGTTCAGCCACCTCCCTCTTAGTAAGCTACTTAAAATTCGAAATAACTAGTCGTTAAAACATTCGATTATATCTGACTTTTGTTTTAGACTGTAGTTTATAATTTTAAGCAAGCACCGATCGATCTTTATTGATCTCTAACAGAGCTTAAAAATAACCTTTTTTTTTTTTGAGCAAAATAATACTATGCAAGTGAAAAAGAGCTGCAGGCAATTGAATGTCCGAATTCGCAGCGTTTCTACTTCATGGCGCTACTCGTGGTGCTGAATTTTGACGGTAGTGGTACTGAGAATTCATTTTGAGGCAAGAGGAAGAAATGAAGAGTGATATTATTTCGTGGATTGTATCAAAAAGGGAAGTTTGATTAGTGGACTGGGTGTACAGAGCTGAAGACGCTTAAATTAACGAGAAACGCTGTTCGCGCGATGACGTCACCGCGGTAGCGTATTCAAAGTAGATTGGGCTTTTTTTTTTTTTTTTGGTTGCCAGACTTTTAGCGGGTCTGGCTAAATTGGCAGCTTTTAGCCCCCTTGTCGACGCTAGCGCCGCGCGTGGTCGCCTACTAAGCTCTCCCATAGTGTTACGGAGAAGTCTCGTGACCGTGAAGCGCAATTTTACTTTCTGTATGCGCCCCGTATAAGTAAGTCCCTATGGAGCCCAAATGTCACGTGAGTATGTCCATGAACAGGTCGGTTAATTTTATAATAACACGGAATCTGTTTTATCAGCCGATTTCCAGGGAGTTCTGTAACGTTTGTATGTCACGCTGGCTGTAACGGCCAGTTGTAGCGACCAGTTGTAACGAGAAACCGGCACCGAAAAGCGTTACGCCCATAGGGAACCATATATTGGTTTCCTATGGTTACCTATTCAATCCCTCATATAATTTGTACTCACCACCTTGACATTGTAATCCAAGCTATTCGTTTTTTTTTTTTTTTTTTTTTCTGGCGATATGCATATATGTTTACACTTTATACATATATATACGCTTGACTCACTCAAAAATTATAATTATACATGGTTAGTACCTACCGCCATACGTTTCGTAGAAGACAGTACGAAGTAAATTATTAGCAAAGTCAATAGTGAGTTTTAGAATAACGCACGCTAAAGCTTTGCGTACGCAAAGAATAGCGTTGTCGCCACTGCGCATGCGCCGAACGCTAACCACGTTTTGCGCTTTGCGTGCGCTATTTTAGCGTACGTTATTTTTCGAATATCGCGTGCGTACGCAACGAGTCTTTGCGCTTCTCCAAGGAGGATTCGCCATGAGCCACGACGAGCACAGCTAAAGAAATGGCGACTCCCTGGAGCATGGCTGCGGCCGCTTTAGCGGCGTCGTGAGCGCGACGTTGGCGGCATCTTCGCGACTGCGATTTTCAATACGGGACGACATTGCGCTCGGTTTGGAAAACCCAGTAAGGTGGGCAACGATCACCGGCAACTTGGTGCTTGCGACGCGCGAACGTTTCTCGGCGAAGGTACGGTGTGCGAAGGTCAGTCCACGAGACCTCCCTTGCCGAAGCAACGCAGGCGGACACGACAGGTCGACCACTCGCGTCGCATTCCAATGTCTAAACAAGACTAAAATGTTACTCTGGCCAAAAAAAAAAAAAAAAAAACTTTTTGTTTCTCAATTTACAGCATTTTCTGTGTCTAATAAGAATTGTGACAATCTTGGTGGCGTTGCAAGCGCGAGATGCTTGGGCTTGTGCGTAGCGGCGGAGAAACGCCATTCTAAAACTCTATTGCGTCGCGTGCGCTAACGCAAGCTCTAAATTTAGCACTAATGTGCGCTAAAATTGCGTACGTTATTCTAAAACTCCCTAATCACGTTTTACGACTGTTTATTTGTTCTGAAAAAGGAGGAGTCTATTCTGGTTTCATTTTAGAAAACTAGTTCTTTAGGATATATCGGATGACCGACTTAAATTTCTCCCCACTTCCTTCCACTCTTCATCATTAATTCTAAGCATGCGTTGCCCTACTGTAATTGCTATGTTCTTGAAATATACTCAGGAGGGTGTGGAAACTCCTCCTTCCTTGTCGACCTTCTTTTTTTTCCAGAGGTGTCAAGCCCTAATATACTGCAAGTGTGCCGAGCATGCTATCTTTGCAGTCAGAAAGTGCAAACATCAAAAACAAAGTTTCTAAACTTAAAAAAAATTCGGTTTTCTTTAGAAAACGTAAAAAAAAACTGCGTCAACGCATAATACAAAAGCATCCGCAATCGTTTCGGTTGTCCTACAAAGAACATAAATGATATAACCGATCTGGGAACAGTAATATCAGTATTTTATTTTACAATATTTTTTAGTAAGACTGTGAAATGGTTTTATCAAATCTTACTCTCAAGAGTTTTATGGTGTCTGTTACTTTTTTGTAAAAACCTTGCAGGATTGTTATATTATATGCGTCATCGGTTTGGATCCCTGGTTCGATATATCTTGTCAAAACCATCTTTTCGCAGATTCCAAGAAACGGGTCTTGGGGTTGCCGAAAGAACTTCCCTCTGGCAATTAGCTGCCGTACAAATATATGTCCTAAGCCGATCCCTCCATCTTCAACTGATCGAAATGAACTCAATCTTCGCATTGGTTCGTAAGACGATCTTTAGCTAAATGTCGCGAAACGTTTATGAAATATATTGACTGTCGCCCTGGAACGGTGCATGACCTGAAGAAGATACGCCCATTTCGTCAAAAGGAAGATGTTACATAATGCAACTCGGCCGAAAATCGGAAGGCATCTCTTGTTCCACATGCGAGCAGCTAATTAAACACTCGTTCAGACATTGCCCCACGCTGACTGGGAGTTGTCCATAACACTGAGTGGTACACCTAAAAGTTGCGACTTCCTCGTTGACCATGTGGCGTCCGCGAATTGGGATGGTGTTGTCCCCCACTTCCGCATCAGGAGTCACAACTCCTTTCTCTGTTGGCGGACGCACCAGACGAAGCACGAAACTCGGAAGTGCAGGACATTGCCCCTTGTATGCTGGGTTTGTCCGCACACACGAGCGTTACGTTATTCGCATAAACGAGGATCTTCACCTCGCAGCCATGGAGACGAAAACCACTGCAGTATACATGATGTCTCTGCAGAGGTGCTCCAAATATGTATCGAAGGAGTGGTGAGAGCGGGCATCATTTAGGAGCGTTGAACTTGAACGGCTCTTGAGAGTTCTTTGTTAACTAATAATTTCGTTGATACATCCTTGTAGTTTTACACTTTTCTCAATTTTTTGCCTATTTAGATATGTTCTAATAGTGAGAAAATGAAGTAATGTTCCACTCCATCCAAGGTTTTTGCAAGGTCGATTTGTAATATCGCACCTGTATGGGGGGTTTGCTGGCATATCTCTAGTATAGATCGCACATTATGTTGGTTTGCTTGTACGTTTATTCTTTGTAGTTTATTAGAAGATTCTCATGGAGTTATTTAACGTTTGTATGGAACAGCCCGTAGTAATGATAGGTTATAACGAAAAGCCGACACCGAAAGGTGTTACGCTCGCAGGAAACCATACAGAAGACTTAAAACACCTGACAGGATTTGAACACACCACCCTGAGATTGTGAGCAAAGTGCACGACCGACTGAGCTATCCAGTGTTGGTGCTACAGACTAGATTCACTAAATAATCTATGCTTCAGAGTAACGACACTTACCCATCTTGGTGCTTAAAATTATAATTTTACGCGTTTCTTAAGCGAACGTCGAGATCATGAAAGCAACTTTACCCCATCATCTTGGCAAGGAGTTCCATCGGGCGCTGGCGGATCAACATAAAGTTTCAGATCTCCTTCCATGTCACCACAGCAATTAACCTTGCAGGTTTCAATATCTCCAGCCAGACGTGTCTGCATTATAGTGACAAGCATTCTTCGCATTATTAGCAAGAAACTTTCACGTACCAATTTTCAATTACGTGAGTACAACAATACGCACCACGCAAGCGGGTATTTTAGTTTTACAAATGTCTGTATTCTTTGCTTTCATATAGTCAGAGGGGAATTGCTTGGGATATTCATTGGCGAATGGTGCCTCTTGGGGTGCGTCATTCCAGCATTGCTCACTTCTACGAGAAACAGACACAGAAAGAGAACTCACTTTTCCTGCAAGTATTAGCTCTACCGTGCAGTTCTTTGCAAATTGCTCTCGTCACTCACAGTGTAAGACCAAAAGGGCGTGGCTTATTACTTTCACGCGTCTTGCAATCTGATAGGCTGTAAGAAAGTGCTCGTAACTCTCGACGGTCCGCGCTCCTTAAACTTTCAGCGACTATGTCCAACAGTACGTTTCACAATAGGCATGGGAAACTTTTTTTGCGCAAAACGAAATTGCTCCAAGAGAAATAACAATGCTGTATTGGTAGCTATCAGGCGGCTTACTAGATCATATTATTTTCTCCGGCATGATAGGCAGTACAATGCAAGATTTTCCAAAAGTGGCCAATAACCGCCGAATTCAGACACCTCACTCAAACTACACTCAAACTGAAGGGCCCCTCTACTTCCTCGAGGAAGGCGCGAGGGCCGGCGCTGGCCAATCGCGAGGACGGATCCGCCGTCGCGATTGGCCAGCGCCGGCCCTCGCGCCTTCCTCGAGGAAGTGGAAGGGCCCTTCAGTTTGAGTGTAGTTTGAGTGAGGTTTCTGAATTCGACGGTAAGAGTCCAATGCAGACAATATAATGTCAGACCTGGGAATAAAAAGTGCATGTTCCAGAGTTTCAGTAGCATATGAACAGTAATCTTTTTTTTTCGGGGGGGGGGGGGGGGGGGGGGGGGCCTGAGGGGCTGATGGGTTGCGGTGGCCAGATGTCGATGATTTGGGGTGCGGAGGGGGGGGGGGGGGGAGCGGACGTCAAAATTCATGCGTATGTTTAGTGTTGGCTGGATTTTCGGAAAGGGGGGTGGGGGGTGGGGGGGGGGGGGAGTGGACTGAAGCCCATTAAGCCTCCCCCTTGGCTACGCCATGGACTGCTGAGTTTGTGCTTACTTTTATTATAATTATTGTAATACTGCCATTTATAATCTTTTCGCTGAATATGACGATTTATGCAATAAATCTGCCAATATATAAATAATACAGAGTTTTGTTTAGAGCATTTAAAAAAGGGGACAAGGGTCGAATGATTCAGCAAGTTCAGTAGATTTGAGAGTGTTCCCAACTGCTCGATTGCAGTCACGTGGTTTATGGGCCACGTTTGCAATACTGTGGTCACCAACAGCTTAAGGAACGCAAAGCGTGGCTAGTCCCAGGCATCTCAGTATCGCTCCGCAGCCAATCATATTGTGGCATTAGCCGATAAGAACACCCGTGAACGACTCACGACTAGGCAAGAAGCGTGAACAGGATATACCGCGCCCTGCATTTCTTAAGCGGTCAGTGACTATACACCTTTCCAAAAAACGTTCCTAGGCCGCCGCCATGTTGCTGATGCTGATGCGGCTGGCGCGACTCCCGCGCCCTCTATCAGCTAGAAATTTTCTGCCGCTCTCTGGGACTGTGAAGACCCGCTCAGCGCGGTTCTCTACCTACATATTAGCGGTTTTGCATTCGATGTTTTCTCGCCCCTATTGAAAGTATCCACTTAATTTTTTTTTATGCGTGCTGCGTACCCTTTCTGTGTTATCTTCCATTGTGAGAAATAAGACTGGTAAGTGCCTGCCATTCAAGCTGGTCTGCTCGACTCGACATTCACGGGAAGCGAAGGAGGTGAAGGACGTCGAACGACCCTCGACGCGATTTTGCGAACATTGTTCTCCCCTTTCCCGGAGATAATCCGCGTAGAATCCTCAGTCATCTCCAAAAATAGTTGTCCGGGTTGGGGTGAGAAATGGGTCAGTCGCGTTTGTTTCTCTGCCTTGGTGCGGTTGTCAAAAAAGGAAGCTCTCCCCAAAACGTGCCCCAAAACGAAGTCATCTCGGATTCCGTCCGATTGTCAAGATGTGACTGTCGTCGACTGTGACTGTGTTATTTGAGATCTTTCTCAGATAAAATCTTTTTGGATAACGCCGCATCGTGTGGTACGTACGATATATTGTTCGAATGTTAACACTTCCTCAATTGTATGTCCGTGTCCTGTCCATCGGTAAACACGTTTATTTGTGAGCGTGAAAAATGCATGCCTTTCGGCCCTCTTCTGTTGCAGTTTATTTTTGTCAGCAATGCGCTTTGTCGTTTCACATGCGGCGAATCCCGCGGCGCCGCCAAACTTAACATAAGAAAAAAACAAATAACTAGAATTACACATTCCAGTCGCATTCGTTCTGTCGCGCGCGTACGCAACAAAAATAGTTTACAGGTTCTTTTTGATTTTTTTGTTTTTTCTAGTGCGGCACAATACTTTCTCAATGTCCTCGGGAAAATACATGTACCATGAAACACAAAACATAGCGGGAAAAGACGAGGGTTTAGCCGCCAGCAGCGTCTGAAACTGCACTTACGCAGGCTGCGCCTATTGAAATCACAGTCCACTCGGTTATGGTTAGGAGGGACGCCGGTGAGAGTCTAGCCTCAAACTCAGTGACTGGGCTCGAAAACAGTTTGTTGCCCCTGGGGTCGAGTGTTTTTTGGAAAGGTGTATAGGTGCAAGGAGGTGGCTGAAACGTCAATTGCCTGCAAGCTTCACCGCCATGCTCCGCCTCTCCACTTGCTACATCCTCCTCGCCACGCGACCATGCGTAGATGCCCCCAATCTGGGCAGGAGCTCTCCGCCATTATATTGCAAGGGCTCTTAGTCCCATATAATATCGGACATTCTGGGACAATCTAAGTCTCACAATGTTGGACAAAGACATCGTCCGTAATGTAAAACGCCCTTAAAAATAAAAAGAAACTTGGTGGATGTATAAATTTTGCATTTAAGAATGGAAAGCGAGAACTCGAATGCCATTTACAACGAATGACATTTGTGTGATCGGCGAATCAGCTCGCAATCTGTCGCGCGTGGAATGCCCCACACCCGGAGCGTCGCGCGCTGATTGGCCGTCCGCTCAAATGTCATTCGTTGTAAATGGCATTCGAGTTGCCCGTGTGGAACGGGTATTAGTCAGTAAAATGTCTAGCTTGCAACCGAAGGCATCCCGCATACAAATTTTTTTTTCTTTTTTTTTAAGGCGAATGAATCATTTTTTAGAGTGGAATCATTTGAGACAGCGGCGACTTTTGAAGGGGCGATGCACCAATTTTTGTACTTTGGGCAAGTACCACATAAAACGGATCACTGTCGTTAATGACCTATGAAGCGCGCGTTCGTTTTTCACCCCAAGCAATAGAAGTTCCAGAAAAAATTAAAGAAAAAAAATAACAACCGCATCTCCACGTGGGGCGAAGCTCTGGTGGTGCTTGTCTGCGTAGACGCTGAGCAGCAGATTGCCGAGCCTTTCGTTCGTTTTCATCCATGTCACGCTGCGGTCAAATGCTCAAATGCGTATATAACCACGTTCCATACCACACGTTCTCTTTCTGACATGGATGAAAACGAACGAAAGGCTCGGCATGCTGCGGCTCACCGTCTACGCAGACAAGCACCACCAGAGCTTCGCCCCAATCAACAACATTCACCACGTGGAGATGCGGTTGTTTTTTTCTGTTTTTTTTTGCCCCACACGAGCACGGGAGCACGTGCTCACGTGCTCGTGAGCACGAGCACCCGACGCCGGACATCGGACGGACAGACGGACATGGCTAGCCCCTAAAGGCCCTGTCACACTGCGGAAACAGTCGGAGAACTTTGTCCTTCAACACGAGGAAAACATGTTTTCGGGGACCCTCTCACATTGCGGAAACAGCAACAGTCCGGAAACATGTTGCTGTCGTCCGAAAACTATGTTTCCCAACTTGTTCTCCGACACTCGGGGAACATCCTGTCACACCGAGAAAGCGTGTTGGAAGAACACAAATTGCCTCCTCTCCTGCGCGCTGCCTCCCTCTCTCTCTCACCCTCGTCTGCCCGGCCGGCTCGGCTGAGCTACAAGCGCGAGCTCCGGGCTTTCAGCATCCCTGCCAAGCACGCGCGCTCGTGCAGTGCAAGCACTGTTCTGGGCCAGATGCGCGCGCTTGTAGCATCGGCTGCGTCTGGACCGAAGCTGAAACGAAGTATAGGAGGTATTCACTGGACGCCATATTTGAGGGCGATGTTTAGAGCGCATGCTCAGAACGAGCTCACATTAATAGCCTGCTAAGACCGGCAACCATGATGGTGCTAAATGCACGTTCCAAAAAGACTGCGGAAGCTCGCCGTCAGCACGCGCACAGCAGCAGCGCACACGGATATGGCCGCCAGTGAATACTCCCTATAGGCGGCTAGGCTCAGATCCGCTGGCTCCGCTCGCCCCTTGAATCGTTGCCATTTTGGATCGCCGTCTCATCGCCGTCGCTCTACCGTAGTCGATTCATCAGCCGCGCGAACCATCTCGTGTTCTCTGGATTTGGCGGTTGCGTTCTGCTACAGGGCTAGACCCTTGCACGATGGCATACGCGCCCGCCACAGCAGCAGCTTCTGCTTTGGTGCTTCTTTGTGCCATCGATTCAGATGATTCTGACGATCAGCTGCCGCCTCGCAAGAAGCCGCGTTCAAAATGGCCCTTCACGCTTGACGTCAATTATTGAGGTATTCTGGTGCGACTATCTCTACTGCAAAAATATAGATGTTGCAGTGTTGCTGGAAAAAAATTCGCTCAGCCACCGAAATGGGCAACACGTGTCGTCCGACACAAGTTGGCGAGGTTTCCGTTGCCAAAAGCTGTCACACCGAGACAACATTGTCGCTGTCGTCCATGTTGTGTTGCTGTTTCCTCAATGTGACAGGGTTGTCGGGCAACAAAGCCGACAGCCGACATGTTTCCCGACTGTTGAGAAACATGTTTTATTCATGTTTCCGCCGTGTTTCCTCAATGTGACAGGGCCTTAAGGAGCTTCGCCCCTAAAACGAGCACCGTTCACCCCCTCAACTCACAGCCAGAACAAGCGGCCACGTGATCTGGAGCCTATTATATGCCCCCAATGTTGATCATAGACACGCGCTGGGGTCGGCAAAGCACAGGACACGCGCTGAGTTCCAGACATTGTTATGGCTCGGCTATTGTCGTCGTTGCAGCGATTGGACACGGGCCACTACCCGAATGCATGTGGAGGCATCGATTGTCACGAGCCCAGATCGAATGCGTACGCAGTCTTCGCGTCCACTGTGTGAGTAGCATTTGAATATCGTCACCGCAAAGCTCGATGACGCATTTCCGCGGATCCTACTGTTGCCATTGTCCCCACAGCTCCGTCATCAAATTTCGCGAAGGAACAAAAGGCGGCTTTAGAAGTCGAGTTTGAAAGAAAAGCTCCGCTTTCATCCTTTGAATTCCGCCGCGACCAAGACGCTTCTTGGTCTGTGGTGTTGCGTTCGAGTATCCCTGGGTCCCACTAGTGCCAGGAAGCTGGTGTAAAGTAAGAAATATTCCTACCCAATGTCGTTGCACAGCCCCTTTAATTCGCATTACATGCCATGTTTTAATCACTTTCACTCTACGCGTGACATCACGTTTCCCGTGAATGTTGGAGGCTGTTTAAAATTCCCTTGCGAGGTCATGTGGCTGTGACGTCATGACCCTATTGACCAATCAGGATTTTAACGTTCCACCGACGCCGACGCCGACGCCGGCTTTTCTGCGGCCCGGCTCCTTAAAGGCCCGTTCACACACGTGCAACCGGATACGACCGAGAGAGACAAGACCGGTTTTAAGCCTCTTGCGACGTCTTAAGGCTCAAGCGCCGTTCACACTCTTGCGACCGAGTACGACCGAGAGAGACCAGACCGGTTTTTAAGCCTCTTGCGACTTCTTAGGACCAGATGCGGTGCAGCGGAGCTGGTCCTAAGAGATCGCAAGAGGCTTAAAAACCGGTCTGGTCTCTCTCGGTCGTACTCGGTTGCAAGAGTGTGAACGTGCCTTAAGAGGTCGCAAGAGTGTGAACGGGCCTTCATTCACACTCTTGCAACCGAGTACGACCGAGAGAGACGAGACCTGTTGCTCTTAAAATTTCTTGGGACGAGTCAGTCAGTCAGTAAAACGTTTATTATTTGGCCGAAAAAAAAGAAAGAGAAAGGAGAGAATGCAGCGGTGGCCGGACGCCTGGCTGCTAGGCCGTGAGGGAAGTCAGATATGCGCTTGCAGTCCCGCCTCGAGCACGAAGTCGAGGAGGGTCCGCAGCACACGCTTACGTGCACCCTCTGTTCCTGGAGGGTGCGTCCAGCTTTCGAGCTGGATGATTTCGAGTGGGCGGTGGCGGGATCGTATTGCTGCCAGGTCCGGGCAGGGCCAGGCAAGGTGGGCGAAGGTAGCCCGGGCTCCGAGTTTGCAGCGCTGGCACAAGCCCGAGGACTTGTTTTGGCTCCATGTTGCTATTCGTGCTGGATCGACCGTTGTGTCCGTTCTGATGCGCAGAAGGAGGACTCTTGCTCGACGACCCAACCCCGACGGAAGAGGGTCCGGGTCCTCGGGCAGAAGTTCCACGAGCCGAATGCGACATTCGTTTCTGATGAGAGTACGGTGCTCGTCCGGGTCCAGTTCCGCGTGATCGTTGAGGGCGGTGGACTGGCGGTTGTAGGTTCGGAGACAAGAAGCGCGACCACGCTGCGTCGCGTATCCGTGTTCTGATTGATGTGAGGGACTAGTATCCTCGCCCGAGAGGAAGAGTGCGGCACGGGCGATTCGATGAGCCTCTTCATTTCCAGGAATCCCGGCGTGGCCAGGTACCCATTCGATCTTGACGTGAACTCCCTGGCCAGGAAGTTGCGAAGCGAGGTTTTTAATTTTTCGCACTAGCTTTGAAGGGCTGGCTCTAGCCTTGCATTCTTTGATTGCTTCCTGTGAATCTGAAAAGATGCGAAGGTTCGCAGGGAGGGCGGATGTGGAGGAGGACATAGCTTCCTGGGCTGATGCTAAAGCCAGGCAAATGGCGTGGAGTTCTCCCTGTTTGGTCGAGGAGGAGGTAGGGATGACATCGTGGTATGCAGCCTTGCTCATGGGGAAGAAAGCCGCAATTGTCTTCCCTGGTTGTGGACCTTCGAGACAGGCGACGTCAGTGTATACGGCAGCGAAAAAGGCGGGGTCCCAGCTGTTGACCGTTTTTATGTGTGCGCGACCTCGACGGGCGAACTGTTCAGCATCACCCTTTCGGGGCAGTGGGCGGGTGGTGGTTATGTCAGCCAGATCTTCCCATGGAGGGAGTGTGGCTGGATAGCGCGGAAGTTTGGTGGTCGTCTTGTCCAAAAGGGACAAAATGCCTCGGCCTGAGGGGGTGAGTTGCAGTCGCTTTTCGTGAGCGCTCATTCTCGTCTCGACGACATCCCGAAGGTCGTTTATTCCAGATGTTGCTCTCAGAGTGCTGAGGGGGGTGAAGCGTGGAAGTCCGGTGATTATGCGCCGAGCACGGTTGTTGAGAGTTTCTAATTTGGCCCAATGTGCCTTAGAGAGCCAAAAATGACGTGCTCCATAGCAAACTCGCGACACCACAAGTGCTTTGTACAGTCGTTTGGCGACGGTATCGGAAGCACCCCCTCCAGAGCTGCAAATTCGGCGGATGACGTTGAGTGCCTTGTTGCAAGTTTCTATTGTCTCTTCAAGCCAGGATCGGCAGCAGCGTCCTCTCGAATTGCTATGCCGAGCACTCGCACAGAAGGGGAGGGGCTAATGCGTCCTCCGGCCAAGACGAGATGAAGTCGCTCCGCTACTTGAGCATCACAATACTTTTTGGACGCGACACAGACGTAAGTGGTCTCCTCGGGGGAGGCACGAAGTCCCACCCGGAAAAGATATGCCTCGACGACGTCCAGGGCATGTTGTAGTACCTTTTCCTGTTTTTCTAAGCTGCAGGTGTGGGAAGCCCAGATCGTCAGGTCGTCGGCATATAGGATGAAGCCGATATCGGCAATCTCGGCTAAGGCGTGCGGCAGGGCGGCCATCACGATATTAAAAAGTGTCGGGGATAGAACGGAGCCTTGAGGCACACCCAGCCGATTCGGTTTGGGCTGGGTTTGTTCTGCTTCTCGGCCAGTGGCTACTGAAAACGTGCGGTTGGCCAAAAAGCTACGAATAAAATTGAGTGCTCGGCCAGAGATGCCAAGACTGACCGCAGCTGTCATGATGGAGGAGTCCGGGACGGAGTCGAAAGCTCGACTGACATCTACGGCGACGAAGGTGCAGGCGTGACTCTGCCGTCGACTTTTGGTGCGGATGATATGGTGGGAAATGAGAGCCAGACTGTCCTGCGTACCTAGGCCGGTCCGAAAGCCGGTCTGTGCAGGGTGAAATGCGTTGCTGTTTTCGAGGTACCAATCTAGTCTGGCGAGAACCATTCGCTCCATGGTCTTGCACACGCAGGAAGTGAGCGAGATTGGGCGGAAGTTTTTAATGGTGTTGCGGGCCTTGTTCCCCTTGGGGATGGGCACGACGATCAAGTGCTTCCATGCTTGGGGGAGCTCTCCAGATACCCAGATTGCGTTAATCCAGTCAAGGAGCTGCAAGCGGGTCTCGTCAGGGAGGTTCCGAAGCGTGGCAGGGGTGACGTTGTCCGGCCCGGGTGCGGATCGCGTCTTGCTTTTGTGAATCGCCCAATTTAATTCCCCAAGGGAAAACGGCCGGTCCATACCGTGGTTGGGCACAACAATTTCGGGGGAGTAGACGGGGTCTTTTAATACGGGCTGAGTGGCTGGCTGTGGGAAGAACGCGTCTCCGGCCAAATTCGCAAGTTCAGGTCCCGTCAGGCCCAGCTGGAGGGCGAGAGTTTGGGATCCCGTCTTGCTTTTCTTTTTGCCCATGAGAGCTCACTTGTGGCCCAAAGCTGCCTAATTTACGTTCTCTCGGATAGCGACGAACTGTAATCCAGCCATCGGGTCGTTTCAAGGCGTTTCGCGTATTCCTTGGCCACGACGGTGGCTCGGGTGACGGCTTGTCGAGCCGCAGGGGTTTTTCGGCCTCTGCGATAACGTTGAAGTAGTTGAAGGCGTTTTGCCCAGAGGCAAGCCAGGTGAACATCGGGTGTGGGAGTGTCCTCGTCCGCGTTGACGGAAATAGTGGCAGTTTTTAGTGCGTTCTGGATTGAGGATGTAAAGTCGATTTCTTCAGAGTTTGGTCTGTTGACCAGCTCTTGGCGAAATCGAACCCAGTGAGTAATGTGAACCTTGCGTTTGGCACCGAGTGTGTGACAGGGCTTTCGGGTGGGGGAAAATTGTATTTCGATTGGAAAGTGGTCGCTGCCCCGGGTATCGAGCAGACATTTCCAGACGTGATGTTGGTAGAAGACGTTGGAGGTCCACGTAAGATCGGGAGAAGTGTCCCCCTGGCCTTCGCAGGCTGCCATGCGGGTCTTAGTCCCGGCCACGTTCATGAGATGGAGATTACACATCGTCATTCTTTCCAATAGCTGCTCCGCCTCTTTTGTTTGTCGTGTATATCCCCAGGCTGGATGATGCAGGTTGAAATCGCCTCCATACAACTTCTGTTCTTGGGGGTAGGTTTGATGAATGTAAGAGATCCAATCGTAATCGATTGTCCGCTTTGCCCCAGGACGAAGATTTGCCGAGACGAAGATCACGTTATTGTTCTTAATGGTCGTGGCACGAACCGCAACTATTTCTTGACTGTCGTTGCAGTGTTGGGCGAGATCAATTTGATGTTGCGGCCAGTCGGTACGAACGTACACTAGCGCGTAGCCTGGTTTCACGCAAAGGGTAGAACGAGGGCCACTTTGATATTTTGGGATAGAGGGGCACGCATAGGAGGTAAAGCCTCTAATTTTAATGGCAACAGAATTGGCTTCTTGGATTAGAAGTACGTCAGGGCGTTGATCAGGACGTTCGAGGAATCCGGTGCGGAGCTCCGCCGCTCGTTGACCGAGTCCGCGACAATTCCATTGAAGGATCCTGATCATTTGGCGACGGGCTGGGGGAGGTTAATGACGGACCGGATTTGGTTGAAAAAACTTTGGTGTTGCTGCTGTTGCTGTTGCTACTGTTGTAACCGTTTGTTAAACTCTTGCTCGGCAAGGAGGGTTGCGTCCATACGAGCGTTCAGAGCTGTCGAAACTCTTTCAATTTCGTCTTTCAGAGCCCTGAACATATTGCGGATTTCTTGCATGTCGGTGACTCTTGAATCCCAAGGTAATTTAGGATTTGTTTGGTCGAGATGAGGCTGGGTTGCCCACGTGTTGTGTGCTGCAATGGTTCTTTCCAGGCTCTGCGAAGAGGGGAGCTGCGGGTACTCAAAAAGAGATGTGGGTGGGGGCCGTTTATCCTGTTGCAGTAGCTGTTGATGTTGTTTGTGCTGTTCCTTATACCTTTGTACTTCTTCGCGCATTTTTTGTTGGTTTGTAGCCAGGTAGGGCATAGACGGTCTGTGCCCAGGTGGCCCGTCTTTTTGCACCCCTGGCAATAGGGTACCTCAGACGAACAATCAGGGCCTTGGCCAGACGTGGCTGAAGTAGAGTGGGTTGCGCCGCAACGCGGGCAAACGGCTGGGTAGGGACATATGTCCTGCTTGTGTCCGAGGCGGTGACATTTGCCACAGGTGACCGCTTTTGGCTTGTGCGGGTAAACTGTCATGAAGCGTCGTCCATATAATACGGAGCGCGGGAGCTTCAGGCCGTCGAGTGTGAGGACGGCCGTGTTAGATTTCCCTAATCGTCGTGCAGAGACTAGGCGTATTTTGTCACTTTCAAGGTCCGAGTTGAGTGTCTCGTCTTTCGGGTCTTCTTCCAGTGAGAAGATGTCGTAAATGACCCCCTTCGTGTATGTGGCGCCGTAGGTCCGGAAGACTTGGGCAGGGACTTGCTG
This sequence comes from Ixodes scapularis, assembly GCF_016920785.2. Classification (NCBI taxonomy): domain Eukaryota; kingdom Metazoa; phylum Arthropoda; class Arachnida; order Ixodida; family Ixodidae; genus Ixodes; species Ixodes scapularis. Next base: position 127,501,926 of record NW_024609879.1, on the reverse strand, counting down.
GGAGTTGAGGGAAAAATGAGTAACTTGCTCCACGGCTTCCGCCACGTTCTTGCAGTTCGTACGAAGCGAGATTATGTTACTCTTCTCGATCAGGTGTAGTGTAAAGTCCTTTGAGATTGGAGTGAGCTGCATTTGGAGCAGATGTAAGACTGGTTTGATAGATGTTTGGGAGTGCGTAAGACGTATTTTGTACTCGAACTCCCAGCGATTGGGCTGCCTTGCTTTCGCCCGCGGGTTGCCCCCGGTGTTGAGTTAGTCAGGGGGAACTAAAGATTCCTTCCGCCTTCTTTTCTTTTTGTACGTAACCGTGTGCCAGTCTTCGCCGTTTGTGTCTGGGTCGAGTTGCACCGGCTCTGCGTCATCTGGTGTGGACTTATCTGTGGGGTATGCCTCCATAGAGGTGTCTAGCACTGTTGCCTGGACGAGCGGCACATTTGCTGTCGTTTTGTCGTGCCCGCCAGGGAGGGTGGTCACTCTTTTCTGAGTCTTGCGTTTTTTGTCTAACGATTGTTCGGTCAGACGTTTTGATGGTGTCTCTTTTAGACGGACTTGAATGTAAAATCGTTCTCCAATAGCGGATTGGAGGGCTTGGATTTGCAGATCTTGAGGTAGATCCGCGAGGGCGTTACGCACGAGCTGCGAGGTTTGATTTAGTTGTTCTGTGGAGGGGGGAGAACCGCCTCCAAACTTGATGTTGCCCACCTGAAAGCCCGGCGGGCCAGTGAAGTTTAGGTTGGTGATTTCGAGCTGCTTGCTGGGCAGAGCCGGGGTCGCCACGGGGGCGACTATGGGGGTGAGGTGAGCCTGGGTGGTCTCCATGTCCTCCGTTGAGGGCACGGATCCCGAAATGTTGTTCGGATGTAGCATTTTGAACGAAGCTGAGCGGAGCGCTGCGAGGACACGTCTTCCTCAGCGAACCATCATCTTCTTCTCTCGAGGAACTCTAACCCTTCCCGAACTTCAGTGACATCTGGTGGCTATAATGGCAGTTTAACTTTTGCCGTACTAATTGCGGCATGGAAGATGGAGTCTGCCGTATTTTCTCGGGCACCGTCACTTTGGCAAGTCAACGGCAAACGACAGTGTGCGCTTCACAGTACATTTCCTTCTCAGTCTCTATCAGTGACGACAGAAACGAAGATGCAACCAGTCAGAACGAAGCGTCAACCCACGTACACGGCTTGATAAAGTTCTACAAATCAAGGGGCTTTGGAGCACCTTCATGCTACCAACAGATTGGCTGGGCCCGAGCTAGAAATGAACGCTTACGCAAATCTTGCTTTCAATTCCTGCTTCGCATTGTGCTAACGTCTCGAATGTATAAGCCTCAAATTATCTGCTAAGGAGCATCTTCAACTTCTTCGTTCATCAGTAAACAGAAGGCCGCCATTAGTACGGCACATATGCCATTTTTCCGATGATGATGGTGATCAAAGTGGCCAGACTAAATTTCAGAAAAGGTCTATTGGCCTGAAAGTCGAGAAAAAAAAAAAAACGAACCATTGATCGATGCTCAGGTTTTCCTAATCCTCGGAACGGGCAGGGAAGGACGAACAATAGTGATTTTGAAGTCACTCAAGACTGAGAAAATACGAAAGTTGACACCAAGAGAAGAGAAGGAAGGTGTCAGTATGCTTCAAAATGTTCAACCAGCTTACCTGCGCCCTTCCGTTATGTACAGTAGTGATTGTTTGGCTGTAGTTCCAGATCTAAGAACTTCAAATTTTTCTTGCTTATTTTCTTTTATGTCTGGACCTTCCTGAGAAAACGTTTGTCCGTAATAACCAGACGTAGATGTACCTTTCACCGAATTCGTTCCCATGTTAGCTGTCCTCAGCGCGGATTTCCGATTTTTACAATAACAGACCAGAAATGGCTGGTATAAAAATTACTATCCATATTAACAAGGTCCATCCAGGGATGGGCAGTATTTCAAATACAAGTATTTGAAATATGTATTTCAAATATTTTGTGTATTTTGCATTTGTATTTAATTACAAATTAGGTAATGTATTTGACGTGTGTATTTAAATACTAAAACGGGGGTATTTCAAATACAATTGTAATTAAATACAATTTTGTGGGCGAAAATACATCCCTCAAATTTATTGTCACTGTCCAGAGCAGGAAGAAAACTACGTTCTGCACAGAATGCAGTGTCTCTCAATCAAGCACAAGCGTTTAGTGACTTTGTGACTATGGTGCTAGTCCAGGGCAAGAATAGTGACGAAATCGACGTTCACAGGCAGACTGGCTAAATAAGTGCCTGTGACAACTTGTGATGCTTTCCAGCCTGATTTCCCTCCATATTTTTGCCTGGAACATTCTAAATGCGCGGGTCGTCCAGAGTCTTGTAACTGCATGGTGCGAGTTGCAACAATGAAAAATTCTCTAGCTAGTGCTGCGCGTCTTGGTCGTCTCGGTTCTTTGTTGGTCTATACCAGGGGTGGCCAAGCTGCGGCTCGCGAGCCGCATGCGGCTCTTCGCGTCTTAAAGTGCGGCTCGCGGCTCCCTCCCCTACTCCCCCCCCCCCCCTTTCCACGCCTTCCTCCTTGTCACACAAGCACTTCCCCAAATAGAGAAATGAAACGCGTTTTAAATCGAAAGACAGGTTGCGGTTTGGTAGTCTTGCGCTATGCTACGTTACGTAGAGTTGGGCTGCTTTTGACTCGGATAGATTGAAAATAGTTTGAGTTTCGTTTATTGCTCTGAACAAAAGTTTGTGCCCCCTCCCCCCTCCCCTCCCTCTCCCCCCCTCCCTCCTTCCTCTCCCCCCCCCCCCCCCCCCCCCCTTGCCTTGCGGCTCTTGGAAGTTTCGTGATTTTGTTTGCGGCTCTGAGACCGGGTCAGCATGGCTACCCCTGGTCTATACCAAAATGTAATCGACAAAAAAGCTGCTTGAAGCTCTGTACTTTTTTCACCTATTACGTCCAAGCTGATTACATTTTTTTGTGATTATATTTCTATTACGTTACTAGAGCCTCGCACACTAATTCTCCCGAGTGTGCAATGCAAAATTAAAATAAGATACCCAGAAACCCGTTGCAGGTGCCCTGAAGTCGCTGACGCCAATTTTGATAAATGTATTTGGAAAAGTATATGGAGGAGAACAAATACATTTGGTTGTATTTGTATCTTGTATTTAAACACTTTTTTGGAAATGTAATTACATTTGTAATTAAATACATTTTTGACGAAGTATTTTGTATTTGTATTTCGATACATATTTGCATGTATTTTGCCCATCCCTGGGTCCATCTAAACAAGATATGAATAAATTACACTGACAAATTTGAGCTATAATGGTAGCATAGTGATAGTGGCGACAATTTTAGACTATATCTTTATTATTCCCTCTAACGATCTGTTTCTAATCCCCGTTACTTAACTTCGCACCTTATCCGCTAGGGTGTTTTTTTTTTTTTTTTTTTTCGCTGCACACTTCAAATTTCTTGGTTTGTCCCTTTGCCAATACACCGTTACAAAAACGTCACCGCAATTAAAGTTCCAAAATTAATTTGACTTCACCGTTATAAAAGTAAGACCTTGCAAACGATAGTAAATTACGCTTCACAACCTTGAGTGGTTATTCGAAATGCACCTAAAACGTAGAAATCTGGCTTACGGGTTAACTTGCGTCAGGTAGACAAACATTGCAAACTCGCTGCAGCGCGACGGCTGATATCGTAAGCCGCCAAATCGACTTGACAGTAGATATCCCTGACTTTGCAGGCAATCAGTTTCGCCTCCTTCAGTGTCCCTCGTGGCTCGCAGTCTGCGTCAGCCAGACAACATCCACACATGCACAGTGTCACTCCTTTAAAGGAATACATAACTCCCAAGAAGCTTTTTTTTTTTTTTTTGTTAAGTGAGTGGATATGAAACGTCTGTCACAAAAATTAATTTTCACCGAAAAAAATATTTTAAAGCAATATTTACGCCACGAGACACATTTAAGGTTAAAGGTCAACTGCTGTCGAAAACGATACCAAAATAATAGACTTCCATAAATCCCTTCATGCAACACTGCGCTTGTTGCACTCTGGGAACTAGTTGGCCAGGGAGGAGTGGCATGCTTTCGGTTTTGGTCGACACGTCAACAAGAGATTATACACAGAGCGCGGACTATTAACAGCCATTATCTTATTTTTCATGGTCACGAGAGGTCACCCTCAGCGGGATCTAAACGAACCTAAATGGCCAGACCTCGATGCTTTGGCACAAGCCCTAACCATACGCATATTTTGTCTTGGCACATGCGCTTGTTGTATTTTTGTACTCGAGCTTTTATGCTAGCATTTCGAGGTATGTGGACGACCCAATGCTGAGAATCTCGACGCTGCAAAGCTCGGGGATCTTGCTTGTGTACGAGTCAACCAAAAAACTGGAACAATCAATAGGTACGCGCACCGAGCTCGCACCTTCACATTAGTGTGGCTGGTCAAGAAGTTTGTTACTTGTTTTGTGTGTTCATTGACGAAATATACTTCTTTGCAAAGCTGTTTTGCTTGATACGCCTGAGTACGCGAGATAAAACTCGGAGACACAACTCTGAAAAGGTAATATCGAAAATATTTTTGATCTTTTCTTTGTACTGACCCGCAGGACTGCACGAAGAAAAGTTTCCACCTCCTTGCATTGTACTAATTCAATATCGCGTTACGCATGAAGTTATCCAGCAATGAAGTTAAGTATTTAGGAGCCATGCTTATTAATTAAGGTGTTTTCTCTTGGTTAGGAAAGTTTATCTTTCCAGAGTTGCGTCGGCATTGTGTTTTTTTAGCTTTCTACGTTTGGGTCGGCTGGGCCAGAGCGGCCGCGACGCGGGAGCGGTCCCCCCGCCGGTCGTTAAGAAGCGTCTCGGGTTTCGGGGGTCTGCTCGGACCGGGACCGAAAGAGCCCGCGCTGGAAGATGCTTGTGGCTTATAGCCGAATGTTCGTGTATGCAGAGGGTTTTGCCGCTTTGTATGAAATTGTCGCTTTTTGCCCGATGCAATAACTTAGCGGTTGGCGCCAGTCAGGCTGGGAAAATTGCAGAGAACAACTCTACAAGGAGTTTGGGTTTGGCGGTTGGGACGCTAAAATGACAGCTGGCCGACCATTGGAGAACAGTGTACCACGTGTGAGTGGCGGAATTTGAAGAGATTGGTCGGTTCCTGAGGGGAAAGGAGGCCCCTACGGACCTACAAAAAGAGCGCGGAGAGGATTTTGAGGGATTCGGACTTTGGATTTGATGGAGAGAAATTGGGGACGGGGGTCGAGACTTTAGACGAGGCAGGATGATTTCCCAAGTTGGGACTTGTAACTAGAGTGTAAATAAATGCACATAGTTCTATTCAAGCAGTGAGTCGACCCGTCACTCAGCGACGTTCGTGCCACCACGCTCCAGACCATCGAAGCGGAACCTGCCTCCCACACCACCGGGAGGAACAACTTTAACTAATGACAAAAGCACATTCTCGCATACAAACTGTTTTTAAAAAAAGCAACAGTCTAGCACTTGCGTGAACAATGTCGGACCGTTCGTCAGACGGTACGCACAGGATGTTTTCACAGACGTAATTTCGTTCGCTATTTTGTTGTCACGAGCTGTTTGTCGCGTGCTATGAGCGTGTGTTTCAAACAAAGACTCACATGACACCCTCAGATAGGTAGTGCACGAAACGTTTATAAGTTATATCACGCCTTTTTTATATTTTCCTTCTGATAGAGATAAAACATTTCTTACTAATTCACTCTGAAAACAAAATGGCGGATTTTCGTTATGTGAAAACGCCCTATGCAGGCGTGAACCCCTATGCGGTGCGCCAAACGAACTAAAGGATTCAAAACGCATTTGGAGGTTTTTAATGGCCATAAGATTTGTTACGTGTTTGCTTTCTTCCTGACTGAGTATGCCGAGATAATTTCAGACACAACTTTCAGACACAGATTTTAGGCGTCAGTAAAAGCTCGTCCAAAAAGGCTTAGCGAGGAGTAGGGGACGCTTGTTAAGGACCTTCGTCGTAGCTAGCCGGTCTCAGCCTTTGTGAAAACTTAATCTCCAATCAGCATAGAATTTGACTGGAAGATAGACGATGACAGGAAGAGGGCTCCATAGTAAATTTTGTGCAGTAATGAGGTCTAATTTATTGCGTTTCGTGCGTCAACGTTGGGCTCAACTTTTTGACTCCTGTGAGGATGCGGCTTGTTTTTCGCCCAATGAAGCAACAAGAAGCTGACGTTCGGCAAACAAAATACGTGTAGGGCTCAAAGTGACCAACTTTCAATTGTTTCACCGGAAAGATACAATCGTGGGGTGTGGTGAGTAAGCCACGTCTTACTACGTTTGCACACACACGCACAATATCCGGCATGTCAGGAGCCAAGAAAAGTGTCCCGGTCTTCCTTCTATATCGCTCGAGAATGCTTAGAGTATTGTACATTTGCGGAAAGTCAGATAATCAAAAACGGAAGCAGCGCATCCGTTCATGGAGTGATAGCATGAACCACTGATCTCTATGCATGAACTGAAGCTACTCAATCGAAACCGATACTGAGTGGCCAACTCGTTCCCAGAGTGCACTGCGCGGCGTTTCGCCGCGATGGGGCGCTTCGGGTTTTGGAAGAAGTCTATTGACTGGTATCGCTTTAGTGGCACGAAATATGATCACAGCCGAAATATTACGTCAAAGTGAAGTCTTGTACTCCGCTATAACCGATTTTAAAGATGCGGCCAGCTGCTCTTTAGCAGGCGGCAAGCGGGTTAGCTTTTAGTCAAGCAACACTGGCGCCGTCCACCCGGTTACGTCACGTCGCAGTGGAGCTGCGGTTCATATCGGGTGGTAGCTTGCGCCACCTAACATAGAAATTAAGAATCATAAGTACGATATCTTCGCCAATTTGCTTACCCTCTACGATTTTGATACTATACCACCAGGTGGTGTGGAATATCACCAGGATTATCTTTGAGGCATCGAGCAAAAAAGCTAAAAACTTCATCAGCCACTTCTTCCCCCCGGCAAGGGAGTCGCCAATTTTCTTATGGCCAAGCCTAGTCGGCGCTACCCCGACACTGGGCCCACTTGGAGATATAGGGTGGAGACTTGGGGCTGTAGCCACTCGGGAGGGAGTTTCAATTTTCCTGTGTCCCGCCCATTCCCAGCTGTGTCAGTTAGCTGTACGTTATTCGATTTTCCCTAGATAATTTCCACCAATCTTCCAATCTCCTCTTTGTTATTAAAATATACTTATCATCCATTCTTCCACTCTCGTCTGCAAACCCCAGCACTTTGGCCAAATCCGTCGCCGCCTCCGGGAGGGTCGGAGCAAGGCTTGTGCCCCTCAACACCACATGTTCTATTGTCTCGTCCTCCCCTTGGCATACGGCACACCGCGCGTATCCATTTCCTCGTACTTTGTCCTATATGTTCAAGTCCACAATGCTCCCGTTCTAGCCTCGAATAACAACAAGCTCCGCCGTAAATTAGCATACCAATGTTACTTCCTTATTTCCAGTTTTCGTTCCCTATACATAGTTAAGGCTGATTTTTCATTCTTTTCTCCCACATCTTTCTCTCTCTGCTTCTTTTACTTCATTTTTCATAGATATAGTCTGTTCTGCCCCCCCCCCCCCCCCCCCCAACTTGACTCTCAGTAATTGAATTTTAGTTTTCAGGTTCGGTTTTTCCATTTTGTAGTCAGGCTTTTCATGTATATATGTTTATATACCTTTCTCGCCCATCGCGTACCCTGAATCGTCTCGAGCCTTTGCTCAAATTTCGACTTGCTGATCGCCTCTCTAGCCTCGAAAGATGCCCAGCCCATCACTCAATGCACTCCTTCATTTGGTGTATTCCCATGCGCCCCCAGTCCCGGCTCATATGCCGAGTCTCTGAGCTCGACTGGACCTCAGATTGCATGCATAATACTTCATTGCCAAAAGACAACCCCTGCATGAGAACTCCTTTTCATATTCCGCTAGCAACTTCATATCTATCGTAATTCCATAGTGCCCTATGCCTCATAATTGCTTCAATCCCTTTTTCCTTTCTCTAGCATATTTGCTTCTAAGTATTGTTTGTCCCCATTCAGCCGTACTCCTAGGTACTATTTATACATTTCTACGTATTCTATAAAAACGTGTTGGATTTTAAGCGGGTCCCCCTTCTCATCGGTATAAACCATCATTCGCAAGCATAATAAAACAGCGCACAGAACACAGACGAATCGAAAGGACAGGTAGGCCGAAAGTGCTCAAATTACTACTTCAAAACACATTATTCCCGACTTGTCGCTACTGAATTTCAAGCCCAGAGAGTCTCCTTCCTCTCCAGATCTTAATCAACTCCTGTAAGCTATCTTGGCTATCTGCTAACAGTACAATGTCGTCTGCGTCAAAGGTTCCGGATGTAACTTGGTTTACATTACCCCCTCCCTCCATACAGTGCCGTACGACTGATGATCAGTGCTGCCATCCCTCTAGCACAGGTGTCTCAAACATGCTGCTCGCGACTCGCTGGAACGCGGCCCGCCGGCAACCAGCTACGAGCCCCGCATCCCTTGTCATGAGCGCTAGAAATGGCATGCGCTATAGGGATCTCATCTCGCCGATTCATTTACGCTCCGAATATAGCTCTGCTCTTTTAACGTATTCACATAGTTTATACCTGTCTGTTTTCCCTTTGTTTCGCTTATGTTTATCTTTCCGGCTTTTTGTCATGTACAACAGTTCCGCTACTAGGCTGCATGTGTGAGCTCTTCGTTGGAAAATGCGTCTCGCGTGCGCGAACTATCGATCAGCAGCAGCAATAGCCAAAGATAAAGCTTCAAGCTTGATACTATTGCCTTAAAAAATAAATCACCATTAAAAGACAAGTATTTGCTCGAAGTGTTGTTATAGAAATCGTCGTTAAAGCAAGAACTGTCAAATTAACTGATTGTGTTTTTTTTTAGAAACATGTTGAACTTGTTTAATTTTTGAGTAAATTGAGCAACGGGAACGACAGTGCACTTGCCTTCTTGTTATATTAAATAACCCAGCAGGTTTACGGAGTATTGTCTTTTTAATTATTGTTACATCAGACCCGGGCCCAAGGTAGTCATAAACAAATTATGTTTAAAGATGTCATTGGGAAAACTGAGTTAACGAAAAGCATAGGGGATGAGGTCGCTACTCTTTGAAATCTTTTTTAACCCTCCCTCCCCCCCCCCCCCCCCTCCCATTTTAAGCTGGCCCTCAACCATTACGGTGTAGACCCATCCTTCCGCCACAGTCAAATGAGTTTGAGACAACTGCCCTAACAGATAGTTTCCGTTTTGCTGTAGACGCCTGAAACCAAACTCTGAGCCGTGATATTCATAAAACTACACACAGTTTAGAGGAAAACATTATTTCTTTTAACTCAGAGACACTGTCTCAGCTGAAAACAGCCGTAATCCCAAATTCATAAAAACGATTCTGAAATTCGCTTCTATTCCGTCACGCTGACCCGAAATAGAAGGTTTCGGAATTGGTCCTAGGAAGAATTGACTTCCTAGATCTCCCTGCATTGCTCCCTAGATCTCCATGAACTCACTAGATATCCCTGAACTTCTTGTATCTCCCAAGAACTCTCTGGATTGCACACGTCTGTCACAAAATGGAAGCCCGACGCAAGACTCAAAATGAGTCTCCTAGCGTAAGCATGGCGCTTTTTTTTTTTCGTGTGTGTGTGTGTGGGGGGGGGGGGGGGGGGGAGTTTATTTTCTGACATGCGTGCTAAGCACAAAAATTAGAAGGAAAGGGGGGAGTAGACTTCAGTCTCCCTCAAACACTAATCATTATTACCGCGTTGCACTTCTAGAGAAAACCTGTCCTGCTTAAACAAGGCCTATTCGCCCACATATTTAAAGCTGGTAGCATTGTTTTTGAAAATCCAAATTGAAATTGGGCTTTAGATTCTTAGACAACGCGATGTCGGTCTGTTACAGTATGGCGACCTAGATTCACGCTGTCGATAAGAAGTTTAGCCAGTGTGATGCGACTGATAGCCTGGCGACATACACAACGTACGTAGTACCGACACACTACCGCACACCATAATGCGATGCTTGCATTTCTATAAAAAAAAAATATATATATATATATGTGAGAATACTTCCCTGCAGCACACAATTACTGGTGTGGTTGTTTTACATGTTTCATTTTTGTCGTTTGCGCATGAGTCATGACTGACTTTCTCATTCCCTAGCGGGTGCGATTATTGTCGTTTAGCAATCGTATCTGCTTTTTATTTGTGCAAAGTCAACCCTACCTGAACCTTTTTGTGTGCTTTCTGTGAGTTTAGGCCAATGTTAGGAAGCTCTAGCGTAAAACAATAACACAATTTAGTATTGTGATTACACATAGAACTCGAGATTTTTTCGGCCGTTACTAGACGTTGGCACCGGTTCCGCCCTGAAGAAGAGCATTTTAGGAAGCGCAATAGTACTATATAGACTTAGTGCCTTATAGAACAACTTAAACATAAACCAACGCACCAGAAAACAATAAACCATTAAGTATTTTCACGAGAAAATGGTAAAAAAATAGGAACTGCTCTGACGCACATTCAGTTAAAAATAATGTCATCCAACTTACAGTAATGCCAATTCTACAGAAACTTGGTGAGTGCCCGAAAAAGTTCGGCCGTCGTCTGTGGCAAGACCCACGCTCTCACAGGTGCATATACCTTGTGGTGTTGCGTTGCCTTTCGAAGAAAAATAGAAATTAGCGTAGGCAGGGAGCATATGTGTATTTAAGCATTACCTGGCCAGGACGCTTGGTTTGACCGTGTAATTGATTTTCTGTTGATAGAGAGATTGCAATGAAGGATCAATATGGTTCCAGACCAAATAATAAAACCTTTACAAAATAACGTTTTCCGTTTGGTTTTGCTTCTCCGCGTGCCTGGTTTTATCTAAAAAAAAAAAACAAAAAAAAAACTAGAGCGGCAAAAGCGTATGACCGCCGCACAAGGATTACACATTGATTTATTATTTTATATTAACCTCTAAGACAACAAAACATATCGTATTATAGTACGTATACATCATTCATACACGTTAAATTCTGAAGAAAGCCATAAACATAAGAAATATTTTCCAGAAAAAGAAGTATTTTGGTTTGACATTTTCGAAACGAGGCTGGGACGACTAGACCCTTTGCTCGTGGAGCAATTGTCCCGCCATTAAATATTGACTGCTGTTCTCATTGTACGACAATTTAGAATTAGGTATTGCGCTCAGCAAGAGTACATCCTTATGAAAATAATCCTTGGAGAAGGGGAACAAGAGGGACAAAGGACAAACATAAATCTCTAAACACAGCTAGGTGACTGGTGAGCGACCGAAAAAATCCGCCTGGTCCGGGTATCCAACCGGGACCTCTCCATTACAAGTGGAGCGCTCTACCAACTGAGCTAACCAGGGGTTAGACGGCAGTAGAGCAAACGGGTTTTATCAGTCGCCACCAGTCTAACACCAACAAGGGTGAAGCTTGCAAGTTAAGGTTGTAATTATAATGCAATTAAATGCAAAGGTGCAAGCGAGCTGGAGCTGGTAGAGCGCTCCACCTGTAATGGAGAGGTCCCGGGTTCGATACCCCGACCAGGCGGATTTTTTCGGTCGCTCACCAGTCAGCAAGCTGTGTTTGGAGATTTATGTTTGTCCTTTGTCCCTCTTGTTCTCCTTCTCCAGGGATTATTTTCGTCATTTTTGTCCAGCTCGCTTGCACCTTTGCATTTAATTGCATTATAATTACATCCTTATTCACGTAGTTTTTCCTTTCAGATTTTGTAAAGTAAGATCCTTCAACTGGAGCGGGGCTCGAGACATCAAGCATACATTTGTACTTATATTGTAAACATTTGCTCCTTTCTTTGCAGCTCTCTAGCTAAAAATATTAGTTTGTTACAGCACTTATAATACAACGCCGACAAAAAAATCAACAGAATGTTACGTTGTTAACAGAAGCAGTACGTCAGCTTCTTTCAGGTCTCTGTCATCTTGTTTGCACTGTTTAAGTTTTCCAAGAGTAGCTTCAGCGTCTACCGGAGCCCCTTCATCCTGAGCTGTCAGCACAAGGCACGCAGCGTCTATTGCCTGTAAACAAACAAATTTCAGTGCCGTGCGCATATCCTCCTGTCGCATTGCAAAATATGAGCAGACTGCCTTACGGGAGAAGTCCGACTTCCAACAAGAATCAACTCAAGAATTATGGGCATCGTAGTCCCGAATCGCAGTTCAACCTGAAACCAGTAAGAAACTAAAATGCGTGTTTTACTATAGTCCCTAACTGGGTGTTAGGGACTATGACACAGTATAGTGGTAGCAGCTAGCTTGTAGGTCGACCCACTAAGCATTCCAACCGGAGCTCGGCTTTCTGATGTCACAGACGCGCGCGCTCTTGTTTCCTCCTCTCCTTCAGTTTCTGCACGTCTACAGTCACGTTCACCACCACATACTTTTTCTCGGTCTGCTTCACGACTTCAGTAATACTTCTGCTTTTATGTTTTCTAGTTTCGGTCACTATAGGCATTGCGAGTTTTAGCGGAGTCACCAATAATTGTTGTCGACTGCACTAGCACTCAAGTTATCGCTCCACAATACAAACGGTTTGACATGTATTTGAAGTACAACGCTACTACATACAGATGCGTACGACCTTCTATTTTGTACCGCATGAAAATTTGGAGCGCAAGGCAGCCAACATAATAAAGTCGTTAAATAAACTTAGTGAAAATTTCGATGCAGCAACCGACGGCTTAAGAAGCTCCGGTCATGGCTTATTATGTTCACGCTTCATTGCTTAGGCGTGAATCGTTTACGGGTATTCTTATCGGCTAATGTCGCTATCTGATTGGCCGCGGAGCGATAATATGATGCCCAGGGCCACGCCCTGTGCTTCTAAAGTGGTCGGTGATTATAAGTAGGCGTGATAAAATATAGCAAAGAAGTATTTGTACTTACAGCTTTTAATAACGACCGGAAGTAGCCTCTAGCTTCGTGTCGATCATGATGATAGTTAGCGAACTTCGTCGCGAAATCATCAGTGTATATGACATAAACACCGAGAGTTACACGCTCTAGAAAATCAAGAAGTGTGTCAACATGCGAAGGGGAGTAAAGTTACTAAAAGTATATATATCCTATGCCAAAGTAGAAAAGAGGTTTGCTTTACCGAGAGCTGTCCTTCCACATCACATTAAACCAAATACGCGTATTGATGCTTAGAAATAACGGAGATTATACACGCCACCTGGTGTACTTTTAACGTCTGAGAAATCCGAGACCAGCGAGAAAAAGAAGATCGACACATACACATCGGCGGTTTTGTGTTTCGTCCCTCGTATTATTCATTGTTTCCGGTTTCCCAGATTTATACAGTCGAATCTCGTTATATTCAAACTCGAGGGGGACCAAACATTTGTTTGAATAAAGCAAAGTGTGAATTACCGGGAGTTTCCTCCCATAGAGAAGCATAGAATGAAACCTGCATGTTAGCTTGAATCATCCGCAAGTTTGAATTAAGAGAGTTTAATTATTGAGATTCGACTGACTTCGCTTCGAGTATTGCGGGCTTACCCAAATTATTTTAAAGTATTTTATTGTTCGTCAAAATTTGTCACAATATGTTCAGTACCCTGCCGCAATAGTTACCTAGGTCACAGGGCTCATTCCTGAAAGCCTATAGTTACCATAGTAAAAATTATATATAAGAAATTGTTTGATTCAATAAACGCATATGATCAAATACGATCACGTAAGAGCCTATAAGAAACTTATAAAACAATATAAGATTACATAAGAAGTTATAAAGAACTTATTATAAGCTTCTTATAACTTCTTATACACTCTTGTATGGTTCTTATATGTTCTTATATGACATTATTTGATCATGTGCGTTTATTGGAGTCAGAAATATCTTACAGATATAATATTTTCACTAGGGTAATGATCACTTTAAAACCAACAAAAATTACTTCGTTTCCATATTGTTGACATTATAAAGAATGAATTGTAAATCCCTGACAGTTAACTTGACAAAACAGAATGTTTGCAAAACAATTTTACCAGAGAAAGCATATAAGCAGTGCCATGATGCTACTACCCAAAGTCTTTTATACCTTGAACATCAAACAACTAGAACCACCTTCCCGCTTGTATTGCTGCAGTTGCTGCTATTCGTGTTGCTGTTCGTTTTGAACACTCTTACTAACTGTTTCTTTAGTTGATTACATTGCCATATTTTTGTCTGTTCACTCCCCTCAATAACGCACGTTAACTGCCTGGTTCTATCTTCGTTTCTGTCCCCGTTGTTTTGGCGTATTACACCAAAATAAACTCGGTTATATTTCCCCTCCCAAGTCTAAAAAGTAATGTCTGCAATACTCTTCACGTGAAATCTGAAGTAAAAGCTCGTGAACTACAGATCTTGTATACTCGTTCATCTTTAATCAGAACACATCCGACGCTATTGCAGCCGAGTCCAACCAAGCAGAACCAAAAGCGCAGCGTCACGGCGTTCATAAACTTTCGACTGTGTGTTATCATCGACTACCAAGCCTGAAGCAGTGAATGGTCCGTGACCTCGAGCTTTCCGCATGCGTGTCCGTGTATGTGTGTCTCCTATTGCCTTTGACTGCTCTTTGAATTATGATGCCTTTACGCTTGCGAATTCGCAGGTGGATCCGTGGGTGGATGTAGGAGCCGGGTGGCGAAGTCCGCTCTTCGCTGGCGGAAAATCTGGACCGGTCCGGGAACCGGTCATATCCAGGTTTTTAGACAACGACGAGTGAATTTCGTCAAGCGGCTTCAAGGTACGCTCGTCGCCGGCGCGGATCCGCCAGCGAATCCGTAAGTGTAGACAAACCGTTAATAGTGGAACCAAGTAAAGAAACTTCACCGTTTCGGCGATGCATTACTGCTACAGTCTGCACTCACATAACATCGCCTTACGTTTTTGTGATGTCTTCAAAGGAGGCAACAAACTCGCTCATCAATTTCCAACAAGAGCAATTAAAAAAAGAATTTAAAGTACAAAAAAGTGTATAACCGCGAGCCGTCAACGCTTTTCCAATGTCCATGCGCTTTTTTTCTTTTCCAGGAGAAACGTTTAACCAACCACTGCGATCTAACCGGAGAGCGTTGGAGATGACGCTGCCGAAAATGACGTTTCGCCCCAAAATTTACATGCGGCTATGTGGCGATCAACGATTAACATGCCGTTTTTCTGCAGGTCGATGATGGTAAACACCGAGTCTGTGAAACGCTACGCTCAGTGTCACTTCTGTGATTCTTTTGCGTCAACACGTTGGCACTTTTTTAAACCGACAATGTTCATTTTGATGGGTTTTCTCGTCGAGTGGTGTGCGGAAAGGTAAGAGATTCATTTTAGAGTAAAATCAAAAATAACTTTAATTGCACACTTACTTGGACTGGAGAGAGAGATCGCTTTGTGCTCTAGAATAGTGCTTGAGTGTCCGGTGTGGGCTGAAACTGGTACCATACTATGGCTAACATAAAACAATTACAGCAACAAATCGAAATCCAGTATGTTACTCGATTCTGGAAATTCATATGACGGCACTATTCAAGAATCCAAATGTTTCTGTGATCGTACGCTTTTTTGCTCAAGCGGCAAATGACATTTGTAAGGACTTGCTTGTTTATGTACTTAAAATGCCTTAAATACTCATTCGACATTACATGGGTTTGATAAGCTTGAAGAGTAACCGAGATGAAGGTAAGAAACATATACAGAAAATAAAAGCGCGCACTGTGCAACATATTGATTTCAACACTTATAAATGTTGATAATATTTGAACTTTCATACACAAATAGTTATCACGGAAACACACGAAGTTAAAACTATATGAGCATCTCAAATATACGAGAACCAGAACGTAAAAAAAACCGTAAAAAAGTGGATCAAATAGGTTCCTTTTTATTTTATCGTTTGAATAAGATGCCTTTACGATACTGCCCTTGACTGCCATGCAATGCATATGCACCCCCGCAGTCATATATTGGAGTTCGGAGGCCGACTGCCTGTTTACACTTTAAACTTTGGATTCCAAGACATAATTGGGGGGATCGGTGGCCGAGTGGTTTAGCGCACAACAGCTCGGAGCACGTGGAGCGAAAGCTCGCGCTGCAGAACCCAGGGATCCTGGGTTCGAGCCCCACCCCTGCCCGTTTCGATCTGGATGAGCATCGTACCGGCGTGCGGTCGTGTATCACCACTGCGTGATGCACGTTAAAGACCCCACGCTAGCGGTTGAACCGCACTGGCTAAATTTCTCATCTACAGCTGGGAGACTCGTCGCCCCTGCGAGGCAGACCAAGTTCTAGGCTGTATAAACACACACACAACCCTATTTTTTTTTCAAGAGATAATTGAGAAGATCATAGCTACTACCTACTTCAATGTCGTGCCATGTCATGTAGATAAAAAAAAACATTATTCTTTGGCCAAGATGTACGCGTATAGTGCAAGTGAATACTTGTGCAGTCAAGACTTCTACGAAGTATCCTGACCGATGACTCATCTGCAAATGGCTAGGCCGTTGACCAAGGGTAGAATCCGGCGTTGCACTGTTGTTGTTTTAAACATTGTGATAAACAACCCACAGGGTACAACGACACAATATGAAAAAAAAAGACAAAACAAGCTTATTTTTATATTTTTTTATATATAAACAATAGTGCAAGAGGTCATGAAAATGACAGGGACAGGACAAAAGCGCGACTCACTACCGGCACTTTATACATGTTTCCAAGTACTACATAAGGGCGCTGCCATCTTGCTCTCCCCAGCCAATGGGATGGCGGCGTTCACCGATAAGAACGCCAAATAAACGAACCAGGAAGCAAGGAGCAAGAATATAATGAGCCACTTACTGGCTGAACCGAAATTTGGAGCCTACAAAACAAGGCTGGGATGATAGGCAGGCGGGACGCTGCAAAACCCCAAAACATCACTCATACAGCGATATCTCTAAAGCCGGGTTTACACTGCTTATACATCGTGCAGAAGACAGTCTCCATACGGATTCGAAAGCGAATCACCGAGAGATCCCTGCTTCGATTGCCGCATGGCAGTGAGTTCAAGGAGGAAACTTGGCACGCGGCGTTCGAACCACGGATGTTGCGGTGACTTGTGTTTGCAGACTGTTTTTTTCATGATGGTATAAGCAGTGTGACTCCTGCTTTGCAGCTGGTCGCATTTTTTGGAAAAGAAGTGCACGAATGAACACGGCCTCCGACGAGGCCGACGAGACATGTGACGTCACGATTCTCATTCCCTCTCCTCTTCACTTCGTTCCCTCGAGCAGGTGAACCGAAGCGAGGAGGAGAGAAACGAGGCAGGGGCTAGATTAGGGGCCTCGTGAACTGCCTAAGCCCTGGGCTTAGGTAGTTCATGAGGCCCCTAATCATGATGATAATACTGGGTACGATGACGATGGTGAGGGAGGTGACAACAATGACGACAATATGCACATTTCACCCTCTTATAAAGTACAAATATCGTTCACCTTATGATACATCTTAGAAGGTTTTTGCATCGGTAGATTTGAGGATTAGGAAATTCGGGTTTCACCTGGTGGAAATGAAGGAGATGCGATTGGAGATCAGAGGCTGTTTCGGAAATAGTCGTTCACTCACTAAGAGCGCGAAGCAATGAACGATTGGGGAAAAGGTTAAGAAGGGTCGCGCACATTGAGCAGCTAGATGGCCTCGTGAACTTCCGCTAAAAAGTTGAAAATGACGACTCCACGTTCCTATGAACGACTCTGACCAGGTCTACAACCTTATGATGGCACATATGGCCCCCTTGATGTCGAATGGCTTGATTACTTGGGCGCAATTTGCATTAGACAGTAACCGAAGGAATACCTGCAAAAGTCCCCATTACAAGAAAAAAAATTCGCTGCCTCTAAAGACATGCTTTGCGACGCGAATCGCAACTCGAAAGCTGTCCCTAGAATATAGTGTTTTTATTCCAGAAATCGCTCCGATTGATAGGAACTTGTCTAACTAACGTTTGTTTAATTAATTACTGACTTGAACAGTAAAGCAACACGGACAACGAAGTCATTGTGGTGGTTAAAGTACTAAGGGCTCAAACCGCTTCGTCCACTCTCATCTCATAACAAAATTCTCGTGTTCCAAACTAATAGACTTCGGCATTCAAATATTAAAAGAAACGAGAGAGACTGATTGCGATTGCAATATAGTAACCACTGACATTCACAGGCATTTCTCACGAAGATCAGGGATGTATTTTAAAGCTCCTCTCCTACATGCATTTTGTTTTAAGGAGAAAATATGTGAATTAGTTTCGAAAGTGGTATAGTTTCTTCTAATTAGAGTAATCAGGAAATGTTTTAGCCACTTGAATTTATTACTCCAAGCTAAGAATAACAAATCATACCTCGGGGACTGAGCTCATACTCGATGACATGGTATGTGTTGTCTCTTACTGGCAGATCAGACACAGGCTCCGGAGAAGTTGATTGCAGTCACTGCCTATCGAAAACTTTTGGGGGACATGTCAAGACCCTGCTCCTTGAGACACCTGTTAGTGATTAAAAGTATGGCTTCGGAAGGCTCACCGATATTTCGTTTTGCTTGTTTTAACCTTGTCGTTCGGAGGTCACTTTCCACATGGAACTACGCTAAAAGACCAAAAATGAACAAAACTAATGTGGAGTATCTGTGTCGCTCGTGTAGCCTTCGGCAACACTTGCTTGCCTTCCGACCCATCATTGTCCGTTAAAAGCGCCGAGGGGGCCCCAGAGAATAATCGAGAACTCCGTGGCCCTCCTTCCGTCTGGCATCAATTCAGAGAGCATGTCGTCTGCTTCTTTTGCAGGAGTTGCGGTGACGTCAGAGCGACGCCGAGCTCTGATTCGCTTTGACTGAAAGGATAGTGGATAGACCTGAATGCTAGACGCCTTGAGGCCTACTCACTATTATTTTTTCAATCAGCCAATAAGAGCTCGACGTTCTTACGTCATTGCAACCCGTGTGCAAGTAGCAGACGAACTTGCGCTTCGCATTCGAAGGGACTGCAATGGGACCGCCAGCATCGACAGCTTTTCTCCCTCCCACAAGGAGGTTGCGAGGCAACGCTTGCATTCTGTTGCTCTATCACAGTGGTTTACAGCGAGCTCATAAACACCAGCTCGTCTAGAGTAGGGAACTTTATGACATACCTGTTTCACCGTTAAAAAAAAAAGAAAGAAGAAAAAAAAACGGGGGGGGGGGGGGGGGGGGGGGAGGTGGAACGAAACCAGAAAGCCAGGGCTCAGAGGCTCTTGTGAGCGTCTGGGCCCTGGCTTTTCTTGGTATTTCCGGGGAGAGAAGAAGAGTTCGCTCACAGATTTATTCAGTGGTCAAAATGGGAAAGGGAACGCGTGCCTGCACCTTCCACTGCATTGCCAAGAAAAATTGCCGCGGAGCATAGTTGAGGCCCTGGGCTGCAGCCTGCAGCCGCCTTAGCCCGTACCTTAATCCGGGCCTGATTAGCGAGGCCGCTTCCCCTCATTCTCAACTGTTCCAGGAGGATCGTGATGTCACAGTCCTCGCTTGATCGCGCCCTTCTTTTCCAAAAATACGATCATCCGTTTGGGATATCGATGCATGCGTGATGCTTTGGAGTTGTAGGCCTCATGTAGCGAAATCTAAATTTCGGTTCAGCACGTCACGTGACACGCGATGGCGCTTGTTTTTTTTGTGTTTTTTTTTTTGTCTCAAAACGTTAGTGCCCTCACTCTTTAAGACTGCTACGTGAAGCATCATACATACCGCTTACACACAACATAAAACACATAGCCCAGGCAATAGGTATTTCCGACATCGATCTTGACTCCTTAGACAGGACGCGAAAAATGAAAGTTACCTGAAAGCGAAAAAAAAACAAAAAAAAAAACGATCTCATAATATAGTGTTGTTAATTGGGAATGCTCAATATGAGCGTCCCGGTGTCCGTGCGATAACGAAGCGACTGTTTTCACTGACGTAATTTTTTCCACAAGTTTGTTGTTATGAGCCGTCTGGCGTGTGCCGAAGACGAGTGTTCCCAGTATAAACATGACACCCTCAACTGCTTAGTGCACAGAAGCTTATATGTCGCATCACAATGATATCGGTAGCCGGATGTGTGAAGAAATAAAGTACGTTTGCACAACCAAAACTAATAACGAAATGGCGGATTAATGTCACATAAAAGCACCCAATACCGCCGTCTAAACAAGAACTTCACAGTAAATGCAGGAGGCCGGTGGTGAGTTCAAGGATCTCTCTTTTCTTAAGTATTCTATAAATATGTTACACCCACCCGTCCGTCCACAATTAAAATATCTCATTTAAGTAATTACTTTTTTTTTTTGTTGCATACTATTAAAGAAAGGCTGGTAAGCGTTCAAGCGGAGTAAAGTATCCCTTTACTCCGGAACTTCTGTAAACGAGCATTTTCATATTAAACACAAATAATTATTGTAACGTCTCCTCATCCTACAGTGCGTCTTCGTTAATTAATCGGTCCCAATATCAAGAGAAATGTATATCTTACGTTTGGTTGTTGCGGCAGTCTCTTTTGGAAATCTCCTTCTTGCCCGTAAAATGTGTGTACATGTACAGCTGCAACAGAAAAAGAGTAGCTCAAGTGACCGACGACCCGAGCGGCAAAATCGCGACACGCGGAGCTATTGTTCCGGAGCGCGCTGATGGCGAGAGCACCAGTCACGAAAGCAGCCCATGCTAAATCCCGAATGTCGAAAGCTATCTCATCATGAATAAAAATTAAAGCAGCGGAAGGACACGGACAAGAACAATAAGTTAGACGAACAAGGCGCTGACTTACAACTAAAGTTTATTCGTGCTAACATCAAGTATAAATACTGTAACGCTATGACATCAAACAAAGATAAAATACATAGAATGGACGCCACGTGCTCCTTAGCCACCGTTATGCGCTGTCACGGTGTGTCTAGAAATAAACATTCCTTTTCCGATAAACATATTGAAGGAGTGCTGACACAGCAGGCTCATAGGGTCAACAAAAAAGTAACCGTTTTACCATACCTGCACAAGATCTCGCACAACCTAAAGAAAGTTGCCCAAAGGGTTGGTGTTGATGTTGTTTTTTTTTCGGCTCCGGAAAAGCTGTCTGGACTGTGCAGAAAAGTGAACTCCTGTTCTAAAGGAAAGCAGGGTTGCACCAAGAAACACCACGACCGATTCGTGAACTGTGTGGAGGGAGTGGTGTACTCTATTCCACTCTCGTGCGGCAGGAGGTACGTCGGGCAAACGGGGCGCTGCCTCAATGATCGCTTGCGAGAACGTAAGCATAACGTCTTTAGAGTTGTGTCAGGTGCCCTTGGGGCTTGCATTGTCGTGACTGCTGCTGCACTCTCCTCTTCGACAAGTGTGAAGTGATTAGGAAAAATAAAGACAAACTCACTCGAGAAATCATTGAGGCGCGGGAAATTGGAAAATTGGGCGAAAACTGCGTCAGCACTCCTTCAATGTGTTTATCCGAAAAGGAATGTTGCTTTCTAGACACACAGTGACAGCGAATAACGGTGGCTAAGGAGCACGTGGCGTCCATTACTTGTATTTTATCTTTGTTTGTTGGTCATGACGTCAGAGTATTTATACTTGATGTTAGCACGAATAAACTTTAGTTGTAAGTCAGCGCCTTGTTCGTCTACCTTCTTGTTGTTGTCCGTGTCCTTGCACTGTTTTAATTTTTAATAATGAAATATCAACTAGCCCAAACCTCTACGTTAGCTATCTTATCCCTGCCGGCCACCCCCGCGCTGAGATATGGAACGTGACGGTCACTCTCACTATCGACACGCTCGGGAACAATAGCGCCGCGTGTTGCAATTTTGCCGCTGGTGAACGGCCACTTGTGCTAATCTTTGTCCGTTGCAGCTGTACACACAATTGCGGAACGAAGAATACAGCGACTTTGTGTGGCGTCTTATTCCTACAAAGAAACACAAACTTGATAAAAGTAACGAGGAAGTCAGGTGCATCCAACTAGGGAGCGAGCGATCCCCCGTCGTCGCCTCCGTCTCCCATTGTTTGCCGCCCCCTAGTGGTAGTCGGAGCAGATAGCCTGGAACCAATGCCGCCGAGCTAGGTCGCGGCCAAAGTGGCGTTGTCATCACCACAAAAGTTTAATGCAGCTAAATAAATGGAAAGCTCGTGTCGCGGCACGCATCTGTCAAAGGAAGAACTGCTCTATGAATGGAATCACAAATACGGAGCGAAGGGATTCCTTTTCTTTTTATGAACAGTCACAGATGCAACGGCGCTGGCTGCTCCACGGACTAAACTCAGTACGCCGAGTCGCATGAAGCTCGTAAAATCACGCGTAACCGTTAAACATTATTTTTTTTATAGCTTTGTAATCAGCAATGTGCAGTGAATAACTGACAGCGATCGAGAGGCCGATTGTTTTCGTCAAATGTGTAAAATCAAAACGCAGACGGGATGTCGGCCGTCGGTGAACGTTCCCGTCGTTGCACATCGCAGCAGCGTACATCGCCGATTGCGGCTCACTTCGTCTATCTATAGCAATGTATTTGATAGTAAGTTCAGTTATTAGAACAGAAGAAATATATGTTTCCTTAAAAAGTAGTTCTGGTGGTTTGCGTGCATGCACCAAAACAAAAGGTCGGCGTGAGCACAGCGGCACCGTTCAATAGTTTGCTCAGGCAGCCATTATTGAACACTAATATTAATTCTCTCCGCTAGTTGACAAGTGCATTGCACCATACCAGCACTTTTTTCACACCGTGTATCTTAGTTGGGTGGGAAAAACCTAGTAGCACTAGCGATCGCTTGTTAGTGCAGGCTAGGTCGCCTGCTTTCCGTGATTCATATATGTTTAGAAACACTTTATTAGTCATTGTCATTTCAGTTCTTTTACTCATCTGCAAAAGGTTAAATTCGTTTAAAAACCGACCCTGATGTCAACATTGCACTTGCCTGTTCCTAATGAAAGTCAAAGTCAAAGTAAGATCAAAGATATTGTGTTCGGCGTTGCCTGGTTTCATCTTGTTCGGAGACCGACTTAACCGGCTGATGCACAAGGCAGGCAAACACTGGGCTGGAGAGCCACGCCTATTTTCCACTGCGATCCTGACCCGAGCCGCGCCGTTTGATTTCGATGGAGTCGCTACATGAAGCACCCATTGCTCACAAAACTATTTCTGAAAAGTATGAAATTTAGCGAGGGTGTCGTGGTCATTACATTGCCGTGGGTAAAGGTCATGATATAAATATATGTATGTCTCTCACAGTTTAAATCTCAAAACTAACTGCAAGGTTAACTCGCTGCCAAAGGAACAAGATCGCAAGGGAAGTGGTTGGCTCGTAATTGTAGCTGAAGACCTTCCTGCAGGTGTGAATTTACCTATATCTTGTAAAGGTATTTGATCGTTAACATGTAAACCTTGTGGTTGTCAAGATACTATTGCGAGAAACATACTAACATTTGAGAATGAATGATATCATTGCTCAGGTACTCCCAAGTCGATACCTTGCTTTCCTGCAGCAGCAGAACCCAACAAATCACTGGGCATAAGCGTGGAGCTTGCATTGATGTAAATACAATAATAAACGGTAAACACGAAACGGTAGTGATGTTATTCTATGTGTAAGAGCTGTTTTTTTGGCCCTTAAAAATTTTACCACGCTACATTTATTTCTATCTTCCACCTTCCTTCAGAAGACATTTTAATTATCCCGTTTATAATCTTTCGCAAAGCAATATACCCTTTCCGAAATTCAGTCTGGCCACTTTGATCCCTATGATCATGTAGGGAATGGCATATGTGTCGTGCTAACGTCAACCTAGTGGTATGGTGGGCTAAAAGGTTGGCCAGAAAGAAGGAAAATCTCCTTCATCTTGTCTCACGAAGAAAATTGTCACGACAAGTTCTATTTCACATAAGTTAACATTACAATCAGTCACTACAAAGTGAGCTTCTTTCGGAACCGTCATAATCCTCCTTTCATACAGATCAGCGTCATAAAGTAGATCTCCCTCATTGTCGTATTTTTTTTTTTACCATTATTTAATACCAGATACCAGCTCTGCATGGAACCACCTGCCCAGCACAATCGACCACAATAACCGACGCATCACTTTTCAAAGGCGACACTGAAGATTATATTTTTTTTTGTAACCAACATTTGTTGTTCCTCCTTTGTTGTCTTTTTCCAATTTCATGGAATTTTTCATTACCTTCCACTACCTTCTGTAACGCCCTCTAGGCCCTAAAAGTAATGATATATATATATATATATATATATATCAAATTTGGGGTTTTACATGCCAAACCAACGGCGGGCATCTGGCACGTCCCAGCGGAGGACTGAGGATTAATGTCGACCACCTGGGGATCTTTTGACGTGCAACTGAAATCTCGGTTCTCTGCAATAAGCCTCCGTCAGAATGCGGGCACCTCGGCCGGGATTCGAACCCGCCACATGGGGATCCGTATAAATATATATATTGAGACCTACAAAAAGTGCCTGTGCTTTGTCCCTGAGCACAGTGAAACATCAAAATCAGAGAGAGAAAGAGAGAGGGAGAGAAATGTTGAAAAGAAAGGAAGCCTGGAACGACACGTCATAATCAATGTCACAGCAAAGAGCTTTTTTTTAGACGCGTTTTTAGCCTTGTTTTATCGCCTCTGTTGACCGCAGCGGTTGGCTCCCCAAACTGAAAGAAGGTGTTGAACTGGTAGCAGTTTGACATGGTGGCTGTAACAGTTTCAAAAAATGAGGACGATGAAAGGAACAGACACGACAGGACAAGAGCTGTACTCGCAACTGAAATGTTTTATTTGAAAAGAAAAGGAAACATATACGTCAATACTAGATAACACAGTGTATGATCAAACAATACGCCACACACAAAGCACGTGTCACACACTGATCACACACTGTGTTATCTGGTATTGTATTGACGTGTGTTTCCTTTTCTTTTCAAATAAAACATTTCAGTTGCGAGTACAGCTGTTGTCCTGTCCTGTCTGTTCCTTTCATCGTCCTCGTTTTTGGAAGCTGTTACACCCACCATGTTATCCCCAAGTGCCTTTCCTGAAAGTAATAGCTTCAGATTATTTTGGAGTGTATTAGGCGGCGATGTACGTATACGAAGTCTCGTTCACAAAAGCGATACGAGACCGCACTTCTATCTATGACTTCACACCTATGCGCCAATCAGAAAGGACGACTCTTTGCGTGAGTTTGAATGCATGCGTACTGCCCCCGAAACGAATACGAGTTACTTTTCCTCCGCACACCCCAGTCAAACATTACGATTTGCACGATTTGCCGATTTCCCGCCTTGACGGAACGGGTGCGCGGGTGACGATTTCTCAAGGTGTGAAAAATGCGGTTTGTTTCTAAAATGCGATCAAAATGTAATGTGCGGACGCGATTTGGGCACTCATACAGCACACGAAGCAGTCACATGAAGCAGTCACACAGGGCCACCCGACGTCGGCTTCTTCTCGGCGGAAGCTAGCGTTTGTCGAGGGAACACGGAATCTGTTGATTCGTCTGCTTCGTATAATTGTTCTTGCCTTCGCGATTGCACATGAGCTCGGAGACAACCTTCTTCACGAAATGTATACAATGGGGATGATTACATATACTTTTAGACTCCGATTGTCAGCGGCATGTGCGATAGGCAAAAGACTCGAGCGGGCAGCTTCAGAAGGTGCTCTTTTGCCGCTTTTTTGTGCAAAGCACGGTGCTACGCCCGCGCGTCCGTACCTTTTACACTGCACGCAGCTTGTGCTATTGTATTTTCGAGGGAGAACTGTTCCGTTGCGTAGTGGTGGCGTGCACACAGAGAATACACAAAACACATTGGGAGTGATCGCTCCGCACAGTCGAAGGTCGGAACACACTGCAAACTTCGGAACTCTTCATTGCGCAAACGATGAAGAGTAGTTTCACGCCGTTGAATAAGCACATAAAACACTGCTCACAGTCAGATGTTCCAAACGGCTTGCTTCTCTCTCCAGGCTGGAATGCTTCCAGCCACATTTAGCGACTGCACAAATCTCTCGACCACTCTGCCTTTTCGCCTTCCTTGTGGATCGAAAATAAAAACAGCAAAAACATGTCCCAACCGGAAAAGGGTGATACGTCACGTCCGGTTGCTCGCTGATTGGCTCAAGCGCGCGCGTCGAAAGAAAAATTGGGTCCAGAGACGTCGTCTCCCTGCGTCGTCCACCTCAGCGCGCGACTTTTCTCAATACAAAAATAAGCAAAAAAACTCGCCCTACGACGCGCGTTTTTCCGCGGTGTGAATGCGCCTTTAGGCGCCAGGTGGAGTACCCCTGGTTAAAGGGTGCTCCACCGTTTTTTTCATTGTCTCCGATTTGCTTGAAATTTTGCTAAACTAACCAACAAACATTGCTAAAATAGTATCCCAAATATTAGGTCAAAATATTGTTTTTTCGCGAAGTTATTGAATTTACAGTTTTGGTCTTCACCATGTTTTTCAAACTGAAAGTCTCTACTGGCAACAACTACAAAGTGACGTCAGTGGAAGGCAGGGGTTAACTTTTTGGACTACAGAAGTTGTTCCCAACGGATTTGAAGCAGTTTCTTGGCGTCAAATGAGTGCTTTGGAAGCTCGCTCCCGTATCCGCGCTCCAGCACGGAACAAATGATTGGCATATTCTATTTTTAGACTACTTGCTCGACTGGCAAGCCTGCCTGCCACTGACGTCACGGCACTGAAAAGTGCGCGAATATTTGAATATTGGTTTTTGCACCATTTTCATTTGCCGATTTCACAATACCTATTATGAATTTCGCGATGCTAAATAGCATACCGGAGAGGCTAAAGGCCGGGGAGTCAGAAATTATAGTTAGTTGAGGTAGCTCAAAAAATCGGTGGAGTACCTTAAAGGGACAATGAAGGCAATTTCGGATATTTTTTTGGCGATTAAACTGGGTTCCCGGCACGCCTCAGGCCACGTTGCCCAAATTTCAGCCAAAACCGGCGCTTGTGTGCCGCGCAAATCAATTAAACAGTCACGGTAACAATCGTACCGGGATCGATCGAGTCGACGCCCCGAGCGTTGTGCGAGAAACCAGCAAAAGCGGAGGTCACGTTACCCTGCGGGGCTTGGAAGCGTGACGTCACAAGAGACGTGTCAGCGAGTGGTCAAAACGAGACACGTGCCCTCGGTCGCGCTTTAGTTCGTGGTTTTTATGAACACTGTTCTAATTCCACTTGAAACCAAGAAAACTATAAATCGAACCGAAAATGATAACTAAACCGTAAATAAAACACCATAATTGTTTTTCTCTTTGCTACACTGCACGTGAAACGGGCAACCAGAAACTATGGGCAAACAAAATATATAAAATAAAGAAGACAGTGCGGAGCACGCGGGAGTTTTTTGGTTCTGGTTTCAGATGTCGGTGCCGTGTTTACTCTAAGAACACGGCACTCGAGGGATTCTGCAAAGCGGTAGTCATGCCAAATTTGTGCAATGTTAAAGGATGTTCAAACAGTCGACTGAAGACCCATGATCGTTCGGGCGACGCTAGTTTTCACCTACTCCCAAGCGATGAAGCATTGCGAAGTCTGTGGTTGAACAGCGTTGTCTTGCGCAGAGGTCTCGGCGATGGCGTCAGAATTTGTTCGCTACATTTTCGGTCAGGAGACTTTGAACAGAACCTTCAGGTTAGTCTTAGTTTGGGCGTAGGTGTGAGGTGAATTACTCTGGGTCGGCGGCAATTCTGGGGCGTCCTCGTAAAAAGGAATTCCAGAGTTCCGTTTCCTTAAGAGCATCTCTCGTTCTGTTGGTGTCAGCTCACTGAACGGGAGCCCGAATTCGCTCGCGAGAGCGGCATTGCCGTCCATGGTTGGTCTGACGAAACGACCGCGTCACCGCGCTGCTATAACCCACCGCGGTAACCAGTCTCGACGCCCTAAATGGTACCGGTACCGACAATTCACATGTGACGGCACTCCCTACGTCACTTCCGTTTTCGGAGGCCCAAAAACGAGAAACGCAGATAGCTCAGTTTCGGTTTCTTCAGTTCTTTCGTAGTTACAGAAATACGCGTCACAAATCTCTATAAAATATTGGGCAGTATGCCAGGTTCCCAAGAAGCCTAAAAACACCATTTAAAAAAATTTAATGAAATCGCCTTCATTGTCCCTTTAAGCGCCGTCACCATCGGCGTCGGCGTGATTACGCTACATTTTAGCGAGGAAATTGACGTCACGTGACATCAACAACAATTCAATTCCCCGTTAAATTCAGCGGGGAAAATAACGTCAAATGACTTGATGTCACGTCACCTATGAAAAAATTCAATTTCTCCGCTAGATTTAGCGGGAAAATTGACGTCACGTGCGGAGGAGGAGGAGAGGAGGGGAGAAGGATAGAAGGAGCAGGACAGAGAGGAGGAGAGGAGAGGTGGAGGGAGAAAGGAGAGAGGAGGAGTAGGGGAGGAGCAGAGGAGGATGGAAGAGGAGAGGGGGGTTGAAAAGCAGAGGAGTGGCATACCCTCCTTTCCGCACCCTGCCCTCGTCCTCCTCAAGAGCTGCGCTCTAATTTTGCATTACAGAGATTTGTAAACGTCTTTAATTTTTCTTCGCTCCTTTCTCACACTTTTGAACCGCGTCTCATCGAAAGAAGTTTGTTTTTATTCAACATGAAAGTAAAATTGGATCGCTATTTTCTCTAGTTCCGCATGACACGTCATCACTTGCGTATTGCAATATAGTAAAGGATATTGCTCTAAATTTTTGAAAGTGGGCGTGACACCGCCCGCCAGCACATTTGACCGGGCTAAGATTGAGATTGGCAGCCATGGTGCGGTCTTATAACACACCTAACCCTTGTGTTCTTGGAAGTCGGTTTCCCGATTACCTGACCACATACCACATTTACTCGGATAACAGACGCATTACTTATAAACATGGCCCTTGCGTCTAATTTCCCGCAGAACACACATATACAGTCAATCGTAGCGTTCCACAAATAAAGCAAGAAAAGAAACACGTAGGCAATAACCTGGAAGCGTGGTTGTTTGGGCGAGTTGGTTTGACATCTTATGCATTCTTGTGCGCAGCAAGGACGATGACAAAAGCGAAGAACAGGACACAACAAGGTGCAACTTTCAACTGATTTTTATTGAATACGCGTTCCGGTATTTGTAATCTGAACTATCGTCACAATGACAACAAACAAAACGACAAAAGAAAACAACAAAGAAACAACCATTGCAGAGCATAATTGGAAAAACACTATCTCGTTCTCAGGAAAACCAGTTCATTCTCCGCTAACGCAATCGACGGCATAGCAACAAACGTGTCTCTTAAATAATCAATGTGTTTGGCTTCTGCAATTTCGCGTGTTAACGTGACTTATATTTTCCAATTTTTACGCATTCATCCAACAGTGAGGTACAACCGCAAGTCCAGCAATGCAAGTCAAGCTATAGCCACCGTTTTGTTCTTGAACGTTGTTATGTGCTCGCGAAGACGTAGTGCCTGCCATAGAACAACGGATTAAAATAAACCACACCATCCCGCGAAATGTCAGCTGTCGGTGGACGTTCACGTCGTTGCACATCACAGCTGCATACAACGCCGATTCCGATCCACTATAGCAATGAATATGATAGGAAGTTCAGTTATAAGAACCGAAGAAACATATGTTGTTTGCGTGCATGCCAGAAAATCGGTGTGAGCACGGCGGCACTGTTTGACAGTTATTGGCGACGTGCGCAACCGAAAGCGTTTTCTAAATTCCCGTCCCTGGCACCGAAAACCGCGACTTTTCGCTCTGGAGACTAAGTCCCAACGTTTTTCTTGGCAGTTCCGCCCGGCTCGGGAAGCCACAAACATCACCTGTCAGGTCATAACAAAAACGTAACCAGAATTTTTCTTTTTTTTTTTGGGGGGGGGGGGGGGGGGTGGTCTTGGCCTTCCACGATTGGCCCAAAAGCTGACTATGACGTCGGAAAGGGTATACTGTCGACGGAAATAAGAGGAATGAAAGAACTTTAATTTCGACGGTGTTGGCAGTGTTGCTTTGAGAGCGCAATGATTTCAGGCTTCCACCATGCTATTTACAAACACCATCGAACTTGTTGTTCGCAAGGTAATGACGTCACAAGGGGGAACCATAGGAGGGCGCCACCAAAACATCTCGCCGCTAATAGACGCTTTGCAGCAACTGTGCATGGACGCCGCCATAACTGACCTTCAGTTTTTGTTTCCTCTTATACCCCTGTTATACCCCTGTTACACGGGCACACTTAACTGCAGTTACGCTAAACCACAATTAGCGCACAATACTTGCCGACAACATTCTGCGGCGATGCAGTCAGAGCTATGGGCGAACGTGCGCTTGAGCATCTTGATCACCCATCAAAGCAGTGCACGCG
Source organism: Ixodes scapularis (assembly GCF_016920785.2). Lineage (NCBI taxonomy): Eukaryota > Metazoa > Arthropoda > Arachnida > Ixodida > Ixodidae > Ixodes > Ixodes scapularis. The sequence continues at coordinate 127,471,463 of NW_024609879.1, read as the reverse complement.
CTCTCTTCACTTCTTTTGAAATAGCTGTCCGAGGGTATAGTGCGGCATCTGTGCTGCCACGTAACCGCAGTTAAGGCTGAGTTAACCGCGGTTAAGTATGCCCGTGTAACAGGGGTATTACACGGGCACAGTTAACCGCGGTTAACTCAGCTTTAACTGCGGTTACGTGGCAGCACAGATGCCGCACTATACCCTCGGAAAGCTATTTCAAAAGAAGTGAAGAGAGCGCGTGCACTGCTATGGTGGGTGCTCAAGATGCTCAAGCGCACGTTCGCCCATAGCTCTGTCTGCATCGCCGCAGAATGTTGTCGGCAAGTATTGTGCGCTAATTGCGGTTTAGCGTAACTGCAGTTAAGTGTGCCCGTGTAACAAGGGTATTATTCCGTTTATTTCACTTCATCATTACCACAGCAGGCCAGGTTATTGACATATTAGATTCAACTGTGTCCTTTTCTAAAGCATCGGCCTTTGTAGAAGATCGTCAACTACCATTTCAGTTGCTCGGCATCTCGGTAAGACAAGGGAAGGTCAGCAATGGCGGCAGTAATTTGGCGCGTGTGTAAAGCGTCTATATCCGCTGATTGGTATACATATAATTAGTGCATTCCAATAGACCAGCAGTTTTTCTTTTCACACCAGCATTTTAGTTTGATGTGAAAATTCAGGAGTACTGGCGATCGCATAATAGCTCAAACCATGTATTTTGCTTTCCGTGCTTCACATATGTTTTGAAACACTTTATTGGTCATTGTTATTTCAGTCCCTTTACTCGTACGCAAAAGGTTCGATGGCTCAGAAAACCAACGCTGATGTCTACATTCCACTTGCCTGTTCTAAATGAAAGTCAAATGTCAAAGTCAAAGAAAAGTTGTCCTGTTCGGCGTTACCTTGTTCTGTGTTCAAAGATGCTTGTTCTATGTTCAAAACATCACCCGCACGCTCGAAATCTTTGAGAACAAGTTCCTGATAAAAGCCGCCCGACATAGAAAATATTAAAATGAGACACCTTAAAGAGCCCACGAACTTTAATCTTTTATGTTTTGAATGTCTTTAACCACTCGTAAAGATGCAAGACGGGGCAATTTTCATATGGTGACAGGACGGGCATATTAGCAATATATAAGCGTCACCGAAATGCCTGCGAACCTTGAACACACTATATTCCTTTTGATTGTTATATTGCTTAGAATCGTCGCTTGTTTTTACGCACCTGCTGTGGAACAGAGGTTTGGGCCTGAAATATCGCGAAGTTAAACATCGTTCACTGATGAACAAAAAGTGCGCTAACTAAAGCAATTGCACTTTTCTAATGTTAATAAAGTATTCGGTACAACCCAAATAACAGAAGTGTTCGATGTTATTTTTCGGCGAAGAGACAAAACGCACACGCGTTTTCTCATAGGAATGCACAGGAGCACCGCAAAAGTAGACTGGTTGCTGCCTGCTTCAATTTGGGCCACGGAAGTCGCACACACACTAGCGCCAGTTGAACCTCTAACCTACATTATAATAACCTTATGGATGCACGTTAAAGGGATGGTAAACCGAAATTTAGATTAAAAAAAAAAAACAATGCTTGAGATGTAGGCGGGACGCTACAATCCCTACAACACTACTATACATCGTCTCACCCTGCGATGGGCTAAAGGCAGAAGCTACGAACCACCAGATCCAATCACGCGCCACTTAGAAATTGCCTGGTATTTCCCTTCGATGAACGTTACTGAGTGACTTAACAATTTTATATTGCAAAGAAAGCCACGACATACAGGATCTTTGCAGTGTCGAAGCCATAAAAATGATGCAGCGCATTCTGATCAGGAGCATTATTCCTCCTTCCTTAATCAATGTTAAGCATATCATAGTTTAGCGTGGAACGTGATTGGACCTGGCGGCAAGTAGCTTTGGCCTTTAGTCCATCGTAGGATGAGACGAAGTATAGTAAGGCGATATCTCAAATGGATGGCCGTATTTTCGGAAAAAGAAGCCGAGATTGAACCAGGCCGACGAGGCGCGTGACCGTCAAGATACCTAGTTTCCTCCTCTCTTCGCTTCGCTCCCTCAAGGCCGCAAGGCAGAACGCGAGACCGTTCCCCTTCCTTCTCGGAGAAACATGACGTCAACATCCTCGCAAAATGCGCCTCTTTTTTTGAAAAATATGGTCATCCGTTGGAGGTATCCCTGTATGAGTGATGTTTTGGTGTTTGTAGCATCCCGTTGCACGCTTTTGCCGCGTGTTTTGGGGAATCCAGATTTCGGTTCAGCATCCCTTAAAGACTTCAGGCTAGTGGTTGTACTGCACTGGCTAAATTTCTCATCTACAGCTGAGACACCACACTTCCATTGAGACTAACTTCCGGTTGTATAAACATACACGCAATATTATTGTTATTGTGGTTACTGATAATTGAAGTAGTTGAAGACGCTCCGCGACGCAGGCATTGAATACAACAGCCGCGTAAGCGTTAATTGTACCTCAGGTTCGGTCAATCTGTTGGCGGCACATAATCAGCTTTTAAAGCCCCCTGATGTATAAACGTTTACCACGGTGTCAATATCAGTTGGTGGTTCGTTCTTACCTACTACTTTATATTGTCGCCATCGCAACTGAAATATCCGGAAAAAACTGCAAGGTAAAAAACACATTATATCGTCGGCCGTTGACAAGGAAAAGGGATGGAGTGCTGCAAAATACTGCAGTCTGCAGATCGATTTACGCCATTAGTACGACAAAAGGTAAACTGATATTTCAGCCACCAGGTAACACTGAATTTCAAGGAGGGTCTGTTGAGAAGAGCGGGTCACAATGCCTACTTCTAAATGGCAAGAGGAACATGATATGTAAGCGCCAGAGCTCTATGTTCAATATAGTGTAACGAGTAACAGAATGAAGAGAGGAAAAAAGCATATTTTGGAACATTTCCTTTATGAAGTAAACGGCTGCTCATATGGCTTTGATTCTAGCCCTACAAAAACATATGCAGCTACATATAATTTTTTTTTGTATTTTGGTTTTCTCTAGTTTGTGTAGGTTTAGCTCTGCCGTAATTGTAACCTTTTCTAACCCTACTTTTTATTGCATGTTATAAAATGTCGAGGGTGACCAAATTTTGACGGCGGTAACTTTAGGAGACGGTTGCACGTCAAGATATTGTTAGCGTAGCTGGTAGGGCATAAATTACAAAGCCTTTACACCTATAACTTCATCAGCAACTTACGCAATGAATGTCGCTGTACATGAATATCATATACTACTAATACTGCATTAAAATCATTCCAGTGGTTAGTTGTTGGATGCCAGTTTGTCGATGAACAGCAGCATGGTATCGCACAAAACCGAACCCTCGTGATGATTCATTGCGCAAAAGAAAACCGCATTCAGAACCATTACTTATATTCTGTAGCGCATTGTATCCTTGCATCAATCGATGAAGTATAAAAACGATTCTTCTAGACACCATTGATGTGTGGGAATACACCACCTCAGCACAGTCATTGTCTTTGGCCTTAGGGTTCTGTTAACGCTATATATAATAGAACGGCGCGGCACAACCATGTCAACGCTCGTGGCAGCATTGACCACGACGCTTGTACGAAAACCGAAGATTCTCGCTTTAAGAACGGGCTATCTTCCTATGGACTTTTCGACGAAGGCATCATTGACTTGCCATTCGGTCTTGCCGTCTCCAGAGGCGCATTAATGATGTGAAAAGACTGTAGGAATATGTAGAAGGATGCAAGTCCAATAAGACCCGCGACCATCAGGAATGCCAGGATGGACCAGATGAGAAAGATCTGGTCGGGGACGACTGACCGCTTGAGGCCTGATCTCGCTCGAGGATGCTGTTGCTGCTGCTGCTGCTGGTGCTGCTGATGCTGCAGTGGGGTCGAGGCTGGTAAAGCCGCCAATGGGACTTGCAGCTTCGGTGAATCGGCGGTGGGAGTCTCTGCCATTAATGATGATCCAGGCTCCCGTCACCGCTCTAAGAAAAGAAAACAAACTTTACGAAGAGCGCTCTTCGAGGCATCACATCGGGTCGACCACGGTGGATCTTCGGTTTCTTCTTTCTCCTTGGGATGAACTAACCTGGATTGGCATTGGAAGATATTACTCTATTACTTTAGCCACACGGACCGGTTTAACTGTGGTTAGGCAAAGGGCAGTGAACGGCCGCTAGCCGTGGTTTGACCAAACTGAACTGAGATGGTGTTACACGGCCATTTTGCTTGCAGTTGAAGGGTTGAAACCAAAACGAAACCAACTGCAATGTCCCGTGTTCAGATCAAGGACTCATTTTTTGTATCCATTTTAACAGTTTAAAACGAGTAATTAGAGCCATAATATTATTTGCGGGGCGTAACAAACAATTATAAAGACCCCTAAATACGTACAAACATGGGCGACATGAGGGAAGCCGCATTTCCATCGACCATGAATCACTAGCAGCGCCCGGCGAGTGCGGGCTTTGTCCCGTCCCGCGACATGGCGTAATTGCTTTGCTGCATTTCTGTCTTCGAGACATGTTTCTTTCCGCGACACTCGTCTCCACGGTTCTCTCTATAGGTGTGTCCCCTGGCATTCCGAAATAGTTAGTGCTTCGATAGCCGGCAAGGCTGCGGTCGTCGCCATCTTTAAGTCAGTTAGCGAGCTTAGAGCCACTAAATGAGCTGCGCTTAGAGTATCAGCACTCCGTTCCCCGACATTGTTGTGGGCGCCGCCATTTCGGTGCTTGTGCAGAGTAGACGCAACTCCCGATCGTCATGATTCAAAAGTGCGACTTCCTCAGCATTAGACTCGGTGTTAGGAGGCTCATGTAAAATTGCTTTGCTTTGTCGCGAACTGTTTAAACATTTGCGAAGGACGGAAAGGCGTTTCCTGTGATTTCAGATCAAGCTTCAGATAACTGGCAACCATGATTTTAAGCTACAATATGGGCCAGTGTTGATTACTCTGAAGCGCTGAAGCGTAGCTTATTTAGTGGTGGTTTAGCCGGCGATGGCAAACCCTCAAAGCACAACGAACGCCACGAGGTTCCGCTTCTGCTACTGCTTTACGGGCTGACTCCGTCAGATCACTGCGTCAACCGCGGTCGAGCTTGAATTCAAACGGACTCCACCGCGTCGGAACAAACGTGCCGAGTCCGAGAAGAAACGATTAGCGAAAAGGGCGCCCCCTGGTACGTCGAACGGGTTTAGGAGACCATCCACATTGTACCTTTTCGGACGTCTTCATATAGCGAATGCTTCCGAGAATGGCGTATTCGCTATTTTTTTTTTTCTTTTATTGCTGCTACTTTTTTTTGTACTCTACTTTTTACGTTTCTTGTGAAGATAATTTGTTACCCGGTGTTATCACACTCCGACATGATTAATTAAAGTCGACGTCATAGCACGGCCGAGAAACCACCACATGCTGGGCGATGTCACGCAGGAGCTTCTTGGGAGACCTCCTTCTATACAATGGTAGGGTGTACGTTCCGTTTTGTTGTTTGTTATTGTTGTTCTCGCTGTTTTTGTTTTGTTTCTTCTTGCTGGCTTTATTATTTTGCTTGTGACCGCGTGTGTGATTGGAAGAGACGGAAAATAAATTTTAGTCTAGAAACGGCGTCGTCTGAAGCACCGTTTATCATTGTGGCGTGACGGCACGGGCGCGCATGCTGTGGAACTGGGAATGCGGAAATACACGTAGACGCCATTTTTCTTTTGCTGCTTTTTTTTTTTTTTACCGCAACTTCGTCAGTTGTTTTGAAAGACGCAGCGCAGCTCTGAAAATTTTAAAGCATATCCTCACGAACACCTTCAACTCTCGATGAATGACACTTTTTTTTTTTTAATTTACCTTTTCTATTTGCTGACATGAAGAGGTCGACAGGTCTTCTCCTTTAAGCAGTGTTGTACGGAAAGCAGTTTTAAGGTACGACGCTCCTCGAACGCGTTCCCTTTTAAGAGGAACGGATGACCATCGGGTTCTTTTTTCTTTTGATTACATATATCAGCAGTAGTTTACCCCAATACGGCAAACCTTCCCTTTTTTTTGTTATTTTTTTTTATCGACTATTTTAAACCTCCGACTTCAAGGAACAAGGAAAGTGTTCAAGATATACATTCACAAACAAAGACCTGGAACAAACGTGATCGTGGCGACACGTATTGGCGACACCAGCGAAATCGACGCCGCGTAGCGGCAACGCCGAGAAGCTCAAGGGAGGAGGTCGTTTCGACTCTTACATCTGCTGTCGCTGCTTGGTTCTCGTAGGCAGCATAGAAACAAACATAGTTTCCAGTAATTGTTTTTGTGCTTCCGCCCAGTCATTTTAGGGCACTGCCTAGAAGAAGGTTTTTATCGTCTAAAAATTACTTTACTTTCATATATAGCTCCGATGTTAAGCTGAATCGCAGAAAATTTATGGTGGTCCGCGTGCTGAACGACGAAAATGATTCCTCCTTTCGTCCGCCATTTTGTCTGATAAGCGCGCCCCCTATAGTTCGTTGGAGTCGCGACTTGTTAGATGCGGATATTTTCACCCGCTCGCTTCATTTTACTAAAATACACAGATGTAAACATTTAGCTAACCACATCTTTAAAGTGTAACAGGGAACGCGCGTTCCTTTCGAACCACTCGAGCTACCTGCCACGTGAACTCGTTCCAAGACTGAGAAGAAACGATGAACGATGAAGCTTTTGTTCCTGTTTTGAAAGAACGGGAGGCAAGTGGCAGTGCTGGACAACTCTCGTGCTCGGCACGTGTAGAGCTCCAGCGAGATTGTGGAACGTGCGAAAACACTAAAGTTTTCTCGAGGCACTGAGGCAGCGGTGGCTTACCCAAACAGGCTGGTGAAATCGGTCTATTCAAAAATGCGATTCTCTCAGCTTTAGGTAGGGTTACAGTGAACTATAGACGCTTTACACACGCGCCAGAATACAGCCGCCATTGCTGACCTTCTCTTGTTTTCCCGAGATACCGAGGCACTGAAATTGGTGTGGACGAGCCTCCACAAAAGCCAATGCTGGGGAGAAAGACAGAATAAAATGTAAGATGGCAATAACCTAGCCTGCTATGGTAATAATGAAGTGAAGTTAACGTAATAAGGGGAAACAAAAAAATGAAAGCCGCTTACAACTCCCTGTAACGCCGAATTAGAGCGCAGCTCTTGAGGAGGAGGAGGGAAGGGCACTGGGGGGGGGGTTAAACTAACCAGGGGGGGGTCACGTTACCTTGGGGGTCACGTGACCCCCAATGCCGATGATGTCATCACTGACGTCACTGATGACGTCATCAGTGACGATGACGATGCGGGTACCGATGACGTCATTAGTGACGTCACTGATGACTTCACCAGTGATGATGACGATGACGATGCGAATGTCGGTGACGTCATCAGTGACGTCGCTGATGACGTCATCAGTGATGATGACGATGACGATGCGGATGCCGGTGAAGACATCAGTGACGTCACTGATGGCGTCATCAGTGATGATGACGATGACAATGCGGATGTCGGTGACGTCATCAGTGATGATGACGATGACGATGTGGATGCCGGTGACGTCATCAGTGATGATGACGATGACGATGTGGATGCCGGTGACGTCATCAGTGATGATGACGATGACGATGTGGATGCCGGTGACGTCATCAGTGATGATGACGATGACGATGCGGATGCCGGTGACGTCATCAGTGATGATGACGATGACGATGTGGATGCCGGTGACGTCATCAGTGATGATGACGATGACGATGTGGATGCCGGTGACGTCATCAGTGATGATGACGATGACGATGCGGATGCCGGTGACGTCATCAGTGATGACGATGACGATGTGGATGCCGGTGACGTCATCAGTGATGATGACGATGACGATGTGGATGCCGGTGACGTCATCAGTGATGATGACGATGACGATGTGGATGCCGGTGACGTCATCAGTGACGATGACGTCATCGGGGGGTCACGCGACATCGGCGGGGGTCACGTGACCTCGAGGAGGGGGCCACGTGACTTCGGGGGGTCACGTGACCCCCCACGAGGTCACGTGACCTTGGTGGGGGGCTCGCGCGGTGCATTATGGGACATTTCCCATGATGCACCGCGCGGTTACGCCGACGCCGACGGCGACGGCGACGGCGACGGCGACGCCGACGCCGACGGCGACGCCGCTCAAGCCGGAAACGGGCCCCTAAGAGCTGCGCTCTAAAAAGAAAGCCGCTTACAACTCCCTGTAACGCCGAATTGGAGCGCAGCTCTTGAGGAGGAGGAGGGAAGGGCACTGGGGGGGGGGGGTTAAACTAACCAGGGGGGGTCACGTGACCTTGGGGGTCACGTGACCCCCAATGCCGATGATGTCCTCACTGACGTCACTGATGACGTCATCAGTGAGGATGACGATGCGGGTACCGATGACGTCATTAGTGACGTCACTGATGACTTCACCAGTGATGATGACGATGACGATGCGATTGTCGGTGACGTCATCAGTGACATCGCTGATGACGTCATCAGTGATGATGACGATGACGATGCGGATGCCGGTGACGACATCAGTGACGTCACTGATGACGTCATCAGTGATGATGACGATGACGATGACGATGCGGATGTCGGTAACGCCATCAGTGATGATGACGATGCGGATGCCGGTGACGTCATCAGTGATGATGACGATGACGATGTGGATGCCGGTGACATCAGTGATGATGACGATGACGATATGGATGCCGGTGACGTCATCAGTGATGATGACGATGACGATGTGGATGCCGGTGACGTCATCAGTGATGATGACGATGACGATGTGGATGCCGGTGACGTCATCAGTGATGATGACGATGACGATGCGGATGCCGGTGACGTCATCAGTGATGATGACGATGACAATATGGATGCCGGTGACGTCATCAGTGATGATGACGATGATGATGTGGATGCCGGTGACGTCATCAGTGATGATGACGATGACGATGTGGATGCCGGTGACGTCATCAGTGATGATGACGGTGGATGCCGGTGACGTCATCAGTGATGATGACGATGACGATGCGGATGCCGGTGACGTCATCAGTGATGATGACGATGACGATGTGGATGTCGGTGACGTCATCAGTGATGACGATGACGATGTGGATGCCGATGACGTCATCAGTGATGATGACGATGACGATGTGGATGCCGGTGACGTCATCAGTGACGATGACGTCATCGGGGGGTCACGCGACATCGGCGGGGTCACGTGACCTCGGGGGGTCACGTGACCTCGAGGAGGGGGTCACGTGACCTCAGGGGAGTCACGTGACTTCGGGGGGTCACGTGACCCCCCACGAGGTCACGTGACCCCGGTGGGGGGCTCGCGCGGTGCATTATGGGACATTTCCCATGATGCACCGCGCGGTTACGCCGACGGCGACGCCGACGGCGACGGCGACGGCGACGGCGACGCCGCTCAAGCCGGAAACGGGCCCCTAAGAGCTGCGCTCTAAAACTGAAGGTCAGTTATGGTGGTGCCCATGCACAGCTGCTGCAAAGCGTCTATAAAACTTTTCCGCTTACTCTCGCCCCCGTCCGCTAAGAAGGCATATCCGGTATGGGCGACGAAAAAATATTAAAACGTTTCAACCTGCAAACAGTAAAAAAATAGAGGGGAGAGAAAATGACAATGGCTGCCGTTTCCGTTTTTCTTCTAAATGTAATCTATTGGCGTGGCGATGGCAAAACAATGTTTTCGCCCATACTGGAAGTGACGAAAATTCAATGTGGCGGTGCCCTTGAGGAAAGTGTCTATAAAGTAGGAGTAGTGGAAAAATAGCCGGCCTCCAGGTGAGGCGCCTCGTGTAGAACCTACCAGGTGGCGCTGGTGTTCCATTCCGGAGCACTCCTGCCAGCAAAGTTCGCGCCAAGCGTTGCTGTTTTTTTGTTGTTTTTTGTTTTTATCTTGGTGGTTCATTAGTGTGACCTATGTATGCTTTATGGGTGTTTCAGCGTGCATGAATTGATATTTAAAGCTTACTTGGGCAATGTAGTGAAAACCGGAGTAACCAGTCTTGCATGCTGGCTACCCCGGTGTTTTGGTAACGATGGTTTTGGTTTTGGTAACGTGACCCATGGATCGCTACGCGAAGCTACCCCTTGTCTCGCTTGCCACGCTGTGTACGGCGAACACTTGTCCCAGTGACTTCGTCGTTGCGGTCGTTTTGGTTCCATGCGAACGCAACCAACGCAGATGCGTGAACCAGCCTTTAGACTACTCGTGCGGCTACCGATCCTTCCTGAACTCAGGCCGCGGTGTGAGATACACTCTTTAGGTGAGGACTCGACGGGGTTGAACGCGCGGCCCGAGGAATCAGATAGTGTTCGTTCGACGGGCATCCCAAAGGGCTGCATCATTTCTCTGCCACCGTGCCCGCGGCTGAAAGTGTCGCCGGCGGCCAAACTGCGAAACTGCGTGAGTGCGAAAAAAAATTATCTCGTTTCCATGACACCCCGGTACACCGTGGTCTTTCTGCACGAGCGACAACCTCGCTGGAGCTCTGTGCGTGTGGTACATGAGGCGGCACGAGCCGTCTTGCACGTGCCCACGGCTCGACGAGACAACTGCCGGCGCCGTTTGAAACCATAGTGAGAGAGAGTGAAGAGCGAACTGATCGGGCACGTCGCGAGGAGCGCGCTGTCCTCACCTGAAGAGTTTTATCTTGCACCGTGACTCAGGAGTGAGTGAGTGAAAAAACGTATTTATTAAAAGGTAAAATTTAAAAAAAATTCGATTTTAGTTTTTTTCGCAATTTGAAAAGTTTAGTTCTTTCTGCACATTTTCCATTGTCCAAGTGTTTTTAGAAAGCTATATTTTGGGCTGAAAATCACTTCTTCCGAAAGCAAGTAGCAGGTGACCACGCCTCCTTTTGGGATACACTCCCTGCTAAACGATGAATTCTCCAACAAAACAAAATCAACACAAGACCTAAAAGCTTGTCCAGTAACAGATAACCTCAAAAAATGATTTTGCAACTATTGCATAGCTTTATTTCAACCAAGACAATCACGAGAAGCTGTGCACGTTTTTCCCAGGTGTGTACCGTGTGTACATTCAAGCGTTTGTGTTTTCGTAACCACAAAATGGCGCCATCGAATGCTGTTCCTTTATTCAATGGTGGCAGCATTGCACAAGCCAATGTTTTGAAGTTTTCTGGATGGAACCCTGTTTGGAAAGCCATCAAGTGGCTGAGGGAAGTTGACGTCACTCTAATATACTTTACGGACCAAGCGACATGGCAGGTCAAGAAAGAGGCCCGGCAAGCAAGGCGATAAGCCTAAAGGCGACGACATGACTTTAGCAATGCCTTTCAAGCTGGCGGCTATTGAAAAAATGACTCTGAGGCTGTTGGTGCCAATAGAAATTCGTTATTCACCAGTTTTTTTACTTTAAACTCAATTATCTCAAAACAGTGTTTTTTAGTACATAGGTACCATTTTTTCCTTAACCTGACATTATAGAGGGTTCATTTTTTATTCCTACCACATACATGGGTGTTGAAAAGTACTGAACTAAAATTAAAAATGTGCACCTAGCAGTTTTTGAGTTATAAAGTTTTTAATAGATGAAAACAACTAAAATTTCAGTACTAGAATAAAAAAATATATAAAAAAACTTTTTTTAGATTGGTTCAAATAATTCTAGTTCAGTGGATAAAACACAATATTTCGAACAAAATGATATTTACATGACAGGAATACTACTAATAGTCACCGAAAAAAATGTTCCTCAACATAGCCTCAAATGCATGGGGAGTATAGGACTTACCTTGTGCCCTTAAAGGAATGGGATACATCACGATTTCTTGATAAAGTCATCCAACCGTGTCGGGGGACGGGGATTATGGGAAGGGTAGGGGGAGGAGGCTAAATGGTAACAGGCGATCCCCGATGAGCGGACGAAACTAATCAGGGAATCGAGAATGTGTTTGCGGTGCGGATGCTCGAGCCTGGGGCGGGTCCAGTCCTCGTACGTAGCTGGTCTTGCCTCTTCAGGGAGTGAGTTAATGGCGTCGTTCCGATGCTCTGCGACCCCCTCGCACGTCCAGACGAGATGGGTGCACGTGGCTGGAATCCCGCAGTGCATGCAGAGCGGATCAGGGCCGACGTCTTCGGGTGTGGACGGGCGTTGAAACTTCGCCAGCCAGATGGGGGTAATTGCCGTCTTCGTTTGAAGCCTGCGTATGCAGACCCGTTCCCACCTGCTGTAACCAGGAGGGACAGGGTCTTCATCGGGTGGGAGAAGGGCGCCGAGTCTGAGCTTCCTGGCAGCCCTCTCCTCTTTTTTGATCTCTTCAATGTCGGGTGGGAAGCCCGGGTCTTCTTCTACGAGGGGGGGACCGTGGCCAGGTGAGGGCATAAAACCTGCATGTAGCTATGCCCTCGCGGCCTCGTTCGCCCTCTCGTTCCCCGGGACACCTTCGTGTCCGGGGACCCACGAAAGTACGATGTTGACTCGCGGACGAGATTCAACAATGATGCACTTGATTTGTTTTACCACCGGATTTGTGCTGTTGCCCCGGCCGCATTCTTGCAGAGCTTCACGGGAATCGGGGAAGATGCGTGCTTCAGTGACTGTTCGGGATAGCGTATATGCCGCTTCTTGGATGGCGTGAAGCAGCGCTAATAACTCTGCCGTTTTCGGGCTGCTGGTTTTGTGCGTGATGCCACTCCATGTGGTGTTCCTGGAGACAGAGTGCCATGCAATCGCTGAGCGGCCCGCGTCGTCTCTGGCAGCATCTGCATACATGACTTCGGCGCCGGTCAGTGAATTTATCTCTTCGAGGTGTTTGTCCGCCGCGTGCTTGCGCCTTTCTTTGTGTTCCTTTCCTTGATTCTTGGGTACTGGTTTGATCGGGACTACAAGCTCGTTCTCCCATGGCGGAGATGGAGTTGGCATTGCTGCTGTTTTTGCGAGGAGCTCATGTTTCTCGAGTTTGGTGAGAATGATTCTGCCGGTGGAGATCTGGATAGGGCTCATGACGAGCCCTCACTTATCTTCTGAGGAGAACTACGATCTTGGTGGTGTGCCTTGCACGTTGCAGAAGCGATGTAAAAGCTATTCCTAAGCTCAAGCTGAGCAGGAACGGCCAATTGCCGCCAGTGAATTCCACCTTGAGGACCACGACGCGCTTGAGCGTTCACTCGAAAACAAAAAGTTATATTCTTACACCGGAAAAAAAGACGAAGAAGACTGGTTCGAATCGTTTCCTGGCATTCCTGCGGCCTTGTCCTAATTGTACTGGAATGTAATTGGTTTCATCTCTTCTCTTCTTTGATTTCACCAGCGGTTTGAGAGCTCTACTCGCATCCGTGAGCAACTTTTTGCTCAATTTCGAGCCCTTTTTCACCTTTTATGAGTCTTTCGTTGAACCCTCCGCGCTAAGCCTACTGGCCCAGCGCGGCAAGGAATAGGGCACGGTGACGGTTGCGCCGCCGGCCCATCGTACCCACGACGCAGTTTTAACTCCCGGACATGACGACGCCTCTGGTTGCGCCACCGCGGCTGCAGTTGCTGCAGGCTACTCAGGATCATGCCGCTGTCACTTCGTACGAAACCTCTCCCCCTCCCTCGCAAGAGATGGACGAGGACGCGGAGGACTTCGGCCCGTCCAATAATGCAAAGCGTTTTCGTTCGTCCGACGATAGTCCTAAAGACGCAGACACGAGTCTCCAGGCTTCATGGGCTTCGCGAGAGCCGGACGCCACTGACTTGGAGGGACTTTGGGAAAAGGCTACAACGAGAACCCAGCGCCGAGCGCAACTCAAGGCATCGGGCCAACCCCTACCCACCACAAGCCGCAAGGAACGTGTAACTCTCGGCACCCATGTAATCAAGATACAGCCCACAGAAAGATGCGACGTATTGGGCTTAGACCCAGAAGAGCTGAAGACCGTTATCAGCTCCTTCGCCGGTGACCCCAAGTTGCTCAAACATCAGATACTGAGGGTGAGCAAACTCTCTAATACCATCGTCGTTACTACGTGCGACTCCACGCAGGCCACGCATCTCCTCCGTATGGGTGTGTTACCTTTGCGATCGAGACCACCACTCCCGGTGCGTACGCACCAAGTTCCCACGGACGGTATCTCCCGGGGAGTAATCCATGGCTGCAAACCCAACGAACCCACGGCTAAGCTTCTGGAGGCGCTGTACGCCGACGGAGTGGATGTCCTGACGGCCCGGCCTATGGGCTCCAAAGGTACAGTCCTCATCCACTTTGCATCTCCGCATCCGCCACGCGAAGTTATGTATTGGAGCTTCCCGAGAAGGGTGGAATGCTACGAACAGCGATCGCTCGTGTGCCCGCGCTGTCACCGCCCGGGACATAAAGCCACCACCTGTCCGATTAACCAGCCGGTCTGCAGCAACTGCGGAAAACAACACGAGCAACCCCCGGAAGCCTGCCCGAATGGCGAGGCCAAGTACTGCGGTCATTGTAAACAGGATGGACACGTGGCTACTGATCCCTCTTGTCCCGCTCGAGCTCAATTCGCTCAGCGCGCGAAACAAAGGGAAGGAGCCAAACAAGAAAGACTGGCACGGAGCCGCTCGCGCAAGCGCAGGCAGCATTCCAAGCAACCCTCTGGCACCACTAACTCACGTCCCGGTTCCAAGAGTACTACCTCCCAGCTGCGCGGGTCGAGCAAGGTTCAGATCCAGGATCCGCTCCACTCCTACGCCGATATAACTGCAAGAGGTCTCAAGGGCGGTCGCAGCCCAAATGCACGCCAGATGCTTGAGACACTCCAGGTCGAGCAAGACCGCGATCAAGCCGATTTCGATAGCACAATGAAACGTCTGGAACAACAACTGAAAGAAATTCAGCGTACAATGGAACAAGTCAAGTGCAAACACAATCAACGGCAGAAATCACGAGCAGATCGGCTCCGGGCGCTGCACTTTGAAGTTGAGGAAGAAGAGAGATTGGAAACCGAGCTCCTTGAGAAAAGCAAGCGACGCCAGTCCCTTTCACCTGGGCGGTGTCGCACACCATCTGGAAATACTTCATCCACACGACAGCAGGCAAGAAAGCAATTCCACGTACCTGCACCCCAGCACCAGGCAGCAAACCAGAACTCTAACGAGCCGCCGGTATGGATACAACAACTCATACAGCAGCAACAGCAGCAAGCAGAGCAGATGAAACAAATACAGCAGATGCAGCAGCAAATACAAATGCAACAACAACAACAAACGCAGCAGTTCCTCCAACAGGTGACTCAAATGGTCGCACAACAGGTCGCTCAGATGTTCTCCCCCATACTTAGCCAACATGGACCCAGCCTGCACCAGCCGCAACCAACCTCCACTGAACAGCAGCTCGGCGCACCCACCGCCTGAGCGTCCTCCCGACCTCCTGCAGTGGAACTGCCGCTCGCTACGTCAGAGCGCTGCCGAGCTTGTCGAGCTCTTCCGCTTAACCGGAAGGCCGGCGGCGCTTCTGCTGCAGGAGACACGGGGGATGAGTCCGGGCATCTCGGGCTTCAACGGATACTTCCAACCAACGATTGAACACGGAGTAAGAGGCGGATCAAGTGACACATCTCAGACCATTGAAGCACAAGCTGCGGTGTTTGTGCGCAAGGGCCTCCCACAGGCACAAATAGATACGACGGCCTACTGCAACCCGTTCCAGGAGGTGGTGGCGGTTCGCTGCACGCTTGGACGTCACCGGGTCATCCTAACCTCCTGCTACGCGAGACCTGAGTCAAGCTGTTCCAGGCGCGGCCACGCTGGACAAGCCGGCTTCCAATGGCTGATGGACCTCCGGCAGCGCTACCCCCGTGACCGCCTGCTCGTGGCGGGCGATTTTAACGCGCACCACCCGGACTGGGGGTACTCGATTGCTAACGCCAGGGGCGCGCGGCTAAAGGAGGCAGCGGAGTTGGCGCACCTCACTCTGGCCAACGACCTCGACTACCCAACGCGCCACGGACTGCACGAGGGACAGCGAGACACCACCCCGGACCTGACCTGGGCAGACTCCCGTCTGGTGACCGACTGGCGGTGCGGACCGGACCCTATGGGGTTCGACCACTATCCCATCTGGCTGGAGCTCTCAACCGGCGGCAAAGCAGGGCGCAGACGTTTAACTCAGGCTATCGACTGGGACGCCTTCCGAAAGGCGGTGGCCACGTGCGAAGACGCGGTTCCCGTAACCGCAAAATTACTGAGGGCAGCGCAAGCGGCCACGCGAAACCTGGAGGTGGAAGACCAAGACCCGGTTCCCGACAAACATCTAATCAACCTGTGGGAAGCACGCAAGCGGCTCCACAAGATATATATTAACAACGGCAAACGATTCAAGGACCTAGTGCGTTTGCGCAACAAGACGGCACAGGCACGTAGATATGCCAAACGCCTGGCTCGCTCGAGGTGGCTTGACCACTGCGCGACGTTTGACGAACGAACTGGCACCCGCAAGCTATGGCGCGCCCACAGAGCCTTGACCGGCAAGACCAAGGCGCCCAACACTGCTCGCAACATCCAGCTAGCCACCGACCAAACTCCGGAGCAGTTTGAGGAAGCGGCCGCCAAGGCCTTTTTCCCACAACCTGCTAACGATCCGGACCTGTGCCTGTACGAACTGCAACCGCCGAGCGACACAGAACAAGACGCCCCGTTCACGATTCAAGAATTGACACTGGCCTTGGACTCTGTCAACGAGCGCAGCGCCCCTGGCAAGGATGGAATCACGTGGCGCATGCTGCGCAACCTGGACGAGCCGGAGAAACGAAAGCTCCTGAAAGAACTTAACGACGTCTGGGCGTCAGGAGTACTACCGGCCGACTGGAAACATTCAGTGGTGTACCCTATTCCGAAACCAGGAAAGAGTCCGGATCAAATACAGAACCTCCGACCAATCTCACTTACGTCTACGCTATGCAAGCTACTCGAACGGATGATCCTTACGCGACTCACTTATGTCTTGGAAGAAGCCAGGGACGACCCTTACTACGACACTGCGCAGACCGGTTTTTGCCCCGGACTGTGCACCCACGACAGCCTACACCTCCTTCGAAACTTTGTGGGTAAGAGGCGCCGAGGAACCAACAAGGTACCCGGACTCCTGGTGGCAGTGGATCTCCGGAAAGCTTTTGACACCGTCGAGCATTCGGCAGTGATCGAGGAACTCGAAGAGAGTGGCGCAGGCACCCGCATAATCAATTTCGTGAAAAGCTTCCTCAAGAATCGTACCTTTGAGATCAGCTCGGGCGCCCAGCAACCCCGCATGTTCCAGAATTTCCGTGGAGTACCTCAAGGAGCCATCCTTTCGCCGACCCTTTTCAACTTGGTCATGAGAAAAATAGCAAGAGTGTTGCGCGCCGTCCCACACCTTCAGCACACAACTTATGCGGACGACATCACCCTTTGGGTGGACCCCCGAAACACAAAGCTCGACACTAAAGAAACGGTCGAAACCATGCAGACGGCCCTAGATGCCATTGACCAGTGCCTGCAAACTACGGGCATGCAACCTTCCCCAGAGAAGACAGCCTTCCTCATCGTCGGCGGTCTTGAGCACAACAGAGCTCAAATACACCTGACCCTGGCCGGCCAGTCCATTCAGCGCTCCCCCGAACGCTGGATTCGCATATTGGGAGTCCCACTGCACGAACAAGGAGGAGCGCAAGAGTGGATCAAGCAACTCAAACCCAAGTGGCGACAACAGCTCCAACTCATTAAGAGAATGGGCAACCGCCTCGGTGGCGCGGGCACGAGCACCATCCGCTTGCTCACTCAAGCAGTCCTGACCTCAAAAGCCTGCTATGGAGCCGCATGTTTCGTCCTGACCAAGGCGCAGCTCAAACAGCTGGAAATATTGCATCGTGAATGCCTGCGTGCAATCACCGGTCTCCCAAGACACACTAAGACGGAAGAGCTGTATCGGTACTCGAATCTTCCGACTCTACAAGCCATCATTGAGACCCGCGTTGCCGGCCATCAGCGGCGCCGGACATCGACTAGAGCCGGTCAACGTCTTCTGAATTTACAGGGTTGGCGGCCTCCCGTAGGAGAGGCCCCGCCTCCGAAGAGCATGCCACCATGGGAGGACATTATGGTCAGAAACCCCAAGCCGCTCACTCGCAAACAACACCGCGAAGAACATTCAGAAGAAAGAGCTGCACTTGCTGCGCGGGCAGACCTCGTGGAGCACGCGGTCTTCACAGACGCCGCATGGTGCCAAGAGACGAAGCGGGCCACACTCGCCTACGCTACTGGCCAGGACCGATATGCTCAGACACTTCAATACGACAGCGAACCTAGCACGAGCCGCCTCGAACTGGATGCAATACACCTGGCACTATCTCGAATAAGAGAGACATTCGACCCAGTGGACGTACCCACCCGTGTAACCATCTTCACGGATTGTAGGGAAGCCCTTGCCCGTCTGGGGAAAACTCCTCGCGAAGGGACGCTCTGCCAGCGAATCAAGAGTCTGTGCTCGTATTTGAAAAACACCAAAGGTATTGAGGTGAGAGTGGACTGGGTCCCGGGACACGCGGGCGGCATCGGTAACGAGGCCGCACACGCGTGGGCGAGCGAGCAAAGGGAAGACCGCTCCAACCCAGGGATCTTCGTCCCCTTCGCGCCGCCGGACCCAGACCCCATAGAGAAGAAATCTGCGGCCCGACAAGAGGATCAGCGTCGGCTGCGAGATCAAACACCCTACAACCCGGCACCGCTACCCAAGGGTTTACCCAGAGGGGCACAAGTGTTAATTCACAAGGCCCGCACCGGAGCTGCGCTCACCGAAGACATACTCGCTCGGTGGCGTAGCTACAAACCACGGAGGGGCCGCCCACCCGACCAAGTGCCACCGGAAGGGTCCGAGCCCGCTGCACTTGTCGTCTGCACTACATGCACCGCCGGCGTGAGCCCGACGATCCGACACTTACTCTGGGACTGTGCCGGCTTGCGAGACAAAAGAGCCGAACACCTGGGGCCTCACATCGACACTTTAGAGGCCTGGATCACACCGGTTAACGAGGCACGGGCCAGGGAGACGCTGATCTCCCTATTGGAGTTCGCGTGCTCGACAGGAGTGCACCGCCGAATGTAAAGTTTTCCTACCTATGTTCCCCTTCCCCCAGTGAGGCCATGGCGCCACCCTTTTTGAAAATAAAGTTAATCATCATCATCATCATTCTTACACCCCTTGTAACATATACAACACCCCAGAACTTCAGTTGGGTGTACAGAGCACTGACGTTCAACCGTCGCCACCCAATTTCACGAGCAACTTCATAGCTGACTTGTAGAACTTATTCTAATGTAAGTGTGACTGACTTCGAAAACGTTATCGGGGTTTTCTTAACTCAACTTCAAAACCTGCGGTTTTTTTTGCTTTCTTCTTGAAGATTTTGACACGTGCTTTAGCTGTTTAATATGTTATACAACTCGGCTATCAAGCCACTTAAAAAGGAGTTGGAACTGTGGTCATAATAAATCAGAAATTAAAAATAAATAAAAGCAAAAAGATGAAATTTTCCTCAACAGAGGCTCTTCGCGTCGAACTTGAAAAAAAAGCGGAAAACTATTTTAAGTTTTAAGTCCGTATCGAGCGCCACAAGGAAATATAGGTGAATTGATAGATGACATAAATAAATGGTTAAACGAGAATAAAGACAATGATAAGATTGTACTAGGTGACATAAACATTGACACACATAGTTCGCATCCGATGACAAATAAATACCTCGATAGCATGGTACTATTGGGTCTAGAGCCGATTATACAGGATTTCACAAGAGAGGAAATATATAGAGGAAGACTAACACAATCATGCATAGACCATATACATACACGGACAAAAGAAGGGAAATCTGAGAAACAAGTTATCAAAGAGAAAGTAGCCGACCGCTATTTTGTGACAGTAACTATTGCAAACTTCTTTAAAACTTCACGACAAGCAAATGCTGAGAGTTCCTTTATTAATAATAAAAAATTAGATGCATACATACAAGAAATCAACTGGGAAGAAATTTCTAAAAAACAAAATCCAGGAAAACTATACCATCAACCTAATGGCATATTTAAACCGATTTATGAAAAATCAGCACAAAAAAGTAATCTAAGAAGAAGTTAAGAACGAAATGAATGTTTAACTAAAGAGATTGACGACCTAATCAAGGAAAAAAACGAAGGCCTGGCAGCTCTTAAAGCGTTTTCCGGATAATAGAACATATAAAACAAATTATCGAGCAATTAGGAACTAAGTGATCCATCATAAAATGCGCGAAAAGAAATTACTACTGGACCAAATTTTCAAAAGCAAAAGACATAGCACAATCCTGGTCACTAGTCAATCAACTGCTAGGACGAAAAAAGAAAAAAAAATGATAGAAGACGTAATTAAAGTTTACTTCAGAAATTCTCGTGATATGAAAACGCTTGCAAATGAATTCAATACAGAATATGTTCAATCAATTGAATAGCTTCGCTCTACGCCAACAGAAAGGCAACTTGATCAAATCAGAATCTTTGATTCACTTTTTCCTCCATAGATGTCTGAGAACGACCTAATAGAAATCGTGGGCCAAATCAAAACTAATAAAGCAGTGGGATATGATCAAATAAGGGCAAGGGACATTAAGTGCCACATCCACATAAAACCAGCTCTGATCCAGCTATATAACTGCATATCCTCAAGTGGTATCATTCCTGAAAAACCCAAGACTGCTATTGTTCGGCCCATATATAAGAAGGGCGAGAAAAATAAATTACTTAATTATAGACCGGTTTGTATACTCTCGGTAGTCAATTATATAATGGAAAAATACACCAATTCAATATTTCGGAGTTTTATCGTGAAATATAAGATATTAATTGGCGCGCAATATGGTTTCAGAGAAAAAATGGGAACTTCAGCTCTTTTGGGAGAATGTTTTCGATTATGTATATGAAACCATTGACTACAAAATATGTATTAGCTGTTTTTTATAGTTTCTAGAGGCGTATTTGAAACGATAAATCACTCTATTTTATTAGAACGATTGTGAAGCATATGGATTCGCTGATTAGTACATGACTTGTTACAAAATTATCTTCTAGACAGATATCCAATAGTGCGACTAGGATTGAAATACTCGTATAGTAGGACAATTTGGGTAAAACAAGGGGTACCGCAACGTACAGTTCTGGGCCCGCTTCAATGAGATTGCTCAAGTAAAACTAACAAGCAAATTATTCCAGTTTGCAGATGATACAGGAATTGTATACCCCCACAAAAATTATGAAGTCACCGTTCAAGAATTACAAGAAGAAATTCACAATATTTTTCAGTGGTACTGCAAAAATAAGATTATCGTAAATACTTCAAAAATCTAAACGATGTTCTTTAGAGACTCTAGAAAAATACTATTAGCTGAATTACCCATTAAAATGCATACTAAAAATTGCAATAACTGTTCATGCCTAGCAATTGAATATTGTGAGTGAGTGAATTTTCGCGCGGACCTAATTTCCGCGAATTTCGCGAATCACCTACAATTCACGAAAAACACGTCCCGCGAATAATCCGGGCAATATGTGGACGCTACAGAAGCTACACTCGATTCGCGAAAATTAGAACCCGCGAATAATTTCAAATTTTCAGCTTTGGCCCGATTCGCGAAAATGTGAGCCCGCGAAAATTAAGTCCTTTACAGTATGCAAAAAATGTAAAATACCTTGGAATGTATATAGACCAACAGCTTAAATAAAACTCTCACGTATAGCAAGTTCGCAAAAAATTAAGGACACTGATGTTCTATATGTTTCACATTCAAGATATGGTCCCCCATTCTGTACTTAAAATGATTTATAACTCATTAGGAAAGTTTGTAGTACAATATGAAATAACACTTTATGGTACCTGTGCCAAACACCTACAAAGAAAGGTTAAAACTCTCCAAAAAACAAATATTCAGAAGAATAGGTTGCCAAATAAAAAAAAAGAAACGATTTCATGGATGATATACATAAATAAATAGGCCTATTTTACTTTAGTGATCAATTGAAATATGACATAATCACAAAATTATTGTTAATCAATTACCACAAAATAGAAATCGTTAAAGAAAAATTACGACCAAATTGGGAATATTTAAACCATTAATAAAGACAAATTATGAAGAGGCTACAAGAAAATATTATGTGCCTTAACGTTTTAAGTTTTAACCAACTACCCGAGGAGCTGATTGAGTGTAAATATCCACATCCAAAGAAAAAAAAAATAGCAAGAATGTGGATCAATGAACAGAGGAATTAAAATAAGCAAAGCAAATTGTTGAGTGTATGTTTATACAGCAAGAGGTTAGTCTGTCTCAGTGGGCGTCTGGTGTCTCAGCTAGAGCCAGTGCGCTACAACCGCTAGTCTGGGGCCTTTAACGTGCACTACGTAGTAAAAGCTTGGTCTGCTGGGCAAGTTGGTAGTGGACATTCATATCAAAAATAGCGCAAAAGAGACGGGACAAAAAGACGAAGAAGCACACAGCGTTTGTCCTGTGTGCTTCTTCGTCTTTTTGTCCCGTCTCTTTTGCGCTATTTTTAA
This sequence comes from Ixodes scapularis, assembly GCF_016920785.2. NCBI lineage: Eukaryota > Metazoa > Arthropoda > Arachnida > Ixodida > Ixodidae > Ixodes > Ixodes scapularis. The sequence continues at coordinate 127,448,898 of NW_024609879.1, read as the reverse complement.
TATGAATGTCCACTACGTAGTATACACCAACTCATGTTTACAAACAAACCGGAGCGCCCCTAGCGGACGCCACCGGCGCCGCGCATGCGCGGTGGATGGTGGGCAAGAAGCCCGCCGTCGCCCATAAACAAGCCATTGAATTGCGTTGTTGTCGGCGTCGGTGGGAGTCCCCGTGCTCTTTTTTGCGTTGCAATTGTTTATTCTGCGTTCTCCTAACAATGTCTGACTACTTGAGCGGCTTCAGGAAAACTATCGAGGCCAAACTTTGCGTGAATAATGTGACGTGCGGCGATTCATTTCACGTGGACGCCGCAGAATGGGCGCTAGAGCCTGACTCCCACGATGAGATTCTGCTCGCCATTTTCAGTCACGACGTCACTCGGACTGCAAAAGCGTGGACCGTAGCTGAGATGGCGGACGTCGATACTGAAAACCGCAAGTAGAATCGGGCATTACAAGTCGGTGATGGCCACTGGTATCAATGATCAACATCTTCTTGTGTCTATTTACACTTAGCCTACTTACCCCAACCAACCTTCAAAAGTGTTTTGAGGCCTGCACCTAGTTCTTATCGCAATTACCGGGTCAGCGCTTGGTTTACGGGCCGCTGTCGTTTGAACGAGCTGACGACAAAAAGCAACTAAGTTTGAAAGAGCAGACGACAGTTCGAACCCGTTCGCAATGGAGTACGGGCAAGAAGCACCGCATCCCGCGTCAACAAACCATTCGAATGTCACGTTGTCGGCGTCTGTGTGAGTCTGCGTACTCTTTTTCGCTTTGGAATTGTCGATTCTACGTCCTCATCGCAATGTCTTACCACTTTAATCCCCTGAGCAAAATTATCAAGGCTCGTTACGCCGCTAAACTTTCCGTAAATAACCATGATGAGATTCTTCTAGCTATTTTCGGTCGCGACGTCGCTCGTGTTGCAAAAGTGTAGAAGGTGCGGCGATGATCGACGTCGATACTGAAAATCGGAAGCGGGAACAGAACAAGCGTATCAAGTCGGTGATGGCCACCGGTACCAATGATCAACATCTTGTATCTACTGTTTACACCGAGCCAACTTAAGTCTTTTGAGGCCTGCAATTACTTCTTAGTGCAATCACCGGGTCAAAGTTTGGTCTACGGGCCGCTTTTGTTTCAACGAGCAGACGACAAAAAGCAGGCAAGTTTGAAAGAGCAGACGAAAGTTCGAACGATCAGCCGGCCGTGTGAATTTGAAGACGCACTGAACCCGTGGGTGGTCCGGACAACTTGGAGGTTTTCTCTCGTTCATGTTGGAACAAAGCAAAAACATCTGGCGACCACAAAGTGTTGCCCGCACAAGCAATCGTAGTTCGACAGCGTCTGGTTTGCCCTTGTCACGGCTAATATCCACGTTCTCGGACGAACGGAGGGGGCGGAAACACATGAAAACTGATCTTCAAACCTTTCCAGACTCTCTTGGTACAGTTCCCGTCGCAGCATTTTGACGAGAAGGCAGGTTTTTTGTCTCGTTTCTTCCAAAGGAACACAGGAATGCATGTCTCGCACGGCGACTTCTGCCCACCGCCCCAGACCGGAAGTGCGTCCGGCGCGCCACCACCGCGGCGTGACGTAGAAGAGTTGAGTTGGTGTATACACTCTAAGCCCTGTCCCACTTAGTAAGAGGGACATTTCTTCGATTTTTTCCCACTTAACTTTAAGGGGGGCGACAGACCTCTTAATATTACATGGAGATTCTCCCTCTTAATTAAGTGAGACACCAGCCCTCTTAAAGTAGGCGATACGGCGTCTCCCTTAAATTTGACGTCAGAGTCTCTTGGTAAGAGGGACATTTTTTAGATATTTTCCCCCTTAAATTTGGAGGGACAGTGGCCCGCTTAAAATGCAGGGGTATAGTCCCCCTTAAGTCGGGGTCACGCTGCTTATACATCATACAAAATACATTCTGCAGACATGCTCCGGAACGAGTCGCCGCGACATCCGAGCCTCGTACGCCACGAGGCAACCGAATAAAGAGGTTGCTTTGTCACGTGGCATACAAAGCACGGATGTCGCGGTGACTCGTTCCGGAACATGTCTGCAGAATGTATTTTGTATGATGTATAAGCAGCGTGACCCCGACTTTAGGTTATCTCTTTTATTGTATCGTAGAACTTCTGCTCCTTCGTGTTTGGACTGTCAGCTGACATGCTACACTGCAGTGATGCAGTTCTCGCACTTTCGCTGATATTGTTTAACCAAAGTTATTCTGTGCTGCGTAACACAATTGAAATTTGATCTGTATATTATGTTTGATAAGCGGAATCAATGTGTTAAATAAAACAGTAACAATCTTTAAGAGTAAACACGTGTTTTATTTGACATGACACAAGAAAATATTTTGAAATGTCTTTATCAAAATAGTAATTTTATAACGATGTTCTGGTAGCTTTTACGGATAAAAAAGACGTTAGAACGACGCCAGAAATTGGCGTTTCTTGGAAACAATCACACAAAATAGTTCGTGCTGCAAAGTGACTCCTTTTGCCTATCATAAACAATAACAATACAATCGTGCTGAAAAAAAAATTTTTTTTTTTAGCGGATAACACAAAAATTAAGTACATTCTAAAAAAAGCCCGTGCGTCTACTTTCCCGCACAACACTTGGAAAGACAATCACCATAACTCTCGGAGGCAGCTCAGCGAATGCAGATGCCGAAACATATGATTATACCAAAAAAATTAGTTGCGACACTAACCACAACAAGCGTGACGTTTTGCATTGCTTAATGTCACAACTCAGACTGGGTTTTTTGGTCTAATCTTATGTTTCGGCATCGTGATTCGCTGAGCTGCTTCCGTGAGTTACGGTGATTGACTTTCCAAGTGCTGTTCGAAAAAGTAGATTCCTGTGCTTTTTTTTTTTTTTTTTTTTTTGGAGCGTAGTTACCTAGTTCATAGCATTAAAAATGAATTATTCGGCGTCTCTTGTCATCAGCAGAAGCTCGGAATTCCTGTTGTTTTCGAACGGCCATAAGCAATTTTCTGAGCTTCTCCTACATAAACTGAATCGAAAGACTTTATTTTCAACGAGCAGAATTTAGAGGAGTCCAAAGGTTTGTCCACATGCCACAGGGTAGAAGAGTCCCGTTATGTAATACACCCATAAGCACATGACTGGTGCCCCCTCCATGGTCGTGCTAGCGGAGAGTTTCTGACCAGTTCCCAGAAACGATCCGTTTCTCCGAACCGAAGAAAGTCTTGGGTCCTGGAACTTTTTCGTCAGGGATAAAATCGTCCTGCAAACAGCAATTGTTAAAAAAAAAAAAATAATAATAAAAAAGCGTCAGCGTCAATCTTCCATTTCTATTTTTGCATTCGCTTTTTCACATACCATAGGCGATGAGAGGACTTCTGGCCAATCGAGACCGGAGAATGGTCTTCATGTTCAAGAATGTTGTTGGGTTGTCTCCGCAGAAGGCCCCTTTTACCTCCTCCAGTTTCTTCAGCATGGTGACGATCGTGTTATGGAACCGAAGCTGTGCATCCACCTTTAGCTGAATAAAAGACCATATTGTTTTCCTTTATATACAGAGAGTTGGAATTAGAATGAAGGTAATGAAGCGCTTTCACCTGTTTTCAAGCAGGCGGTAGGAAACAAATGCGAAATTAAAGTGCAAACAGTTCAAAGATTCGGAGCCCAATCTGTATACGATGAAATAGCGAGTGACATTAGCTTATGACGTAAGCAAAGTAGAAATTTGGGCTAGTTGGTTTATGATCAGTATTTACAGCGCCAAAAAACGACAGGACAAAGACGAGAGTAAACAGGACGAGGCGCTGCGCCTCGTCCTGTTTACTCTCGTCTTTGTCCTGTCGTTTTTTGGCGCTGTAAATACTGATTATGACGTAACTTCTGCTACTATTAATATTTGGTACGAGAATAGACTGCTGTTTTAAGTAATTTACGCGAATCGTATTTGTATTACCAAGACAAAACGAAAACGCATTTAGAAGTAGATGAACATTAGAAGTCCCATGTGCTTTGGAAAGTAGGGATTGCATTTGCGGCTCGAAGCTGCAGAAGAGATCTAATGCATGTTTTAAAAAGCAACATAATCAAATAAAAAAAAAATATATATTTCTGTTGACGTTTCGGCGCAAGTCATTCATTTATTCTTTTTTTTTTCAGAAGCAACGCATAGGCCAACAGAACGTAAATAGAGCCTACCTACATACCAGAATACAAGCCTACCTACATACCAGAATACAAAAAGTTCATAATTACCGAGTTTTGTGGGCCGTGTGCGAGTGGCCGCAGTAGACTCATCACTCAGGGTGGTGCGTTCCACCGTGCAGAGGGTCCCGGTAGAGCTCTGTACACGAGAAATCCGAGCAGAACCCCCGTCTGATTCCCTTCATGTCGACGTTTGTTGCCATTGCCTCAATCTGAAAACAATATTTTTAACGGTCAGTCATATAAACTTCTGTTTATATATTTTTCGCAGATGTACCACACAGAAAAAAAGATATTCAACCAGCTACAGAAAACAAGGAGCATAATAAACATCATAAATAAAATCTCCAAAAACAAAAACATGATCGGCGACGAAAAAAAAAAAAAAAAAAAGCCGGTAGCTTTGCTGGCGCGACCGTCAAAATATAACAAACAAAAAAGTACGGCAAGAAAATATTAAAAAAAAAATACTCCACGGCCATCGCGGCACTTTTCCCCTCTTTCCGCAGACGCCGCGACGCCGACGCAACGCGCAAAGAAAAAAAAAAAACTTTTTTTCTTCTTTTTTTTTTGTGGGGTTTGAATTAGAAGCTTGTCCACCCTTCCCCCCCCCCCCCCCCTTTTCACATACATACACATACTTCATGGGTTTTTGCTCGCCTCCCACTTGAGAAAGAAGTTCATAATCACTGTAACGCTAACGATGTCTACAACATAACGTTGCAGTGTAAATTGCTGTAATGAACTCTGAAGGCAAACAAACGCAAAATCGCCAACATTGTTTCCGTCAATCAACGCTCTCGGGCGGTCAACCTCAAGCATTTAGAGTGCACACCGAGAAAGAAATCGGCGAGCCAAGCTTACAAACACTGACTGTCCCAGCTAGGGTGCCTTTCTGCTGGCCTTGCCTTAGGGAGGGTGATGCCATCCTTTGTAGTACTCGATTCCGACAGTGTACGCTCACGGATAAAATACAAGGAAATTGCCGTTAATGAAATGCCGGCGTAGCAGTGCCAAAGCTAGCAGCTCGAGCTGGGAGAAGAACGAACGCGCGTCCGAAATTAAAAAGTAGACAAAAGCGTCGGGCAGAAAATGGTCTGATATCACCAGCCTAAGACAGACGCGTACACATTGGGGCATCCTAACCCGCTAAAAGTGTTTTGTGCGAAAGACAGCCCTGCGGCTCACGGCAGGGCAAACGATTATCGACGCTTTGTCGTAGCTGAACGAGCAGATCCAGGAAGCGACCGCGTCCGCGGACTACAGCTGAACACTCTTACTCTACATGCAGAGCTCGTACATCTCACAGCCAGCGTGAAAATATTGATGACTCGTTATTCCCACCCGCAATGCACCCAAAACAAAAGCGTCAATATGACAGGATTACTCACCCGAAGAAAGTCAAACGAGCAGCATGACGCTTGCGACCCTCCGGCAACGACCGTTTCCAGCTCTCCGTGAATTGGCGCGAAGCCTTAGCACCGTCCGAACGCTTTGCCGTGGATTAGTGCGCCTGCCCCTCTCCTCCTGACCGAACTACATTGGTCCAGTTAAGAGGGACCAGTCCCCTCTTAATATGAAGGGAGACGCGTGAATCTTTCTGTCGGTCTTTCCTGTTCAGAGGGACTAACGAAACGGTTTCCTTGGTCTCTCTTAATATGTTGGTGTCCCTCTAGATGTTGCTATTTTATTTTTCAATTTCCCTCTTAAAAAGAGCTGTCCCCCTGAAAGCATTGTTGTCCCCTCTAAAATCAGAGGGACAGCGTTTTTTATGAGAGACCGGTTTTAGAGTGTAGTGATACACGACCGCACACCGGTACGATGCACATCCAGATCGAAACGGGCAGGAGCGGGGAGTGAGCCCAGCATCCTGGGTTCTGCAGCGCGAGCTTTCGCTCCATGTGCTCCGAGTTGGTGTGCGCTAGACCACTCAGACACCAATCCCCAGGCCCTCCAGATAAGCAATACCAAACTCTACGCACGCTTCTGGGTTATATCCAGGAAGCTGGCATAGAAGTGCATTCCTTCCCCCATACCGCGAGTCCAGGCCGCGATGCCATTGACTCATTCCTCTCCCTCTCCCCCTTAAAGGGGTTCAAATAAACGTTTTATACTACTACTACCCCAAGGGAATTAAAAAAAGTGCCAATTAATAAGAAGTACCAACATACGACCGTAACCACTGTATGAATTATATTGATTATTAAAACAACGCTTTCAGAAACATTAGTAAATAGCAGTGTGTACCTAATAAATAGAGGCCCGTTCTACCGGTTATAGTGTACTCGTGTACGTCCGCTTCTTCTAATATAATTTGTTTGTTCGATTAAACTTATAAAATGAGTGAAAACTGTAAAAATTCTAGTTGTTAGTCACCTGCCGCGTCCCACACACAAGCCTTCTTGGCTTACGTGGGTACAGAGCGAAATGTATTAAAAAAAGCCGTTTACAACGCACTGTAACGCCGAATTAGAGCGCAGCTCTTGAGGTGGAATGAGTAGGGAGGGGTACTGAGGGGGAGGACGAGGGGGTATGGAGAGGAGGGTAGACCTTCCTCTGTCTCATCATCCTCCCCTCATTCTTGAATATGCCCCGGGGCGTCACGTGACCTCGGGGAGGGGGGGTCACGTGGCCTTGGGGTGACCTTGGGGGTTCACGTGACCTTGGAGTGACCTTGGGGGTCACGTGACCTTGGGGTGACTTTGGGGGGGTCACGTGACCTCGCGGTTATGCCGACGGCGACGCCGCTCAAGCCGGAAGCGGGACCCTAAAAGCTGCGCTCTAAAAAGAGAATAAATTGTATTGTATTGTATTGTATATCACACCGTCATCAAGCCTCTCGCAAAAGTTGGTGCAGTAAGTTCGACCTCAGCGCTTTGTACGTCGAACTGAAGTTTCGGGGTGTCCTATATGTGACAAGGAGTGTAAGAATATACCCCTTTTTTTTAGAGTGTGCTTGAAAGAACAGGGAGTAAATAATCTTCGTGTAGAATCGCCGAAGAATACGTACAAACCACGCAGCTAAAAAAGAACATAACACGCATAAATCATCCGCTGTGACTAAAGTCACTAGATTATCTGGGACGGCTAAGAACGCAAAAGAAAAGCGCGGCGAAAAGAGTGAGAGTGGGAACAAGAAATCTCCTTGAAAACGAAGATGACATCAGGGCACAGGATTGCTTGACAAACAGCCAACCCGCTGAATGGCCGCTGAGAAGCTGGTGGTAGCGTTTTCAACATTGGTTTAGAGTGTAACGCGGTTTCCCCTTACTGTAAAATGTTGGCAGTGTTCGCATTTAGTCTATACGTATATACATATCAGTCATTTGCTTTAGTTCGATTTTTGACCAAAGTTACCTTTTCAAAGTTGAAATTTCACGCGGTGCGGACTATCACCACATGTGAGCTACACGAGGATTTGTTTCTTCTCGATCGGCAGTTATCACGAGACGCAACTGATTTAATGAATTACAGTTTCTGATTAATGATGATTATTTATGATACAAACTTCTGTGGAAAATAATACAGCAGACATAAGTCAAAGTTCGCTGTATATGGGATTTTTTTTTTTTTTTACGTACAAACTGTGAATTGGGTACGGACTATGCACCAGGCGCGGACTGCAGTAAGGAAAATACGGTACATAACACATTAGAGAGCTTTGAGGAACCGTTTTTGCGCATCCAATACGCTATTTTGGGCTCTGAGTGCGAGCTGCGAATACGCTAAAACAGAAGACTCCCCTAAGCGCAGTTCGTACCGGAGGGCGAATCGTACCGTATTGGATGTACAAAAACAGTTTTTTAAACTCTGTAATAGGTCTTCTGATAACGAATGAGGCAGATGGTAGTGTAAGCTCTAGCTTGCTCCTGAACGGCATTCCTATATCTTTGTTTTTATTATCCAATCGCTATCTCTAGGTTGATCCAGAGAATCGTACAACTAGTATCCTCTGCAGACTTTGCATCTGGACGACCAGATCAAATCGAATGAGCCGAGACCGGCTCCCGCGGACGCCCGATTGTCGACGTTTCTTGGTCGTTGTCATCTTAGACGGACGAGCCGACGCAATTTTTGGAGCGCGTCTGTGTTCCTTCGACATCGGTGACGGTACGCGGGGGAAAAAAAGCGAAACTATCCATCAACCTCACAAACATGTCGCCAAGGACGTTCCAGTTCTTTACGGGCTATTGCAAGCAGCTTGTGTCCCCGTAGCGTTGGTATTTGCATTCCATCTTTTTGATTGATTTGTCTATTTATTTCGGCGAGCCTATCTCATTCGTTACGCGATCTTCGGGACAACTTCAGCCAGAACGTAGCGCGGGTGACGGAGGAGGGCTTACCGAAAATAAACTACCGCAGTCGTCAGGCAGTGTGAACCATACTATGGTCTATAGACTTTTTTTTTGTTACGTCGACTTTGAGTCGATTTTTTTGTCGTTTTTTTTGCATATTATTTTTCCTGTTTAGCGTCCCTATTTCTAATGCTTCATTTTTTTACCTTTGTCCAAATAATAATGCACAATAAATGCCGGGCACGTCGCTGCATTCATGTATGCAGGAAGAACTGGAAGCGTGGAGAATGTGTGACGTCATTTATATGTCCAACCGGCTATATAGACAAACCAGAAACGAGGGATAAGAATAGACAATTCGATTTGTGGACGGTTGTGCCAGTGAACGCGTTATTTAGCTTGAACTCCCCTTGAAGCTGATGTGAGCTACGGTCTCTAGTTTGTTGGGGTAAAAAAAAAAAAAAAGTGTAGCGAACAACACTATAAAAATGGGGCGAAATCACTGCTGCCGTTACGCTGATTCGAGAAGGAATTCGTCAGCATTTCGCGTAGCGGTTATATATATAAAAAAAAAGCATAGGGAATGCACTCTCTCAGCACGTTTCTGCGGTGTGAACATTGCCGAAACCCCGCTTTTCCTTGGTGCAAGCAGATCAGGTCACTTAACGTGCGTATGAAGGACCTGCGCTCTAAGTGCGCAATATGACACAGACACTTCGTTGTTGTGCATATATTTTTGTGCATATAGGGGCGACGACACCGTGCGCTTAGGGCCCGATTTCATGGTAAGTCGACTGTGCGTCAAGAATGGCATGGCAGGCCGAAGAACGCAGCCGCAGCCCGTGTGCGTCCCTGCAGGTGTCCATGGCCGGCGGCAGGAGTTTCCGAGGGCCTCCAAAGCGCGCATCCGCACCCCGGCCGCTTATTTTGAGAGGCTAGGCGATAGGACGCATAGCAACGACGGCTGCACAGGATTGGCTGGTTATAAAGAGCGACGGCGATAGTAACACCTAGCAACCGGGGTGCACTGGGGTACAGCCAGGCTAGGGCGTATTTGGGACGCCGGCGGGGCGCCGCGAAACGGCGTGGACGGGTGAGCCAAGATGGATTAATATTTTGTAATTAACAATCCGCAGTCTGTCGCCGCGAAGTGGCTCGAACAGGGGGGCAGGCATGGGTTAACAGGCGTCCCAGTTATACATCCACCGTTCCCAACTGTGCGCCGCCGAAATCGGTAAAGGGGGGACGTCGCCGGCGATCTCTGGTTGGTCGGTGTTACTCCTATATAACCAGCCAATCCAGTGCGGCCTCCTTTGCTATGCATCCTATCGCCTAGACTTTCGAAATATGCACCCCGCCGCCATCTGTCGATGCTTGCAGAATCTGTTTCCTAGCAGTTTCCACAGCCACCGGGACTGTGGCGCCATCCCGTAGCGACGTTGCGAACTCTGGATACGCGTGCTCCAAACGAGTACAAGGTCAACGCACGTAGCGGGGCACCAATGCTAACGCATTAAAGAAAGAAAAACGCTCGGCACAGTATACAACGCACCAAAGTACATTGTGCATTAGACAGAGCTTTGTTTCTGTAAGCTACCATCCTGGATAAAAAAGAAAGAGAAAAAAAAAGCTTTTAGTGACGCCAGTTGAAATGGTGCCCTCGCAATGGGCAAGTTTTGACGTCATTCCTCTCTGGGAAATCTGGTGTGGAATTCTCCTACAGTTCTCATATTGCAACAAATTATAACCAACGAGGGCAGAATAAAGGGCTTGGCCAGTCTTAATCCCCTTTTTATCACTGGCAGTTAACGAGACTGTAGCTTCACCTAAGTGAAACCATCAGTTCTATTCAAAAACTCAGTGATGAACAGCGCTATCAACACCCCCCCCCCCCCCCCCCCTCTAATTATTAAGTTGTCCGTGCCTCCCTGCGGTGGTAGAGGGCCGATGCAGTCTAAGTGAATTGCTTTCAAGGAAAACCGTATTGCCGCCATTCTCTACGCACATTCTGTATTCAAAACTCGTGTCCCTTCTCGAACAAATCCCGCAGAGATGATATAAAAGAAACCTGAATGACAAATGGCGTCGCAAAAAGTAGCGACACTCTCTCCCCGGCCTTTTGATAAATGGCATAGCGTACATGTGTATGCCAGCAAATATTCGCCTTCTCCTCTCAATAAAACATTTAAAAAATGAAGAAAAAAAATCTTCCACGGAGGGAACCAGTTGGGACACGCGCGAAACGGCCAACGTCTGTATCAAAAAAGTACGCGCCTAAAAAAAAAAAAAAGAACTAAAAAGATATTAAATTTTGTTTTCGGTCCATCACTCCCGAAACCCAGGCCGCCAAGCCGACCCGTCATGTGACACATGTAAGCCAGGTTTTGATGCGTTCGAGTTGCTATTCTCTCGCAGGTTGTTTGTACACCCATTTCGTCGCTGACGAGGCACCGTGCGACGAGGCGGCTGGCCTCCGCCGGACGATAAACCGATGGAGACACGAACAGGCCCAGGCGTCATATACTTCTTTTACGGCGAACCGCGATTGGTTCAATGTCCGAGCTGTTTCACGTGATTGGCTAAGTATACCGAAGAAACAACGCGACAAAGGCAGCGGTCGCACTGCTCATACATCATGTACAAGAGACACGGTGTTCACTAGCAGACAATGACGACAGAACTATCATCGGACATTGTCTGCAAACTGTCTTTTGTATGATGTAATAGTTGCGTGACCGTGGCTTAAGAAATCTGGAGCCTCTATGCTTCACCGAGCCAATCTCGGCAATTTCCGGAGGATGGTCGGCGAGAGCGATGAGGCTTAAAATACGTTTAGGCTTAAAAAGAAGACGGTTTTATACACTGGCGCAGGGCATGGTGAAAACGTTGCGCTTCAGTGCACAAGCGCAGACTGCATGGAGAGCAAGTCGTCCGCAGGACTTCCGGTGACTTCCGAACGACTCCGAGCTCTGATTGGCATATATATATATATATATATATATATATATATATATATATATATATATATATATATATACAGGGTGCGGCCGTAAAAACTTTCAAATTTGGGACGCCTAGCAAAAAACGAATTTCAAACGTACATACCTAAAATTGGGCACACGAACGTCGTTTATTCCAAAGTTTTTTGTCTATTTTTTTCAGACGTCAACTCTGGACTAGCGAATTATTAGAAAGATAACAAAAATGTCAGACGTGCATTTCCTATGGCCTATACCCGCCCGTTCGCCGTCTGCTATCTAATTCGCGACGCCGCTCCCAGATGGCGCACTGAACGCAAAAACGAGGGAAACGCCGCACGAAAGGCTGGTGTCGGGCGAGATAATCGCGATAAAAAGTGATTTTACCGAAATATGTGAACGATTATGCCCTTTTACTTGAAATTTAGAAACTGGCGGACGCCCTCGTTTAATAAAAATATGTTCTAAAGCAGACGAACGTGTGTCTTCCTTTGTCGTCTGCTTATCTGTTGACACATCCGTTCCCGGTGAAAGCTCAACTTTGGAATCAAGAGTGCCGCTGCTGAGGCATCTTGATTGTTCCTATTTATTGTTTTTGTTGCACTACCTTCTGCAGTTATTATCAAAATATTTTCCGCGCCGCCCTGCCATGCCGCAATACTCGGCAAGTGAGTGTGCCCAGGCAGTCAAGTGGTACGTGGAGCGGAACTCGGTGGCCACAGCACAACGAAAATTTCGCACTGCATTTCATCAACGCCCGCCTTCACGCCCGACTGTTTTGAGTTGGGCGGATCGTTTTGTGAGTGGAGAAGACTTTAAAAAGAAGAATCCAGTCAGTGAACGTGAGAGCCTGCTGAAAAATGAGGAGCTCATTGAAGCGGTGCTTGCTGTCTTCGAGAGCGACCCGCAATTCTCAACAAGACGAGCAGCTGTAAATAAATGATCTCGTCGCATCATGGTGTCTTCTTGCTTGCATGACGATCTGTCAGAACTTGACTCGAAACAGGTAATTTCAACAATCGTTCATATATTTCGTTCAAATACCTTTCTATCGCGATTATCTCGCCCGACACCAGCCTTTCGTGCGGCGTTTCCCGCGTTTTAGAGTTCAGTGCGCCACCTGGGAGCGGCGTCGCGAACCATATCGCAGACGGCGATCGGGCGGGTATAGGCCATAGGAAATGCACGTCTGACATTTTTGTTATCTTTCTAATAATTCGCTACTCCAGAGTTGACGTCTGAAAAAAATAGGCAAAAAACTTTGGAATAAACGACGTTCGTGTGCCCAATTTCAGGTGTGTATGTTTGAAATTCGATTTTCGCTAGGCGTGTCAAATGTGAAAGTTTTTACGGCCGCACCCTGTATATATATATATATATATATATATATGTATATAAGTGAGTTAAGAAGAATTCGGCATTCTGGCATCATCGCAACTTTTGTGCAAGAAGCGGACGAACTTGCACTCCGCATAGTCTTCTTGGACATATTTTAAGCCTCATCATTCGCCCGGCTTCCTCTGAAGATGGCAGCCATTTGGCTCTCCCAATTGCTGTGCGGGAAAGTAGACGCTGCACACTTCTGAGAGTTTAGATCTGCACCGTTAATGGTTAACAGCACGGCGACCCTTAGGCAACGAAAATAAATAAATAAATGTGCCCACCCGAGAGGCTCGGCAACCTGTGGGTGGGACCAAATGTGCAATCTTGTAGGCACAATCACTGTCAGATTCCGTGTGGCGTACCTTATAACTCAGCGTAGGTGCGCACTCCACACACACACACGCAAACAAAACTCCATACGGTTTGTGCAGAGAACGTCACCCAATACGTTCAGAATTCGATCAAACAGGTTAGGCGTTTTTCGTTTTTTTATTTTTCGTCCTAAATTCCATCCATCAGAATCAATCTTGTGCGGTATTGTCGGGTATACGAATGGCCCCCAACGAGCCCCGTGCAATCCTCACAAGGATAAATCTAGATTCTGGTCCTCCCATCCCGGGCTGGTGTAAGGTGCAAATGCGGGCGCGAGTCGACGCCGGCCGATCTGTCAAACCCCCTCAAGTTACATTGTTCATTCAAGCTGGGACCCCGACGTGGGCTTGTATCACGCCGAGTTGCCCATCAGCCCACCAGAGGGCGTGTTCGAATCCTTAATGAGACGTCACGCGCAGCGGGAGCTCGCACCTGCGACCAAAGTGTATAAATTGTATCTCCTGGCGGTTGTACAACGTAATGTCCTCCTGCTTCCATCGCTGTGGGAAAAACGAAACTTGCGGTGGACCAAGAGTTTTCTGCGTCCTGTTCACATACAGATGCTAACGCCCTAAAAAATACAGGGCGTGGCAGATTAAGTCAACGCTCTTCGCTTTAGTATTCCTTATTTAGCGTTTTCATGGGCCAGTGCTCTATTCCTATTGGCCGCGAAGCTTGCGTGACCAAAAGCGTCGCTGTTGTAGAAGTTCGCGATTGGCCAAATCATTGCTTCCTGTATATGATAATGCTTGCCCAATCGCCGATTCTCGGCGACGCAAATCCTGCCAATCACGGTGAGACAGAGGCCAATTCTGCCAATCACGGCGAGGCAAATCCTAGTCGTGCCGTCACGAAAGGAAACCGTAAGGTGGCATTACCGAAACATCTCGTAGTCCTGGATTTGCCTGAAACTTGTTAAACACATACATAAATGAAATAAAATTAGATGAAATATCGCTGATATAAAACCCAGATATAGAAACAAAAATGTTTTTTATTCGAATTTATTGAATTTACAATTATTGTCTTAAAAGTGTTTGTTTTTTAGGTGAAAGACTCTATACTTTATTTCAGAAATGTCTGCAGTGCAGACAAAGGCATGGGCATGAGCGCGTGGCTTTGAAAAGGACCTCCTCCTGTGCGCGAGTTCTAGAACAAACAAAAGCATTCTGCTGAGCTATTAGCAGCGAGATATGTTTCGGTGGCGCCCTCGTTGGATTACCTTTCGTGACGTCATTACCTTGTGAACGACAAGTTCGATGGTGTTTGTAACGGGCATGGTGGAAGCCTGAAATCATTGCGCTCTCAAAGCAACACTGCCAACACCGTCCAAATTGAAGTTCTTACATTCCTCTTATTTCCGTCGATGAGACATCCTTTGCTGTCGTCACAGTGAGCATTCGGCCAATTGTGGTGGGCCGACCACAGCGACGCTTTCGATCGCTCACGTCGCCAATAGCATCACGCGCCCGCGCCTTTGTCTTTACTGCAGATGGTTGTGAGATGGAGTACACTAGCAACAACGAAAAAGTGACGACAGCAGAAGTCAGAGATTTACTTTGTTCTAAAGAGATTACAAGCAGTTCCATATGGTGTCAGATAAATGCTTTAGAAGATCATCCCAGTGCCCGTGCAGCAGCACGAAACGAGTGCTCGGCATAGTCCATTTTTCGACGGACCGCTCGACCTGCAAGCCTGCTGTCCACTGATGTCGCAGCACCGAAAAGTGCGGTTTTATATATTTGAATGTTGGTTTTGGCATCGTTTTCACTTGCCGATTTCACAAGAACTATTCCGAATTTCGCGATACTATAAATAGCATACTGGAAAACGTAAAGGTCGGTGATTCCAAAAATATAGTTAGTTGGGGTGGTTCAAAGGAAATCGCCGTAGTAGTACTGCTCCTTTAAGAACCCAATCAGATTGTTGATGAGCCGACAAGAACGCCAAGATGTGAATCACGATGCAAGAAGCACTAAGATTATAAGCAACGCCCTCCGGTTTTCAAGTTGCCAATGACTGTACAAAGCCAGAAAAATATGCATGCGCAAACAAAGTAATGCTCAAGACCTATTTGCATTCTTACGACTCACAAAGCGACGGGTCGGGCCACAAAACACGTCGTCAAAAACGCAGACACCCCCCTTTTTTTTTCTCTCTCTTTCTATTTCTCCCCTTTTTGTCGTAGTGCCACCGGGGAGAGTACCATCGAACACTGAAGTTCCTCGAAACTTGAGAAATTCCGGAATGGAAGACACTTCATCCGTGAAAATGGTCTTGCGCCCGTCCGCCTCAGTCGCACTGCATGGGCCCCCTCCGCCTTGCCGAGTGCTTTACCGCTTGAGGAGTTCACCATTCAACCAAAAACGCCCGCCATATACCGAAGCGGGAGTTTGAGTGAAGGCAGTTCACTATTCTTGCATCTTTCTTTTCCAAACGGTCCGGATGGAGTGCGTTGGGTGGTAGAGAAAAAAAACTTTTTTTCCCCTTCTTTTTTTAGAAGCCATCGTTGGCGCCGTCATGCCAGCTGCTGGGGGCTCTTCACGGGTCCAGCGGGTGTCTTGGTTCTCACGTTGGGGGCGTCTGCATGGACGAGCAAATAACGCGCGGTTAAAGACGGCCTTCTTTCGGTTGAAACCTGGTCAATCGTGAAATTGATATCTTCTTTTGTGCGCGGATAAAAGTTCTGCGCCGCAGGTAAAGCTCACGGCTTCCGTCTACAAAAGGGCGAGTCCTGGATACTGACGGCCGATCGATGCGAGAAGGCAAGGTGTTTTCGAGGAAACATCGTTCGCCCGGCATCTATAGAGTACTTTTAAATTTCCAACTTTGCTATTTTTATTTTATTTAAACTTCTTTCGCTACAGTTGGCGATTTTCATGCCCGGTATTTATTTTTAGTGACGTCTCGTTATTGTGGACAGCTCTGTTCCCCCAAATAAGCGTCCCTAGTATGAGTTGTTCAAAATATTGAGACAAAAATGCTCGTATTTACCCAACACGTTTCAACGGAGTCCGCATTAACAAGAAATGACTTACCTGCTTTTCCCGGACACGAACTTGGTGCTACAAAGAAAATAGTCCTCAAATGGAACGACACAGTCCGCAGAAAACAAAATGATCCCATAGTGAAATCAACAGTGAAAACGCTAAGCAAAGTTGTTTCTTATTCTTGCTC
Source organism: Ixodes scapularis (assembly GCF_016920785.2). Lineage (NCBI taxonomy): Eukaryota > Metazoa > Arthropoda > Arachnida > Ixodida > Ixodidae > Ixodes > Ixodes scapularis. The sequence continues at coordinate 127,432,487 of NW_024609879.1, read as the reverse complement.
AATGACATTGCTAGCTTACACGCTTACATCCTTCAGCAAGAACGGGTTTACTTCCTTTTTTTCCTCGTTTCGCTGCTTGTCACTTTCAGCGCCTTTCGTTTTGGCGATCCGTTCCTAATATCCACGTATTGCCTTGTAGTAGCCAGACAGGCAGATTAGTACGATGTAAAACAATTTGACGATGTTTTCGGTGACTTCATATTGCATAAACACGCGATTGGACTTCATGACGATACCGATCGGTAGATCCAAGTACTGTCTGTTTGTTTCTCATTTCGCGTTATTTATCCGTATAGACGCGAGGGAAACACAAGGTCAAGTAATTGACTACTGGTTCAGTCGTAGATAAATACTGGACCTTCCTAAAAAAAACTATATATTTAGTGGCAGTAGGAAAGCTCCAAACTTTTCAATACAGATGTAACAAAACGAAATTGCTAAGATCTCAATTTTGACGTTGGTCAATCGGGGATGCAGTATATGTGCCCGACCGGACCAAATATAACTGGAAACACGACGAAGTTTAGAGAGATTGGAAGCCTTTTGCATCTGCTCCCTCGAAAACGGCATCGGCTTTTATTTTACTCGTGATACGCCGTGAAATTTAATTTCCGGCACCAAGCAGCAAGTTCCCGGTCCCAGCCCAAGATGGTACTTCACCAGTAGCCCCGGGCCGAGGATCTCAAGGATGTCTGAACAAGCTGCATCACTGGCACCAGGGAACTCCGAGGGCGGGACACCCGGACCATCACATGCAAGTGCTCAGCAGCCAACTCAGAATGCCGTAGCCATGCCACCAGTTGTCGTGACTGCCAGCACTATAAAAATCCCAACCAAGCGACGAGGCCCGGACTTTGATAAAGATCCACTATCTGACGACGACCGAACCTCTACCTACACCGTTCACGGCACAGTCGCCCCATCGGAGGGAGGCAGTCAGGATCACATGCAAGACATCGACTTGGACGATTACGAGAACCCTTTCACTGAAGTTTGATACAATAAAAACCGCCCTGCAAGAATACCAGTAGTCTTCAAAACAGTCAACAGTGAAAAATATTTCTGGCGCATCAATCCCAATGTTGTTGCCAACGAAGTGATTGGCATCGCCAAAGGGAAACTACTCTCGCACCGCATCAACAAGGATGGCAGCCATGCTGTTGGCGTGGAATCTCCCCTAGCGGCAAACAGGCTTCTTGCTGTTACATCGCTTTGTACCATCGATGTGACCGCGAGTGCCCCCAAGTCGTACTCACGGAACCTCGGGAAAATCAAAGGAGTCCCTCTTGAATACTCGAATATTTAAAAGATTTCGGCGTCCTCTATGTTCAGCGCCAGATTGCTTACAGATGATAGGACGACGGCAAAGTCGAAGAACACAAGACTGAGAGTGTCATTCTTTGTTTCCGTCCGGATCGCCCAATGCCACAGCGCATTTTAATGGGTTTCACATCTCACCCTGTAGAGGAATGCTTCGGCCCACCCAGGGATGGGCAAAATACAAGCAAAAATGTATCGAAATACAAATACAAAATACTTCGTCAAAAAAGTATTTAATTACAAATCTAATTACATTTCCAAAAAAGCATTTAAATACAAAATACAAATACAACCAAATGTATTTGGTCTCCTCCAAATATTTTTCCAAATACATTCCTCAAAATTTGCGTCTGCGACTTCAGGGCACCTGCAACGGGTTTCAGTGTAGCTCATTTTACTTTTGCATCGCGCACTCGGGAGTTAGTGTGCGAGGCTCTAGTAACGTAATAGAAATATAATCACAAAAAAAAATGTAATCAGCTTGGACGTAATAGGTGAAAAAAAGTACAGAGCTTCAAACACCTTTCTTTGTAGATAACATTTTGGTATAGACCAACAAAGAACCGAGACGACCAAGACGCGCAGCACTGGCTAGAGAATTTTTTATTGTTGCAGCTCGCACCAGTTACGAAAATCTGAACGACCCGCGCACTTAGAATGTTCCAGGCAAAAATATGGGTGGAAATCAGGCTGGAAAGCATCACAAGTTGTCACAGGCACTTATTTAGCCAGTCTGCCTGTGAACGTCGATTTCGTCACTATTCTTGCCCTGGACTTGCACCGTAATCACAAAGTCACTAAACGCTTGTGCTTGATTGAGAGGCACTGCATTCGGTGCAGAACGTAGTTTTCTTCCTGCTCTGGACAGTGACAATTAATTTGAAAATGTATTTTCGCCCACAAAATTGTATTTAATTACAATTGTATTTGAAATAGCCACGTTTCAGTATTTAAATACACACGTCAAATACATTACCCAATTTGTAACTAAATACAAATGCAAAATACACAAAGTATTTGAAATACGTATTTAAAATACTTGTATTTGAAATACTGCCCATCCCTGGGCCCACCCATCCAATGCTTTCACTGTCAAAGATATGGACACATGTCGAAATTCTGCCGTGGTCCACAGCGTTGTAAAGAGTGCGCTGGGCCGCACTATCACCAGGTGTGTACATTTTTGCAAGATCCAAAGTGTGCCAACTGTGAAGGTCCACATCCCTCAACGTTTGCTCTATGCCCATGCAACAAGTCCGCGACAAACATACAGAAGAAGGAACTCGCGAACGGTAGAGATTACCGAGCAAAGAAACCGAACCCGAACCCAGGCATTGTACGTTTTTCAAGGCCACCACCACCTGCAAATCCAAAGAAATCAACGGAGATAACGTACTGTGACGTCGTACAAGGAGCACCAAAAGAAGATAGGAGCAGGTCAAAAGCAATGTTACAGCAAGACATTCCTCCGTCAAGAAATACCTTGGATCCTACGACACGGCCGCTGGCAGCAGCACCTCGTACAGGAAAGAACAACGAACACAACCCACCAGCTGTTGCAATTCCCAGTTAGAATACCTCAGGAACAACAAAACGACCTTGGACAAGTTATTGTTCCCATGCTTTTTTGCTGCGCTTAGAGCAATATTCAGAACGCTGCCCGATTCTAGCGACCTTCTGGAAGTTAGGGCAATACTGGCCATGGAACCACTCGTCAGGTCAACATACCCATTGGTGAGTGGAGACCTTTTTGGCTGAGGTCAATAAGCGCACATCTATCCTCCAGTGGAGTGCTAACAGCTTGCAAGGAAAATCAGGGGACTTTCGACAATTTGTTGCACAATACTCTTTCCCCATTCCGGTAATATCAGAGGCCAGTGTAAAAAAATCAATTTCAACTTGCTAACTATGTTATGTACCAATCAAAGAGGCCAAAAGGAACAAGTCGATGCTTAGTCGGGGTGCGTAAAGAATTTGGCTTGATTCTGTTATTTACTTCAGATTCAAGTGCATTGGAGTATGTCGTCTACAAAGTCAGTTATGGCACGACCCCACTTACTGTAGTAGGCGTATATGTAGAACCGTAGAAGACTGTGACAAGAACAGAGTTCGAGGCATTATTCACAAGACTTGACCGTCCCTACTTTGCGGAGATTTCAACGCTCATCATACCCTATGGGGCGGATCCCATTGCGATCCTCGAGGATACCTTATCGAAAGCCTTGAAGACCAGTATGATATGCATTCTGAATGACGGCTCTCCAACATACTTGAAAGGTGTAAACTATTCAAGTTGCCTAGTCCTGAACTCGTGTTCCTCCGAACATTCACACGAGTTTGACTGGCGCACAGACTTGGACACGCGTGGCAGGGATCATCAAGTGCGGCCGTTAATTCGCGTGAACGCCGCAAAATGGATGTTAAAACCGTGATGAGATTGTGCTCGCTATTTTCAGTCGCGAGGTCTCTCGGGCTGCAAACGCGTGGACGGTAGCTTCGATGCTCGAAATAGATACTGGATTAAAACACCTGAGTCAGGTGTTTAATAACCTTTTGTCCCTGCCACCGCAAAACAAAATGGCAAATAAATACAAAAATAAATACAATACAAACTGCGAGCAGAATCTCTACCAAGTGAATCAGGCATAACAAGTCGGTGATGGCCACTAGTAACAATGATCAGCATCGCCTTGTATATCTACTTTTTACATCGAGCCCACTTACCCCAAAAAACCTTCAGCCTTAAATATATTTTGAGGTCTCCACTTCTCATTGCAATTGCCGGGTCGCCGTTTGGTCTGCGGGCCGTTGTCGTTTGAACGAGCAGACGAAAACAAGGAGATATGCAGAGCAGACGACAGTTCGAACGATCAGGCGGACGTTTGAGCTTAAAGCAGGCAGAAAACACACGAAAACTGCTCTTGAAACCATCTCCAACTCTTTTTATACAGCCCCAGTCGTGGCGTTTTGACGAGAAGGCGGGTTTCAGCCTAAGTTCTTCCAAGACGACACCGGAGTGCACGTCCCGCATGGTGACTTCCGCCCACAGCCCCAGACCGGAAGTGCGCCCGACGCGCGACCACCGCGCCGTGACGTAACAGAAAGTTGAGTTACTCCGCAGCCATGAGATCGCGGCATTAGCGCCGAAGAGCCAATCACGAAGCAAGAACAGGGAACGCAAGAAGTCACGCTCTGCGTTCCGCCAGTGTCCAGGGACTATATTACATCCAATTATTTTTTAACGACAGAATGCAGTTGTCGCGAGGAATATGGACAACGTCAGAGACAGGAACATCATGCAGCCAAGACCGCCCCCCCCCCCCCCCCCTTTTAAACATCGTGAAAGCAACCGAAAATAATTACACCACCATGCTTGTAAAACCTGCTGCCGTATACTATAAGTTGAACCTTCAAAAAGGGGAGCACACTCAAGCTGCGTGACAATCGATTGAAGGGAAAGCGAACTTGCGGCGAAACCTATAGTAGTAGAAAGGAATGGTATAATTTATTTAGCTCACGCCCGCTTCCTAAAACGAAACGAATGAACACAAAATATATTTTTAACAAACGCCTTAAGCCTATGACCTATTCTAACACAGGGACCAGACCTGCAGTGCTGGGGACTGGTAGGGGGGCAATCCTCTATACTTCGCCGACGCGCACGCGCGCTAAGAATAAAGTTTTAAGACCCCAAAAGCCAAATGGGGCGTCTGAGGCACGTTTCCGATGCCCGTATGCCACGGCACGTATACAGATCCGAGCCCACGACCACAACAAAGCGACGCCGCCGACGCCGCCGACTTCGCGCCGGTAACCTCCTCTGCTTCCTTTTCGCCTATACAGTGGACTGCAGCAGACGGTTTCCAAACCATCTCAACCAATCCTGCGCAGTGAACATATCCCGTGACCATACGCACACCGCGTGTAGCTGCTACCCTCCCTAAGACCACGTGACACTCACGTGACCTGATTGGATTGGCTTGGATTGCTCGAAGCTCCCTCTACGGTCCACCGTGAGGTTAGAGTACAAACCCGGAGGAACGGTATATTAGACCCTGTTCACTCCTAAGCCTGACAGTGCGGGGGAGCTACGCGGTCGCCCGACCTATTGACCGCCTCCCTTGCATCACCTGACCCGGTTCTTTGCGCGTGATTAGGGCTGAGTGCTTGAGCACGTGGCGAAAAGTCGACGTACTATTGGTTTTCACGAGCGCGTATCCTCCACTGCACTGTCGTCAGTTTATGGCTCAGCGGAGTGTAGCCCTTCTGCCCGCGGCGGTACGGCACAACAATCGGCATCGGTGTATACGGCTCGAATAAGCGTTTCCTCCGGCGTTCTTCGTTGCTCAAAGGAAGCCGGCGTTTGTGCGTGTTTGTGTGTGTCCCCCGCTCCTTGGAGGTCTTGTTTGCTGATTCGGCGCCTCGGGGGCTTATGGCGTTATTGTGCCCCGGATTTTTGTGGCCTTTTGTTAGGGAATTATCGAAGCTGGGGCTTGGCTCCATTGTGTCGCGGGATCTCAGGTTTTTTTCTTGCTCCTCGCCCAAAGCAGCCGGCAGCGATGTGACCCGTAGATTGAAATGGACGTTGGATCGCTTTCTGCTGCTTAAAGTTTGATTTCGAACTTGCAATTGTATTTCACTTTTTCTTTTTTGGGTCTAATTTTATTTTGAGACTTTATCTCGCTCAGGTACACGCCGTGATTGGTTGTTCTTGTATTCTGCAAGAATGTGAATTCGAATACCTTTATTAGAGTGTTGTTTACCTGAACAGCTGCGTGTATAAAACGGAATCATTGGCAGATGAGACTAAATATGGAAAAGTGCAGGTTGCTAACACTTACTCGTCGAACCACCTCGTCTATTTTTTCTTACCAACTAGGTATCAATAACATTGGTCACTGTACATCATATAAGTACTTAGGACTTGACGTCACCAGGGATCTCGCATGGAACAACCAAGTTAACGAAGTTGTCCAACAAGCTAAACACACACTTGGATACTTAACGTAACCTCAGACTCTGTTCGCCCGAAATCAAATGGCTAGCGTACGCAACCTTGGTTCGGTCCCAACTAAAATACGCATCATCGATTTGGTCACCATTTCAAAATTATCTCTCTAACGAACTAGAAAAAAATTCAAAACAGAGCACTAAGGTACATTCCCTCCGACCACTCTTCCGATACCAGTATCATTTCACTCCGTAATCGGGCTGATCGCCAAATACTTTCTTTTCGCCGAAGGCTCTACCAAGTTGCCTTTCTTCATAAAATATATTACCACAATCCGCAGATGAAAGCGGCCCTTCTCAGCGCCCCAGATCGAATTTCCGCTAGGGTTGACAATTTGTGTAAAATCAAAGCTATCCACACTTCATCCTTGCTTTTCGCAAGTTTCATGCTGCCTATTTGCTATTGACGATTGGAATTCATTACCCAACGACATTGCACTAGAAATTAACACCTCTGAGTTTTGTGAACTTCTCAATGTTTTCTTGGATAAAATGAACGGGTTATAAATTTGTATAGTGATTTGTTAACTCGTTTTTAACATGTGTACATGTTTTGTTCTTTTATTTTATTTTATTTCTTTTTTTTTTGTTTATTTACCTTCAGGACGCAGGTCCTGAAGGTAAATAAATGAAATGAAATGAAATGAAACTATAGGCCCTGTCTTAGGTCGTCGTCACTTAAGACAGCGACTATGAGGTGATGATATCAAAACTTCGTACTGGATGCAGTGCCGGGCAAGCGCTCTATTGAGGGGGCTATGAAGTTCCGGTGTAGGAATTTGGAATGTCCGACGTTTCGTTGCGCACATTTCGGTGCACGGACATTTCGGGGTATATCCTTTGAAATCCTGGTTATATATTTTTTTCTTTTGTCTCTGGACGTACGTTGCATATATCTTATTTATACTGCACATACTTACATCTTCGTAAAAACATTTGGGTGGCCTCTCACGGTATGAATGACTTTCATAAATGCCCTATAAAAATTATTATTTTATTTGCTGCGTTAACCAAAACGCTCGGCTTTTGATAACGATCCTTATTCTACCCTTAAAGGGAAGCTACGGAGCTTCTTGGAAAAGATGAGTTAGAAGTGAATTCTAGTGTATTTTTACCCCGTGAACCCGAATACCCAAACCATTTGCTGCGTAAGTATTGGTAAACGCGAGAAAAACGCGAAAGACAGTCGCTGTCCGTGACGTCATCGACGGCTCTTTTGGCTGCCCAAGGCTATGGGGGCGGGGCTTCAGCCCTATTTTGAAATTGCTCTTGTGGCTCTCCGGCGCGTCGCATTGAAATATAATTTTGATATCTGTTATTTTAAAGGCCAAATGAACGCAATTCATGCGTTTTTTCTCAAATGTAGAAGTGCCCCATCTTCCCTTTAAATTGCACCAATGCCTGTCTCTAGCAAAACACTTGCGTTTTTGCAAAATTTTTGTTGCATTTTTTTACCTTTGGTTTTTACCCACTCCCCTCTGTAATGTCTTCGGACCTGGAGGTAAGATTAAATAAATAAATAAATAACCGAAAATATAAATAAACTGCCTTCACAACTATATTAAGATATCTATTCGCGTATCAAAATGACTTTGAAATAATATTCTTGGATGTGAGACGCGATTTATTTCATTTGCTGAAGCTTATATTTCCTCTATTTTTAACAATGGCCAAATTAAGCACCTGAAGTAAGACAAATCTACAATCCCTATCAATTCAATAAATCTTGCATCCCTCACGCCTCAAAATATTAAAATATACAAAGTTCTGCAATGTCTGTATTTTCCTACACATCTCCTGTTTACACTGAAATGTCCTACACCGAAATGGTCTGATCACTTTTTTCTGCACAGCGTGTGTTCACCAGTGTGAGTACGAAAGAAAAAAAAAAGTATTTACACTGACTCAACGTAAGATAGCTTGCTTGTGAGGTTTTTATTTGTAACTAATTACCCTCAAAACACCGCTGCCGTAAGGTGCTCGCAAATGCAGGTCCACATACGATGTTAGGGAAAGTAATGGCATTCTCCAAGCCCCAAAGGCTCGTCTGCACATTGACGTTTGACTGTGATCAACTTTGTTGCGACGGCTTTGGGACTGCTTAAGACGAGAGAACAACACACTCGCGCAATCTGTTGGGCAGCCTTGGAACACTTCAGATCTGCGTAAACCTAGACTGAATGTGTCCCAGTATTTGCGAGCTTAGATACATGCTATCTGTCTACTAAAAAAAAAGTTGTTGATTATAACACCTTCAAAACTATTTGAAGCCCTTAATAAAAAGACAAAAGACAAAAAAATTTAAGAAAAAAACGGAAACAAGCGCAGGTTTGGCGGGTTCCAGTGTCACACGATAGATAACGGCACCTGCGTTCTCTCAGCGGTCACAAGCGAATCGTAGAGCAATCAGCCACAGTCAAATGCAAATTTGTAAACCAACCTGAAAAGCTATGTATACGGTCGTGTCGGCGCTCAGTACCGACGAGCATTTGACATTCTTCCAGCGCTGGTCATATAGCGATAACGAATTCTGATCTCGCACTACCCCACTGCACGACAAGTCAACGCATCTACAACTGTTCATCTACAACGAACAGTCAAGGAATAAACATCTGTCTTCTTGCGTTACATTAACTTTTACTTCTAGGAAGCCCCACTCGACCCGCAATACTGTAGCTAATAAAAACAAAAACGCTTTCTACAGAAACATCCCGACTGAAAGACAAACACGCCTCCGTCGTCCGCAATGTGCTCCCGACCTTTCGGACAGGTACAGATCTGTTCTCGAGCGGTGTTCAGGGGCAGCGGACAGCCTCCTATTTGTCATCCATGGCCTTCTTGTTTGCGTTTTGTCTATGTGTGCATGCCAACACCGAAACTGCTGGACTGCCGGCAGTGCGAACGAGCCGACGTTAGAGGTCAGGGCTACCTGCATTCCAAGCTTCCGCCCGCGTTCGGTTGGAGCGCTGGTAACCGACAAGTTGCACGCAACTTTGCACCCATATCACGTGAATTGGGAGCAGGGTGTTGTGCACTTCGGCGTTCCGGTGCAAGAGTTATTTATTTATTTTTTTTTTTTTTTACTGCTTAGGACACTAGAAAGAGAAACAACAAACATCGCTGGTCTTTTTTAACCTAAGCTATAGGTGGCGCAAGAAGTCATTTCTTGGGGAGTTGTATAGTTTTTAACCCTACCACATTGTTCTCAAACGCGTCCCTCAGCCGTAAATTGGTGACACCCTCGCAGTTCATTTAAAAAAAAAGGCGCAAACCAACACCCAATTTAAAAAAAAAGAAGAAAAAACTGCAATGCTGTTAGTTTTTTATTTCTCCAACCTTGTTCAGGCTTGTCAAATCTTTCATCGGGTGTTTCTAGCAAAATTAACTTTGCTTGTCTGCAAGTGGTGTTTGTTATGTGTCGGTTTAACGGGGACAAAGTCCTAGGCAGACATTTTATTAACGAAGTGATTTGAATACGAAACTTACGGGGATTTTACAGACAAATGTGTTAGGACAATTTCAGATGAGACATTTACAGTCACGGGCTACTTTTACGCGACCAAATCGCATCGAATAAAGAAGGGACTAATCACTCGCGAGTCACAACCATTCTTTTCCTCTCCTCACTGTCGTAAAAGCTCGGTTCGATGCGCTATGGTAGGATCCATCTGAGCTTAGTCACAGCTTACTATAGCTTAATTAACTAATCACATTACAATGCCGTAATGTGATTGGCTACACAGCCAATCACCTTACGGCATCGGCTGATAAGAACACCGAAAAACCGAACCAGGAATCAAAAAGCGTTATCATAATAGCCCTCCCTGTGTTTACTAAGCTCTCGGTCACTATAATTAAACTTGGATTTCTAATATTGCTTCTATCCAACCTAATCTAAAAAAACTTAATTTCTCCGCTACAGGGATCTAAGACCTGAATAAAAAATATGCTAAAAAAAGCAGACGCCTGTGCACACCTTTGCTTTTCCTGAGCCATTTAGGAATTCTTTATTTTTATATATATATATATTTTTTAATTCTAAAGAAAAACTTTTTTTTTCGTCGTGATAAGTCAGCAGAATTCCCAAATACTCGTTCAGGAACGAAGATCCGTACAGATATAATACTAGTGACCAAAGCGATCGCTTCGACAACGCTGTGCACTCTCCTCTCATGGGGCAATTCTCATGCTTATCTCGGAAACGTTTTCAACCCGTTTTCGTTTCTCCGACTGTGTTTCGTCTTAAACACCCTCATTATCTTGAAAGCTATGGCTCCATAAAATGTCCTCCAATAACACGCCGCCAGTCCCTTCGCGGAGTTGGCCCGAGCGCGCCGTCTAAATTATTCCCCTCGGCGGGAATTACTCCTCGACTCGGTTGTGCGGACACATGGTCTGAATGTGGCCGCGAAGGGAGATGGTATCGTGAAGGCTAAAGCGACTCACTAAAACTTCCTATTTCGGCAGATGAATCGCGATAAGCTCAGGAAATAAATTGTATCCAAAGGTGCAGTGACTCCAAGGAGCCGGTCGGGTTCCGACGGATGTGAGATATATAAACGAGCGCACGATATGTCGCATTCTGAGCAACAAACTTCTTGTATCTGGATGCTCGGGTGTTTAGAAACCATGCAGCATTATGGTTGCGGCTGTCCTATCATTGTCTCTTGTTTTAAATTTGAATTATTGGTTGAAGCATTTGCACTAGACATTTTACACGATTAAGGCTGTAAATTAGCTTGTCCCAGGATTTACACACTAAGGGTCTTACAACAGCAGGTGATGGCGAATGTCCAAGAAAAAGTATGCACGCTGGCGACCTTCGCAGCATCCGGGAGACAGTGTTTTTGATACCAGTACGTTTACCATCACATATAATGCACGAACAGTAAAAAATATAGGAGAAATGCAGCACTCACGAGACGGAATTTACGGCCTTATTGACTTCTCCACCGCTTTACAAAATCGACAATCGAAAGATACACATTTGCAGGTGTTCTGCTTCCGCAATTACGAAGGTTACGAGCATGTTGCTTTGTTCTCGTAAAACTTTACCATATATAGGATAATATATCGATGTTCAAGGAACGTATCTCCGAGTCAAACGGATTAATATAGGCAATGATTATTAACGCGACAGCGTTAAAAGGTTCGTGTCGCAGAAAATCTGGCGTGTCACAGAAAAGCACGCTTGACGGATCCTGATTGGCCGATACGGTCATGACGTCACAGCCACGCCCTCGAGCGGGAATTTCAAACACAACGCTCACATGAAACGTGATGTCACGCGTGGAATGAAAGTGATTCAAACATGACATGGTACATATAATTAAAGGTCGCCGCGTGTCTCAAATGATTTTCCTTCATGGAGTAAATAATTTGCCTTAAAAGAAAATTTGAAAAATATTAGGCGGGATTCGAACCCACCACATTTCGGATTCAAACCACGCTATTGACTAGGCCACGAGAGGCTGGCCTGCACGACCAATGAAAAGGCGATGCGAACGGGTACTGATAACGCTATATCACGTTCTATTCTTAAGCGTTCTTCGAGATGTTTTTATATATAACTGTTACAACAACTTCTTCTAAAGCTGTTCGAAACGGGTGTAAGGTCCCTTACATCCTCTACCACTACAGTATACCCTTTCCGCGTACGTCGTTTCTACATCCATCAAAGTGAGCATTTTTACATGCAACAGCCCTCCATTCTACTATTAAAATGGGTTTACTCCTTGAAATAAAGGTATTGAAAGGGTGTAGTTATTGGGTTTAAGTCTCTGGAATATCCTTCTTAGAACCTTATGGGTTATAAGTTATTAGTGCGCAGGAACTAATCCCTGTTGTGAATAATATTTAGCGTGCAAACATAGAAGGCGCGTTATGAAAACAAACAACTAAACGGCCAGCAAGCTTAATGTTATTTACAGTTTCCTTGAGATTCGAATGGCGGTGAACAAGATAAACAATTTCCTCGAAATTTAAAACGAAAACAGATGAAAAAGCAATTGACCTTTTTCAGAGTTTGGCCACGATCGTGGCGCGCCCTGGCGGGAATCGCTGGAAACAGTATTGAAGGGTCGTCGCTCCGTGGTCCGCGCCAGCGCCAGGCCAGTCGTCGCTTCGCGTGCATCTTTTCTTCCCTCTGGGATTAACGAAAGCTGCACTCTACAATACAGACGATCTTGTTCGTTTTCATAGCTTCAAAGATGGATAGACCGCCGACGCCGCATCGGTTGCTACCGTCGACTCGGAGTCGGTGTGGCGTCGTGCAAGCAACTGAAAAAAAGGGGTCGGCTTTCAAAGCAAAGTGTTTTGTAAGGAAAGTGATGATAACGAGTTTTGATCCCAACTCAATTATCCACCTAGTGCGGAGCTTGGGAGCTCCGTTTATGATGCCCCGCCACTACAGACAGTTGATTTCGCACTCATCGAGCGCCTAACCTATTCAAGCTTATTGCGTTCCGTCACTTTGCTGTCCTTTGTACCGCGCGAGCGCACGGGACATCGCCGTAGCCGGGAACGGGTAAACAAATCCTGACGGGGTGAAATTCGGACGATCTTGGTATTGCGAAGGCTCGCTTGCACCGTCAAAAAGTAAGGAACGGTATGGTAAAAACTATCTGGCTTTTCATTCAGCACGTAACGAACCTCCAACGAAGTGGGCTTTGCAAACAGGGGAGTTCGCGGTTGGTTGCCAAGGCGTTCCGTCAGGGTTCTGTATCGTTAGGACTTGAATTCATTTCGCACTCTTTAAATGTTTCGCTGGGTGTAGCACGATTGCCCCGCGTGCAGAATCCCTGTCGCAAAAGCCCGGCTTCATTAGCCCCACGTTTCGAAAACCCCGCGTTTAATTACCCCGTCCCGCATTCCGCGCGTGCCAAAAAAACCCGTGCTCACTGCACCGTTCCCCCCTCTTCGCGCTTCAACCAGCATTGTTCCCTGTCTTAACTTAATCTGTTGAGCGCCTACTGTAGCGTATTGTAATTAAAAGAAAAAAACAAAATAAGCTTAACTTCAATTGGCGAAAAATTTATAATGACGTACAAGTGGCCAAAATTGTAAATATGCATCACCTGCGACGAACTCCACTGCCATAAAGGGGTACTCAGACGCAGTTGGAAATTTATGTACCTAGATAGTGCAAATACTTTTTTTCAACGACGTAAGAAGAATGGAACTGGTGTTTGGTGCTGCGATAAATATGGGGCCATGAGCTGCGGTTTAACAGTTTGGACAGATCCCACTTCGTCGGAACTGTGAATCCGCGCGTGCTAAAGAGTCGAGGAAGGCTTCGGTGCAGTGCTTATTGACAATAGTTGTAACTTCAAATGTTTTGCCAGGGAATATTATTGTCTGCGTCTTTTCTCTTCTAACGTCTCAAGACGTGAGTTTAGTGCACGCCTGAAGAACTGAAGCTTTACATTCATAACTTGAGTACCGGGTACCTCATGATTTCGTTACACAAGCTCGCGTGCACACTGTCTCTTAGTTGAAAGCACAATGCACCGCCGCCACGTTGAGGACCCGCCAACTGACACGAGAGATTCTCGTGTCAGTTGGCGGGGCTTTTGAAAGCGGGGCAAAAAAGACGGGGTGTTAGCCGCGGGGTATTTTACATGGGGCTTTTGACTTCGGGTGCTTTCGTGCACCACCCGTTTCGCTAGTGACCGATCTTTTTTCTTTCTTTTTTTTTTTTTTCAAAGTTTAACGTGGCGTGACAACTATGAAGCCAAGCCGCGAGGATAGCGTAGGGAGTGAAGCCGCACCAGCACTGTCTGACTGACTGAGCGGACGAGAGAGCCACCAAAAATGGCCCCTTTCCCTTCCCTCCCCTCTTTCAGATTTCGAGCATAAGCCCAGCGATCTCTGAAAACGGTCAATTTCAAATGACTTGATAGAGATGTGGCTCGTCTTAACATAATACCGACATACCAGACTGAAAAAAAAAAAGGTACGATTTAAAGCAGCCTTTAGATGAGGCTGCGATCACTGTTCTAAACTATGGGGGGGGGCTGGATGGCGTATTGAGCAGACAGGTATGAAGCCACCGGAAATGAGCGCTTGACAGGCTTTTCAACTGTTCCGAATGCTGGTTCGAACAGCGTTCAAAACGCTGTTTTTTGTTTGTTTGTTTGTTTTGTTTTGTTTTTCTTGTCAACTCAATAGAGCCTGCTTGTTGCGGAGTAACAGTACGTGCGGACCCGAGAAGTCTCCTGGGAAGCCATTCGATGTATAAATTTTGAGATTCTAGTTCATCAAGTGCGCGTATGCCCCACTTTCAAATGCCTTATTCTCTGGATTTAATCCAGAACGGGAGTATTAAAATCCAATCGAAGACACAAAGAAGCATGGACCAAAATGTCGACTGAATGCACTAAGAATCCCAGCGCACACCCGACTTCCGGGAGAAACATCGAACTTCCGGTGGCTTCACTTGCGCCAGGCTCGGAAAGCAGCTAAGCGCCACCCAGCCCCCTATTGCAGAGATCAGTGGCCGCGATCGACAGTTCCCGGAGTAGTGCGCTTTATCTCGGAATGACACTATTCTATCTGCGAAATAACGCAGATCGACCACTTTAAGAAAGGAAAAAAAAAAGAAAAAAAAAAGAAGTACCCCCTGGGCAATCGGACTTTGCAGCAAAAAAGTTCCGCAAAAAAAAAAAAAAAAAGAACTGAAAAATTTTTTGGATTGCTAAGCTCAATCGGCCTGGACATTCTGAAATAGATGTCACAAGCTTTCGATTACTTCGAGCGGAGCGCTGACCAACAGCAATGACAGGCGAGGTTGACAAAGCCCGCAAACTAACTAGTTGAAGTTCAGACCCTCCATCCTTTTATTTTTATTTTTTTGTTACTCTGGTTTTTTGTGTTATTTGGGTTTACTTAAGAACTTACTTTAAGAAACCTTGCATTTAGAAAAATGAATGTGGAATACATAGGTATTATACATGAAGATCAACTCAACAGACTGATTGATTGATTAATCGATTAAATGGTAGTGATTAATCGAATTGACCGCATTAATCAACGGCCAGCCCTACAAAACAATGAATTCTGCTCACTGACAAAGATTTAAAAATAAAACTCTTGACTATAGTGAAATAAAATTATAGATTTTCAGCTTCATGAGCACGAAAACGCTTTTAACAAACATACTTTTCCAAACTTTATGCTTTCAAAAAGGCCAAATTTGGAGCATATTGCTCCAAAGTTTGGGCGTTATCTCAACGCCATAAAAACAAGTTTCAAGGAGGCAGGGGTCGTTTCCCTTCTCGTCTGTACAATTTGTTTGTTATCTTCTTAGAATGCTCTTAGCTCTGCGAGGTCTGCCTTGTGAACGCCCGTTTTGATTCGGGCTGCATCTTTATCGCGTACCCCCCAAACGTTTTATTGATAACATTCGGTGTGTATATTATTCCTATATGTGTGTATTTATTTGTATCATTCACCTGCAGATCGCCGAGGTGTAAAACCTATTTAGAAAATATCGTTTGGTACATTGAAGCAAAGCGAACCGGAAAGAGTTGCATGTTTGTGTTGGAAACTCTGTACTTCCAACATATAAAAACCGGAATTCTTCAGACTAAAATCGCCTCCTAAAACACGCATAAAAAAATCGCTATTACTGAAAAAAAAAAAATTATCTGTATCCGTTTGGCTTCATGCTTGCAAGAAGGGGTTACGCCTTTTGATCTTGACGTGTAGTGTATGTTATTGCCTCGACTCGTATGTTCCATGTGTTATCTAGCTTCGCAGGAAGCTAAGGCTCTTGGCAGTGCAAACGCTACTAGCAAAACGTCGGGCCGCCGAAGGTTTCTGGAGTCCTTTTTTTAAACCCTTTCGACCAGCTTCGATAGCCTGCGTGTTTCGTTCCGTGTAATGCCTGTAAAATTCGGCAAGTGACTTATATCAGAACTCTCAAAAAATATTGAACTCCTAGCTTTTGTTAATTCTTCCGTTTTCACGTCAGTCTGTGGGGGCTAGGCAGTATTCATTTCAGGTTTGACGACATCACAGTTAATGCGTGTTTGTGCAGGAGTTTGTGTGCGTGCGTGGATGTGTACATGTGTGTGTGTGCGCGCGTACGTGAGTATGTGTGTGGGCGTGCGTGTGTGTGCGTGTGTGCGTGCGCGCGCGCGCGTGTGTTTGTGTGCCTGCGTGTGTGTGTCTACTGTCATGTCCCAGCGTAGGACTGACAGCAAAATTAAGCCCCTGTTGGAAATCCTTAAACCTCAACTTGAATGGAATGACAATAGGCCCAAATTTCACTAATTGCATATTGCTGAGTGGGACAAATGGAAACGGGCCAACGAGGGGAGGCAGAAATAACCAGGGACTTTGATTTTCTTAAATCGAATAGTTCATGGGATGCCGCACATAAGGAGACGTCACTTAACGCAAGGCCACGGAACGCAGTTTCTCACTAAATTTAGTGAGGGATTCGTTGGGACGAAATGTCACGTCTCACGCGAGAGGCCGCGGTGTCAAGTCGTTTTATCACACGGTATCGCGACGTCACTCTAAGTGCCGCGCGACGTGACGTTACGGTGTCGAGTCGTGGCGTCGCGTGATATCATAACCTCACATGACGTCGATTTCCAGCTGCAGTCCTACTCCTCCGTTGGGCTGCGAGTACTTTGGCTCAACATGATAATCAAAGCTTGCGGTGTACTATCGCCACTCGTTAGTATGCGTGTGCAACTAGTGTCATAAAATTTGTCCAAAAACAAGACCCATCGATGTTTTCTTTGTTTTTTTTTTTATTTGGCTGCATTTTCTTGTTTTAACTTCTAGACTGTCTGCCGTTAAGAGGACAACAAAATATAGGCCACTTTTAATTATTTATATAGGTGGAAACTAAAGAATTTATTTTTAAAAACTACCATAGTTACGTCGGTGTTTAATGAAGATTTCGACCGGTTGAGGTAGTCTTCTACCGTCTCTGCTTCTATCTTCTATTTCCTCGACATTTTCCTTTTCGTTCGAAATAAGCAAACAAAGAGAAACCGTCACTAGAACAAACAGATGTCTTTGCTTTACCACTGAACGCTTTTGCGGTTACGTTCAACAGAATGAAGTCACTGGTGGCAGCAAAGTATTTAATCACGAAAGAAATTAAGTCGCTGCACAGTTCACCGAAAGAAACAGAAAACATTAATAGACGAGACTGTTTAATTAACCTTCATTCGCTGCTTCATTTGTTTTAGAAAAAAACTAGCTTCGATCAAGTCAAAAGTGCAATCGACTCGCTGGTCCGTGGTTCTTGTGCATGGCGTCTTCTCGCAACATTGAGGCACCCTTTTGGAGGTGCAGCCGTAGTGTCATGCCGAGTTCTCAGCAGACAAGACAAGTCACTTTTGTTGGTTCTGTTGGGATTTTCATTCTTTGTTATGTATAGCTTGTAGTTCGTTACAAACGAGTGTACTTAAGGTGTTTTAGGAATCAGCAAAGGACAATTAATCCGCACACCGCAAGAAATATTGTCAACGTACTCTTCTAGACATTAGCGGAGTAAAAAGAAACAGCAGATTTCCTTTCCTCGCCTATATGAAAGGAAACAGCCTGATGCTTATGTCTTTCCAAAGAAGCGCGACAACGCCACCATGGCCGTTACTTAGATCAGTAAATTATTTTGGTAGGCGAGTGTGCGATGCGAAGAACTATATACATACCCGCACACGCAGTTGAGCAGCGTCACCAATTTGCGCTGAATGGGGCTCATGGTTGAACACCGCGTTAGCAAGGGTCGAAAACTGGTCGGTTCACGGCATACGATGCCTGCTTGAATTTTCAGATGTCTCCATACTATACTCAGATCACCGCATGCGTGGCACTGGACTCTCACGTGCCCACCATTGACGTCTCTTTTCTTCTGCTAGTAATGGGCAATTGGTTCCTGAACTCAGTCCTAAAAAATCTTAAGCCTAATTCATAATGACTTACTCCCCCCCCCCCCCCCCCCCAATCTATGACAGACAAACTGTGACCGGATGGCTCAATGTCGCAAACAGGCATGAGAATAGGGCAGGGCTGGGTTTCCTCAACAGTTCGACTCTAAAGTAAAAAGAGGAGGTAGGGTGGTTTGAGTGAAAGAAGGGCTCGAAGACACTAGAGGGGTGAAAGAGGATTCCAAAAATCCGGAAACTCGCCGTCGTGGCGTGCCTAATCGAAAAATTCCTGTGTGTGCAGCGAGAGAGAAGGTCGCGGACATTCCCTGGAACGAAGCCACGGCGACGCTCCTGGAAAATGGTACCGCGGCTCCGCAGAAAGATATGTACGTACGTCACGCCGTCCCCCCCCCCCCCCCCCCCCCCCCCTTCTCTAGGTCCCTCCTTGTGTCAGTAAGCGACACTTCGCCAACAGACAGACAGACAGAAGCGGACAGCTGCGACCGCACCGCGGTGGTGTCCATCTCTCTTCTTGTGGTAGCCGCGATCCTCCTCTTGGAAGTCTCGGGGTGGGTTAGGCCTAGCGATCTTTCACAACTAGAAGACTGCGAAGAGATCGAGGGTTGTCGGGGCTTACCGTTGGCGGGAGATTGAGGAGGTAAGGGGAGGTCACTTTAAGAGGGCGAGGGAAAAAGTGGGTGAGCGGGTACTTACGTATTTAGAGGCTGTCACTTGGCGGATGACAGATTGGTCGAGGACCGTAAGCCGCATTCGAAGATGGAGCCACCCACCAGAGTTCTAGACATTTCCGCTTTGGACGAGGAATGATGGCGTTACTTTTTTATATGCGTGTGTGCTTGTGTTGGGGCGGCTGTAGTGTTTGGTGACGGTGGATGAAGTAGTTTTGATTGCTTGTTTTTTTTTCTTGTTTTTTCTTTGTTAAATAGCGTGGGTCGATCCACCGGGTGAGCCTGGAATGAAATAAAATGACAACGAAAGGAACGAACTCTGAGTGAGTATTGCATCCGGTGTCTTGGGGACTTTTAGGGGGGAGAGAACGCAGATTCCCTGGTGGTTTGAGTCTCGAAGTATGTACGGTCCCCGGTCTTGCGTGGCGTTTCTTTGAAACATTCGCCTTGTAGGTTCATTTCTCATTTCATTTGCCTCGTGAAGCGGGTTTCTCGAAGTAGAATGACAGTACGCATTATTACCCTTTTGATTGAGTGACGCAATGATGTAGTACGGGCGTGCTTACTCAGCGGTATTTCTGGCCTCCGTGTGTCTATCATGCAAGTATGCAAATAAACTTTCTCCTCGTGTCTGAGTTTGCTTTTTTTTTTTCATGGGTTTCTGTAATTGCTTTGGCTTCGTTTCAGACGACACTGGGTTTTTGTGTCAGTTGTAACAATTCGTCAGTCAAGTGTGTTCCTTTTTATGCTAAGGGAGAATGTATACCTTCGAATGACAGCTTATTGTTCGAGGCTTAGTTTAAAATTTTACTTTCAGGAAAAATGAACTGGTATGCGAGCACGTGAAAAAGAGATATACTTATGTTAATTTGTTTCTGCATTTCGTCGCTATGTAATGGGAAAATAAACTACTTTTTGTTCTATTTTATTATTTTTTTTTGTTTAATGTTGCCATTTTCTGCGTACCGCCAACTATTCAATTGGCAGATCCTCAAAATTCGCGTAAAAGAATTTTCAGTAATTGTAAAAGAACGCCTGTATAAAAAGGAGCGGTTTAAGAGAGAAAGGCGGTTATAAAAAGTAAATCCATAATTGTAATACTGGTACAGGTTTTTGAGCCATACTGACGTAGTGAAGATTTGTTAAGGTACCTAAGTCAAATTTGGGGGTTTTACGTGCCAAACCAACGACGGGCATCTGGCACGCCACAGCGGAGGACTGAGGATTAATTTGGACCACCTGCATGGGGTTCTTTTGACGTGCAACCGAAAGCTCGGTTACACGGCGCCTCCTCCGCAATAAGCCTCCGTCAGATTGCGGGCACCTCGGCCGGGATGTTAAGGTACCTAAGCGACTTAAAATATTTCCTCACTCCACTGCGTCTACAATATAGAGTTTAGAGTGGCTACAAAAAAGTGAAACCAAGACGCGAATATAGCCACGTGATCGTCTTGCTTATATATTATTAAGACTTTGTAAGCAGTTATTTTATAAGCAACAGCCTGTAAATCAATAATAATACAGAATAAAACAAAATTTAAAGTTGGGTAGAACATAATTTCCGAGAAATGTCAACGAAATCTCTATAACTTAGTTTTTTTTTGGCATGAACTACATTCAATGTCAATTAAAACAATAATCGCGTACGTTGGTTTTATTACCATCACACTTTATGTAATTAAACTTCATAAAGTGCGTGATCTACAAAAAAAAATCAAATGATAAACTCCTGGCCAGACAGGAGTTTATCATTTGATGTCAGAACGAATGTTTTGTTGTCGTTCGCCAGAATGCAAACCTTAAAGTCTTTTTTTCTTCGAGCTTGGCGATCTGGGCCTTCACTCTCAAATGCTGTGTGAGCACCACTTCACTACGCCTCTTTCATTCTTCAAACAGGGACAAGGGCAATTCGATTGTAAGAAACAAAAACATCAGTCTCTCATCAGCTGTCACTTGGCGAAACGACCACCAGCGACGGCTTAGAAACCCAAAACGCAAATAACGCCTTTCGTATATTTCGCCGCTTCATTTATCTGCATGGGAGCAGACATGCCACTCGTCAAGAGGAATTTCACGCTAACAATGTTTGTATATAACCTCGGCATACATGGGGATTGTCACAGGGTGTAAACGAGAGCGGCTGGCCCCAAGCCATGGATTACACAAAATTATTTCGACGACTTTTTTATACCTCTTATTGATTGTACATGAAATGACGGGTCGCTTCCGTGTCTTTTTTTCGTTTTAAATTATTTTTGTGGAGTAGGCTAGCCAAAATAAAGTTAATAAATAGACTGACCAGTGAACCGTCTTTTACCGCCTGACCCATATCTCTGCGCCTGAGTATCTGCATGAGAGCGTGATCACGTGGTCAAAGGCAGACGTTTGATTGGTCCAGCGACCACGTATACCTTCCACCGTCCTTTAATTCAATTTAGCGGAGGACGGAGTGGTCTACCACTAGCGTTATTTTGATTTCGTGACTGCAGTTCTCTCGTTCAAGTGGAGGAGATCCCCCTGCAGGTTATTACCGTCGGAGGCATCTCAAATACTGGGGTGACAAGCATCAAGTTGAATTATGCCCCTGTTACCGCTCATGGCCTTTAGGCATACGGGTGGTTGCACACCTCCCTCATTCTTTTAAGTTTCTGCACCCAACCCGTAATTATTGGCTGCTTGTATAACCTTTAGAATCACTCGTCGCCATCGCGGTTTAATATGATGGCGGTAAAAATAGGTGTATCTTTATAACAAAACGAAATAAAACAAAAAAAAACGGCAATGACTTTTTTTTTTTAATTAAAACTCAACAATTATAACCAACACGGTGTCCCATGTAGTTCAAATTCAATCTATAGAGGGCGTCCGCGAGTCATTAAGTTATAACCGTTTCGTCAATGAGTCGGCAGTACGGCGACGTGCTCACGCAGGCTTTCTTGATAACGTAGTTTGTATTGTCAAATTCTGGCTTTAGAGAAGTCTTTCATTACTTCTTCGATAGAGCTTTTATCTTCAAACGCAATAATTTTTCAATGTTCGCTGAGATTCATTCCCTAGACATCGACTTTGTAGAATTCCGCCGAAACTTGTATCCGAGGTGTTTACAACTAGACATACTTATACGTGAGTCTTATGCTGTATTTAAACTTGATGCACTTTTTTTTCTGACAAAACTTTGTTTACAAAAGAAAACAGAGAACAGAAAACGCAATAGATTTACGATTGCCGCTGTGTTCGCCTCTTGTTGAGGGATGGAGATTGTCTCGTTGAATGTTTTGACTCGGTGTGTGTTTTGACCAGGGTGTCGAACCGGAACCGAACCGAACCGAAAACCGGAACAGAACCGTTATTTTTAGCCGAACCGGAACTGAACCGAACCGAAATCTTCGCCGCCATCTTGGAACTGAACCGGAACGGAACCGGAAAAAAAATATAACGGTAACCGGTTCAAAACGGTTCACGGTAATTTTTTTTGTTAGTATTACAAATTTATTATTTGGGAATAAAAAATTGGCACGTGAAATCCTCTAAGTATTGATCAAATCGTCATATACAGAATTCCAATGTATAATAAATCCTGGTTTTTTGCGGCGCTTTCTTATTGGCACTATGAATAGCCATGTGTCACATCGTCACGTGACGTCATAATGTCAAGACATGCTGTCAAGTAATGTCACATCACGTGACCCAGTGACGTCACGTGACTCACCGCGTAAAGTCGATTCAAATTGAGGATGTCGCTAGATCTATTAACGTTGTTGATACCGTGACGTCACATGACATCACAACTTCGCACTGAGAGTCCCGTGACACCATGATGTACCCGATTTTCATGATCCCGAGTCAAATGCTCTGGTTCATGACAACCAGTATCGCCAAACATTCGGGTAACGGCTCGTGTTCAACTGAAAAATTATGGTGGGCCCGGGTCCCACTAGAGCTAGAAGCAGAAGCAAACGAAAGCGACAAGCCTCAGACACATGCAGCATGTTTGCGATGGTACCTTTATACGGCTTTGAGTTGTTCGGTGCTCGCGAAGTTAGCAGGAGTGTTTACAAGCCTGCAAATGGTACCATCGTGTGCATGATACTCGTGTTTGAGCATAGCCTTCTTTATTCTACAAAGCCTGTCAAATCGCGAAATACTCTGGTTTAAGGCTAGCCGCTGTCGTTTGTTTCTGTTTGTCGCTTTAGTGGGGCTCGGGCCCCATTATAGCCCAACTAAAACTATATCTGAAGATTAGCCCATGCTTCGCTTTGCCAACCCTGCTTATGACTATGATAAACACTGACGCTGCATATATTAGGATCAGATCACGTGGCTGATAGTTCTAATTGCGATTTGAGGAGGGGAAAGCTGTTTCATTTCTTTCTTTCGACTGTCTCTCATTTCTCGGAGGAACAAACTAATGGATGCTTTTGCAAGTTATCAACGTCAGGAATTACAACCTGGCGGTATTTATTGAACTGAAGGTAAAAAAAAAAATGCTGCACGGCCCATTTTACATGTATGCACACCATTGAGGCTCTCAAACATGTTTTCGTTATTGCTGAACTGCCTCAGAAAGTTGTACCGAGAATAGAAGTGTTAAAGGGTCTAAATGTGACGTATTAGTCCGACGTTACATGGAACTATTAGTGTGTACGTGAGGGATAGCTGAAAAGAAAGATCCTAGTGGTCTCACGGGGATAGCCAAACGTTGGCAGCCGCTCTAAGTCTCACAGGAGTGTCGTTCTCAAGTTCTCCAAGTTTTGACCGCCCTGTATTTTGTTTAACCTTCACAGTTTGGTGCAAAGTAAAAGCAAGGAAGAATTACTGTTAACGAGTGACACAAATATAATTGTCGAGTGAACACCACTCAATACGGAGCAGGCAATCCCTGAGGAATAAAAAGTATTTTGAGGAGCAACTAAAAAAAAAAGGGAGTGGGGAAGGGGGTAGTTTTAAAGCATACTGTGTCGTAAAGATTCCTCTACCGCGCACTTTCGGCGCAGACTAGAAAGCGTGGCCTGGAAACGATAGTGACAGATGGGTAGTTGGTAAAACTTTTATTTGTAAAAACACTCTTGCCAGAAAGAACGTTTTCGCCGCGCCAGATACTCGCGCCGTGTCTAACGACGATGCACCAACAAGAAAAATGTGTGCCTCTCAAATACATAGCTTGCACTGAGCGCGAAAATTTTGCAGCGTGCATTTTGCCCCATCGGATTTGATATTCTCAGCAAGAACAACTCGCAATGACAACCAGTATCTAGTGCGATTACGTCACGTGCAAACCATGTTAACTACTTCAGCTTTCTGGTGAAGTGCGACGTTCGCAACACTAGCAGTAGACGTCCAAGGTGTAAAGTTGTGTAGTATTTATAGCAGTCTCGCGATGATATACGGCAGCCTAATGAAATGTTGCAGCACATGACTGATAAAGAACAGAGTCGTGAAGTAAGGTCCCAAAACAAGTGCACGTAAAACCTAAGATAACATTAGTAGTATCTCGCGACGTTTCGAGCTGAGGCAAGCTGACGCCCAAAAGTGACTTATATTAGGATTCTAAAAATCTTCATTTGCCCTGCGAGGAATCTATGTTTAATTAGGAATATCATTTTATGCATTTCTATGCATCTCTTTTTGCAGCAAAGCGTTGTGTAAGGGATTATTTAGAAAAAATTGCGTGTCATCTCCTTATTTCTGCACATTTCGTGTATTTGCCTTGCGATATATCATGTGACCACAGTGTTTTTTGGCATACCCTGCAACCCAGTATTTTACACTGCAAAACACCTAACAAAAGCACGTTGCCGAAGACTCAACAACTGGCGTATTTTCGAGTATCGTCTTTCCGTGTCGGTTTCAGGCGGTTATGTGAACTTCATAAAGTCAAATTTATCGATGATAATACAAATATACTTAATTCCTGTCTGAAGATTTGGCAGCATAAATAGAAGATCCTCACCTCAAAGATATATAAGTAAATGCACTTTTAAATTATCTGAAAGATGTTCTGCAAATCTTTTTCGGCGCTTTTATCCTCTATAGACACGTTATAGGTGATTTGGAAAAGCTTTAAATAATGTTGTTGTTTTTTTTTGTTTTTTTTTGAAGCTAATTTAAATAACTATATGTGTTCCTCACGCATATATAACTTCTCAAATATATAGAAGTTTATTATTGCGTTTTTTATGTGTTTTTATTATCGCCTTTTTTTACTGGAACGAATGATGGAACTATGACGATTGCACACTTAAACTCTCAGAAAGTGTCCAATTAAGTAGCTTCCGAATTGAGTAGAGCATGAAATCCCACTTTGTTCTATTTGACAAAAATCATCAATTAGAGAGGGTGATGCTTATTTGCAAATTAAATTGACCGGCATTTTGTCAAGAGCAAACCTCAGAACCAGGCTATGCCAGTTTATCCAATATAGAAAATGTTCGCATGGGTAAGCACTGTTTTAGGTCAGATTCGATCTCAGTACGAAGGTGCTCATAGGTTAGAGTGAACAATTTCAGCCACTCCTTTTTGCATGATTCGTCGCCCGCATCATGGTGCTGAGAGCAAACAATGCTAGTTAGAAAAAACAAGCATTGCGATTGTCGCTTAGTGTTTTTATAAAATATAGAGTGGAAGGACTTGTCCCGTGACTTTCGTGACATTTTTAAAATTATATTGCCTTAAGATCAGTCGTCTCGTCGTCATATATATATTGTGAAACGTATTCCGTAAAACACATTTTATGGTATATATGGCGACGAGGTGCCCATTTCATGATTTTATTCACTGTAATTAATTTCTTAGTTCAAGGGCAAAACCACGATTCAACATCTAATACTGCGATACAAAGTTGTACCTGTCACGGGTATTTTAGGAAACCTACTTCACTTCGCGAAAACATTTCGATTCAGGTACAATGTATGTGACTCTGGTAAACGAAGGGAGGTTGAGTCGTATAAACACGACGTTTGGTATGTTAATGGAGATTTTTCTTTCTTGTTGTGTAGGTATAAATAACAGAATTTTTAAATTTTTGTACCTGAAAATAAAACTGGATTGAACAAACGATAAGAAAAAGAAACGTAAACGACTTATTTTTCGTGGGCTCAATATTTCGCGATTTAGGTCAAAGCTAAAGTTTTGGAATAATTCGTGGGTTGTAATTTTCTCGACGCGGTGGAATCTCACTATAAATTTCAATCTGTTTACATTTTACCGAAATTGTTCGCGGGACCCATCTTTCGCGAATCGTAGGCGATTCGCGAAATTTTCAAAAATAGGTCCTCGCAAAAATCAGATTGTTTACAGCAGTTAGTTTCATGGCCTAAATAGTGCCCATTGACAGAACAACGCAGAAAATATATTCTCAATTTAGCGGTTCAAACCGGTTCGAACCGGTTCGAACCGGTTTGAACCGTTATTTTTGCGCCCCGGAACTGAACCGGAACTGAACCGAAAGCCGTGAACCCGAACCCGAACCGAACCGATAAAAATATCGGTTCGACACTCTGGTTTTGACCTCTTCGCACATTTTGCATTTGTGGACATTTTGACGAGCGATGACGTGACCTGGTGAACATTTGAACTCAATTGACGTTATTTCTACAGCGGAGCTGTTAAGGGCCAGTTTCCGCAGGATCGTGTCCCCCGCAAAGAAATGAAGACACCGAACTCTGGACACCTACCGCCATCTATGAGCGACGGCGGCAAGCTACGTATCTGATTGTCGCCGACGCTCATAGATGGCGGCAGCCTTTTCACTCTGGCTTGCCGACTTGGGGCCGGCCATTACTTTCCACTGCACAGCTCCGCTGGTCTTCCTTCTTCACTAGAATGGAAAGGACAAAAGTTTTTCTTTGTACACTTTGAACTCAAGTGGTGGAGAATTTGAGCTCCTCTAACATCACGCGCTGTTCGAACTTGGGAGGGGATATACATATATGCGTAGTCCTCAACATCCAGCATGTATGATATAGGACTAGGAGCATGTCAGATTGCTGATACATCGTAAAAAAGCAGACTTAGGAAATAATCCGTTACGATTCGCGGATTACACAGGTTACTTGTAATCCATGACTTTTCCAAGTATTCTTTTAATGGCCACATTACATTTTCGAGGCAGTTCTCTGTAACGTAAATTAATTCATCTTGGGACACAGCGCAAACAACAGACGTGGACGAAGAAGAAACACACGGGACGAGCGCTGACTATCAACTGAATTATTTCAATAGGAAAACACATTAAAACGACCATTCATCTTCTGCAGTTCACCCCCCCGTCTGTGTATTACAAGACACTTTCATAGCGGCGTGACGGCACGTGTTGCTATCCCAAATTCAAAAACGCCGCCTCACTGTCCAGCAGTGCCAAAGACGGTTGGCTGACACACGATTTTCCCGCCCTTTTTATTTGGTACGCTTCTACTATCTCTCTAGACACTTGGTCCCTGTGTCTGAACAAACCTTCAGTGTCACTGAATCTCGGCTCACAGTTACACTCGCGACAATGCATTGCAAGATGAGAGTATGCACACCCCTTCAACGAACTCTGGTGCTCTCTTAAACGGATGTTCAAACAGCGCCCCGTTTGGCCAATATACACCCGCCCACATGAAAAAGGTATCCTATACACTGCTCCATCGGTGCATTTCATGTGGGCGGGTGTATATTGGCCAAACGGGGCGCTGTTTGAACATCCGTTTAAGAGAGCACCAGAGTTCGTTGAAGGGGTGTGCATACTCTCATCTTGCAATGCATTGTCGCGAGTGTAACTGTGAGCCGAGATTCAGTGACACTGAAGTTTTGGTTCAGACCAGGGCCGTAACCAGGGGGGGGGGGGGGGGGGGGGGGGTTAGGGGGTTCTGCCTCCCCCCCCCCCCCCCCCCCCCCGAAATTTTTTTCTGGGTACGGCCCTGGTCGGTGCACTTGCAGCCAGCCGATTTTAATCTCCACCTCTGCGCACGCGCGGTGGCGTCGGTCGGCTACTGGGTACCAAACCGGGACCGGTTCTCTGGTTTGCTATAACTCTCCATTATATGCCACCGATGCACATGATTCATAGACAATAGACATTTTCAAAATTGCCACCGTTGTCCCCGAAACCCCCCTCCCCCCCCCCCCCCCCCCCCCCCCGAAATTTTTTCCTGGGTACGGCCCTGGTTCAGACACAACCAAGTGTTAGAGATAGTAGAAGCGTACCAAAGAAAAAGGGCGGGAACCTCGTGCGTCTGCCAACCGTCTTTGGCACTGCTGGACAGTGAGGTGGCGTTTTTGAATTTGAGATAGCAACACATGCCAACACGCCGCTATGAAAGTGTCTCGTAATACGCAGACGGGGGGTGAACTGCAAAATGGGAATGATCGTTTTCATGTGTTTTCCTATTAAAATAATTCAGATAGTCAGCGCTCGTCCCGTGTGTTTCTTCTTAGGTCCACGTCTGTTGTTCGCGCTGTGTCCCAAGATGAATTCCCACCAACTCGCCTAACTATCCATTCTTCTAAGTAAATTAATCATTAAATTTCAGTAACGGATTGCATTATGATCACTCGTTACTCTCTTAAAAATCTACTCTATCCCTGAAATTGGATTATGCAATAGTGTTCGCCTAATTCTGTTTTTTTTTTTTTTTTTGTTACTGTTTGTTTTTCTCTTCGGCGGGGGAACATCCGGTCGCCGACCAACCCTTGCACCGAAGACACCGTGACCGAAGGCTAGCTCGGAATTTGTAGTCTCTTTATTTCCTCTTCTTTTAACTTTGACCAACGCAGCCGACGGTGTAGTTTGCCGGTAGATTGTGTACCCCGTTTCCCCTTACGCTGAATCGCAGCGGCCGTTAGGAGCCATCGGAGCCAGTCCTAATGCCGTGTGCGTGTCATGTGAGCTTCGGAAAGGGCTGCAGCTTCACGCGGACGTTTATTCGCGGGTACGCACGTCCACATCGCTGGACCGACGGGATGGCTCGTATGTAGAGTCCGCTGCTTTCTTCGTAAGGTGAAACTGACTACAGTGGCTGGACGTGCTGAGATGGCGAAATGGAAGACAGGTGGATAATTTAGGCGCGGATTACACACCCGAAAGTGAGTGAGCGCGCGCCCCGAAGACCTTCAGGTATGCGTGCAGGTGGAAGCAATGTTTAGTCAGTTGAGCTGCGAAGGGGTGGCACAGTTGACGCCGGACGCTGGAACGCGGGGAGCAGTCGGAGCGACGCGTCGCTTCACGCCTCCGATTGTGTGAACGCATACAGGCGGTTGTCGTTGGGACACCGAGAACGCCGAAGCAAGGTCTTCTACTGTTTCAGACGCCAGTGCGAGAGCCGCGCCGTTTTCGTCACCGTCCGAACCCCGGTTCGCGCTTTCACGCGTTCCTTTGTTTTGATGTCAGAGCAATCTTCACTTGCTGTTCTAGAAGTTTCTTGGAGCGACTCTTGGTGCGACTCTTGGTGCGACTCTTGTTGCGACTCTTTTTTTTTTTATAGGTACCATGCCATTGTTTAAAAGCGCAGAGCACTCGCTGTCCCTAGAGTATCATTCCGTACTCAATGCTTGCTGCTTCTATAATTGAAATACGGAATGACACTGTAAGGACTGTGGCTGCTTTGCCTTTTTAAACAATTGCACACTGCTAGCCAAGAGCCCCACCAGGGAACTTATAGAAGCTGCGAGCAGTGAAAGATGGGACGACACTTTAGGAACTACGGGTGCTCGGCGCTCTTCAGCATTGTTTAGCAAACCCCCTTCCTCCTCGCCCCCCCCCCCCCCCCCCCTTCCCGCATTTCTTGGACTTTCTGGCCTCCTAATCCAGAGTAGGTATGCGCAGTAGACCACTTCAGCTCACATTCTCGCGCTCCTTCCCATTCACATCCTCTTTGAAGAACCTGACAACCTTGACGACGTCCTCGACGTCGTCCTGGTAGGCCGTCGTAGAGGTTGTCCTAAGCGTCGTCTTTGAAGGTCGTCCTAGACGTCGTTCTAGAGTTCGTCCTAGACTTCGTCCTCTAAGACGTCGTCTTCGACGTCATCCTAACGTCATCCTAGAGGTCGTCCTAGAGGTCGTCCTTGAGATCGCCCTGGAGGTCGTCCTAGAGGTCGTCCTGACGTCGTCCTCGAGAGGATGACGTCATTCTCAACGTCGTCCCTGAGGTCGTCTTTAACGTCGCCCTAGAGGTCGTACTAAACGTCGTCCTCGACGTCCTTCAGGTCGTCTTAGAGGTCGTCCTATACATCGTTTTTGATATTGTCTTTCCCGACATCGTCTTAGACGTCTTCCTTGGGGTTATCCTCGACGAATGCTATCGCAATTCATAGACAGCCATTAATAACGGTTTCTGCAGCAATTTTCAATGTGGCTCGCGTGAATTTTTTGTCTGCGTCGTCATAACTGGTTCTTGCCCAACCAGACTGTAGAAAACTTTTTTTAAAAATTATGTTTGTATTTTTTGTGTGTGTTGCAGTGATGGGAAGTGGAGTGATGTGATTGGTGCGCCATTTGAGTCAAACTGCGCCAAAGGGTTTGTCCTGCAACACCCTGCTACATTTAGCCCAAATGTGAGGAACTCGCACCAACATTGCGCCAAAACGTGATTTCGCTTTATTAACACTGAAAATATAATGGCTCAGGACCCACTACACGTCCGGATCATTATGGTGGGTGTGTGCGAATTTTCAGAATTTTCGATTACAGCCGCAAATAACGTACTATACTATTTGATCTCTTTGTCAGTGTCCAACACTGACAGTACTCGGAATTTTCGCAATATCTCTTTTGCTCGTAGTTTGCTATGGCGGGTGCGCTTCCCACCACGCTGGTGTGTACTGCCTTGAAGCGACAACCGCGAAATAAGCATCGAGATTTCGCTCGTCTTGCTTCATGAATGTTAATGTAACAGCTCCTATTTGCAGGATAGGTTTCTTAACAAAACTGCGACTATTATTTATTATGAACAAAAATATTGTAACGATATCCTTTTTTTTAGGTTTGAGGTTTAGCAAGGGTACTTACTTACTCTCAAGAAACTTTATATGATCTGCTCTGCAGGCTTTTTTTTCTTCAACTTTTTGGTTTACTTGTCACCTTTATATATGTTTTGTCCGTTCAAGGCATAGTCAGTAGAATAAATTAAAGCTCAATTAGCTGAAGCAGTGGAAGGAGCTTGGGAGTAACCGTCGACTCTGACTGGATTGTTCTAAGAAGACATACTTATCGTGCACATGCCGATCTTTAGTATCGCCGAAGTTCTACATACAAAATTACATTAATGTGCATAATTTAATGACAAAATATCTTTAATATGAATTAAGAATTTCAGTTTTATTACCACCTTTGGAACTCAAATGAGACACCAATTTATGTGCTCAAAATTACGTTAACATTATTTCAGGGGAATAAACTGTTTGGTTTCCATTTCATTTCGTGCCTGAACTGACCCTTCACAGCAGCTTATACTATCCATGCATCGATGATCATCTTGTTGCTATGCCTAGTGCTTCTATGTGCAACTAAACAGCTGTGTTTGAGGGAATCAAACCAGCCGTTGCACAGAAGTGTGAAGGCAAAGGAGGCATGTTTTGTTTGGAGAGGCCAGCACACGAATCTTAACATATAATATTCACAGAGGTACGAAGCAAAATAAAGCGTGTGCTTGTGCTCCAAAACTACTTTTTCCTGCTTCATAATGAACCTTTGGCTACTCCAAGAGGCGCTACAATAAATGACTCGGGCTAATCACATCATCGAAAATGCCCGAGTCCTTGTAATCTATCGCAGTATTTTTTGTTGTTTTTGGTGATTGCACTAGCCGTGCCTGCGCGCGTTTACCCCACGCTTCGTTCTTCACCGCTCGAAAAAAAAAACACACACACACAAAAAAAAACTTTCATCTTTTTCACTCTGGTGAAGAAGAAGGAAGAGCAACAGAGCTGGTAGCTTCTGCCCTCGACGGAGGTTTTCCAGGCGAGCGATCTGCTCTTCTTTCGCGAAGGAATCTGAAGCGCCCGACGCAGTGGAACTTTAGGCGATAGCAGCCTCGCGGCGGTTGCGGAACCATTCGCTCTCCTGCGCACATCGCCGCTCGTTCTGCTCCCGTTCTTCTTCCTCCGAAGAAAGGTTGCCGCCACCTATGAGCGACAGCGGCAACCAATTGTCTGGTTGCCGCCGTCCCTCATAGATGGCGCTGGCTGTCCAGTGTTCGGTGTCATAATTGTTTTGCTGGTGGACACGATCCTGGGAAACCTAGCCCTTACCAACTCCGCTAAAAAAAACACTTTAGATTTAGGTTTAGGCTTACTGAAATCATCTTCAGAACCGTCAAAGGGTTCCTCAAGCTAGGATATTCATTAGGGTGCCGGTTTCCAAGGCGATGTGCACAGAACGAAGCTGTCGACGCAACTTAGCACGATGTGCCGATAAAGCGAACTCTGGGCAACTCTAGAAAATGAACTGTCGACGAAACATCGCAGTGTCGACGAAACGATCTGACCATGAAACGCCGTTCGACGAACTCATTGACACTGGTCGGAAACGTCAAAAGCACGAGAGTATGACATTAAAAAAGATGCTTCGATGCACTTTAGCACCTGCGCAACCACGAGCTCTGCCGAAACCCGAGCGCTCAGGTTTTTACCCTCGATAATATTTCGAAGTCTCACGAGCACACAACCAAAGCGCGACGAAAGGCAACTCGCGTGGTCTGGAAGCAAAATTTCTGTTGCATTTTTTACTACCGACTATTAACATTAAACATATTGCACCCTTTCTTAAATTACTCAGTATACGGTCACAATATGGGATATTGAATGCAGCAACGTAAAAGTAGCTTGTAACGAGCAAAGTGACCAACTGCTTTTTCTTTACGGAAGTCATTAGTAACGCTAACTTATTAAATTTAGGGCTCAGTAATTAGTAATTGTAATCCATTACATTTTTGTTTGTTTTTCAAGTAACCGGGAGGAGTCTTTGTAAGAAAAGACATGATGTCGGCAGCAGACATGAACGACGGAATTATTGGCGTACACTCCTCCAAGCATGTGCGAATCATGTTTGCCTCGTACATACGCGAGCTTTCTAACATATCTGCTGACAGTTCTGGTATGACCTACATGACGAGGTTGACAGGCGAAAAAGAATCCCGAACATGGCAGTGTGACTGTCTTTTGTGTGATGTATCATCAGCGTGTTCAATTTCTTCCTTCACAGTTGCCAACTCAGATTCCCACCGCAGGCACCGCACGGCCCTCGCTAAATAAAGACGGGCATTCCAGCAGCAGCAGCAAACCAAACACCGGCAAGGAATACGCAAGTTATTTACGTTGGTCTTTTCGACTTCGTAGTGTCCACGCACGTCATGGCGTGGAGAGTCACTGTGGTGCAACAAGCGTGAAATGAATGGTCCGGGGCCATTTGTCAGCATCAGCTTAAAAAGGGAGAACCATTGTTGCTACTACGTCCCCGCTTTCCTTTTTCTTTCCTTTTTTTTTTTTTCTTTCAGGGTATCGACGACGGTTGTCCGTGCTATTCTCCCGGCATCTGTGACTCTCGGCGTCTTTTTTTTTTTTTAGTGGCACCTGCGTTTGACTGTGTATCAGTCGGGCGTTGCTTGGCTCGGGGACCTTTAGAAAGACCTCTGAATGAATTCGAGGCTCGGCCAAAAAGGAAAGGAGGGAGGGATACGATCGAATTCCTCGGGGAATTAGAAGTCGTTGCTGTTTCTGGTCTGGGCGCAAAATATCTGCCCGCTTTTTTAAATTCTTTTCTATCTCGCGTCAGTTGTTACGTCTTTTAAGCCATTTGCTCAATAAGTTGCTTTATTTATTTCGTTGCTGGCTTGTTTTTTTTTTTTTTTTTTTGTATGCTTTGTGGGCACGCCCAGCGGCTCTTTAAACTGTGAGCGACACAAGTACTATACCGATGCCTGTAGAATGTTGAAAGATGTCCTGTTCCCGTCCTCGTCCTCGTCCTCGCTGTTTTATACTTTCAAGTTTTGTAGAATAATTATTCTTGTTGTCTTCTTTTCGTGCGCCGTACCACGTTCCGGAATTTTTTTTTTTTTTCGCTCGTTTTTATTATTTGTCTTTCTTTTTTACGCTTTTAATTTCTGATGTTACTTTTAATTTTTCTTTACGTGTTCGGAAGTCCGTCGACAAGAGTGCTGTTGTCTTCGTCTATGAGGAAAGCGGTAAATGTCGTTGTGGATTACATTCCCAATCTGTCTGCGAGAAAAAGATGGGAAGCACGCAACTAAACAGCAAAAGCAACAAAAAAAAAAAAAGAAAGAGAACAAAGAGAATTGATTTTATCGGCTGTCTCTGTCTTGCCTCGCCGTGGTGGCAGCAAGGTGTCGAGCCGGATGATTTGCTCTTCAGATTCTTTCACTCGGTGCCTGCTTGCCCTGGAAAACAAAGTCGGCGCATTTTGAGTCGCGAAAACAAAAGCGAACGTCTTTTTTAAAACAAAATCGAACGCACTGCTCATACATCATACATAAGACACGGCTTTTGCTACTGATAGGAAGGCGGAATTATCTGCTCGGACCCTCCTCATGAATGTTCGAGGCACATGTTTGCATCCATACATATGTATATATGCTTCGAATATGATTGCAGATAGTTTGATTTTATGACCCGTGTCACAGGGCCGACGAGGGACGAGGAAACACGTCTCAGACAGTAGAGAGTTTTGGGGAATCGTGTTTGCTGCACATCCGATGCGGTATACGATGGATGGGCACTCCCGTATGAACTGCGCATGCGCTCGCACCTGCGCAGTGCGTACCGGAGGCCCCCTCGTACAGTATCAGATGGGCAAAAACGGTTCCCTAAAACTCCTTATTATGTCTGCAGACTGTCTTTTATATGATAAATCAGTGTGCGACCGCTGCTTCAGAACCTTAAAACGTGGAGCAGTCATGAAAGGAACACATTTTTATTTTAAATCACGCCACCGTATAAGGTGGCGTGATTTTCCGCCCAGAGTATGTATAGACCTACACGCGTCCCTGACGTCACGCAGCTGCGGTGGCGCTGTTGACGGCACTGCGCATGCGCAGAAGCTTCAGTTCACTCGAATTCGGTTTCTGCGCATTCGCAGTGCCCACACCTGGTGAGGGCAAACGCGGGCTTGTTTGTAAACAGCGTGTCGATCTATAAACGTTTTGATTATACTATCTTCAATTAAAAAAAATGCACAGGGTATCTTATATGTTATTTCAGAGGTAACTTCAAGGCCCAAGCGCCGATGTAAACCTGATAGCGAACCTCCGAAGGTAGCGTAGCTTTCTGACGACGCACTTTTGGCGCCGTTTCAATTGGCTCACTCGGATCGTGGCGTCGGCTGTGGGGTACAGTTCAAACAATAGGGCGCCCTATTGTTTGAGGACGGGTGGAATCACTTCGTTTCCATAGGAGTTAAGCCTTTTTCTTTTCTTACTTTTTTTCTGAGGTAAGTTCGCTTTTTGCAAAATTTTATAGAAAAAATGCACCACTTGGGGGCAACGCTGCACAAAATCGTAGCACGATAGTTTAAGAAACCGATTTTCGCGATCGATTTAAAGAGCCTGCCCGCTATTTGAGACTCCCGGTAGTTTAAAACGCTAGGCCTAATTCATAATATTACACGGTGTTTTTTTTTTTTTGTTTTTTTTTTTTTCTCTCCCCACTCGAAGCATGGTCCTCCGTCAAAAAAGGAAAGATGAGACGACGGCTCACCCAGTTCATGGAAGGGAATTCTTCCACGACTGTGGGATAACTGGAAGGATGACGGAGCTTGCGTCCCAAATGCTGGCTCGCAATACGCTGGCAGTTATTGCCGAGCTCCCGTGTGTCAATAATTATAACGACTTTTTGAATAAAGTAGAGCTAGAAGGCGTGTTAGCTAGCAGCAGTAGTAAAATAATGTTTTTTTTTGTTTTTGTTTTTTTAATATTAACCTGTATACAAATGAAGACTTCGCATTGTTATGTTAGCTGTTGATATTTAGCTATGTAATGAATTAGGCTTTTTTTTTTCTAGCCTTGGCTTCGCTTCTTATTTCAGCGGGTACTGTCATTAGCTGATCAACAAGGACTGCAGAAAATAACTTATCGCAATTAAGCATTCAATCTTTTTCTCAAGCAATTTGTTTATTTTGGCATACGAGTTAAAACAACTCACCGCGAAATATTTTATACGTGCACTGCACTGCGTAATAGTTAAGCTTGTCAAACATTCTAAAATTTTGGTAGTACTTCGGTATAATCATACTAAGCAACGGGAAGCTTCGTTTCATTCTAAGAGATCTGTAACGTCTGCTTTCACAGAAAGTATTTGGAAACGCCAATCGCCGCAATATAAGAAGGAACACTGCCAAGAAACAAAAAAAAAAAAATTCTGCAAAAAGTTGATTTTGAAAAATTACATATTTACTTCCAGCAACATCTAGAGAGTAGTCCAAAAAAAGTTTAATTAATTTACACAGCATAGTTCCTTTTTTTATAAATTATTTTTTGTCCAGCAAAGCTTAAGAAAATGTAGGGAGTGGAGTGAATGACGTGGCTGATAATATCATCTTTAAAAAAAAAACGGTGTGGTATTGAGCAGTGTAAACGGCGGCGCGATCAACCAGATAAAGTCCTCTTGAGCGCTCCCGAACAGTTTCAGCTGACAGCCCCACATCCGTCCAAACGACGCAAATTAAGAAGAAAAGGAACTGAAACGTGGCGCACTCGGAAAATAACTTCAAAAACAAGCACGTTTTCCTATAGAGAAACATAAAAAACCGGCCGCGCGACAGGCTGCCATTAGCAGTAAAGTCCCTTGATAATGATTTTTTTACAAGTAACGACAACAAAGTTTACAAATGACAACGCCCAATCCGCTGAACAAAATGGCGCCGTTCAGTTGAGTCGATCGCCTGCTGTGCGCCGCCATTCGTTTCCTAAAACCTGCACCGTCACGCAGTCGGCGCTTTAAAGAATGTCACTACTTGTAGGACACTCAGTTCTGGGAACTTTTAATAAGCCGCATATCGAAGAGCCATCTGGTGTCCTCGCTTGCAACCATGCAAGGCGAGGAGCGGACTTCACCTGGCAGCTGCGACGCGCGTGGTATACACACCTATATATATATATATATATATATATATATATATATATATATATATATATATATATATATATATACCACTGGCACTGAGCGTGACATTTCACCGTGCACAATGCCACAAAGCAGACCGTTTTTTTTTTCATTTTTTTATTGTGGGAAAGATATTTATGTTTTAGATGTCTTTGAGTGTTGAATACGATCTTAATTGCTCACCAGAAGCATTGGGGACAGAGCGTCTCGGGTTACTCGAGTAACCCTTCTTAATTTTTCTCCTTGTTGACTCATCTCAAGCTTTATCTCTTTATCTCGTCACATCCTATGTTGACGTACCGAAAACTGTTTTATGGTTGCAACTCACTCCATGCCCATGGCTATACACCTTTCTAGCACACATTACCCAAGCCAAAAATGCTGAGTCACCTGGCTGTGGACTCATGCACGACGACCGACATTACGCAGAAGAGATCACTTCTGCGCGTGCTCAGAACGCGATCTCACTAGACGAAGATGGCGGCGCGCAGAAGGCACTTATTCAAACTTTCCACGGCGTGTTACCAAACAAAATGTTAAGGCTTTTTTTTTACAGCGGAGCTGTTAAGGGCTAGTTTCCCCAGTATCGTGTCCGTGGGCAAACAGATGTCGACACAAAACTCTGGACAGCTACCGCCATCTCTGAGCGACGGCGGGAACCTAACAACCGGCTTGCCGGTGTTCTGGTGTCCGCCGTCGCTCATATATGGCGGCAACCTTTCCAGCCTTTCCCCTCTGGCCTGCCGACTTGCAGCCGGCCATTACTTCATCCCCCGTACAGCTTCGCTGGTCTCCCTTCTTCACCAAGTAGAAAGACTAAAAGTTTTTGTTATTGTTGTTTTCTCCGCATTATCGGCCCAAATCTGTAGCGCTAGCTGTCCAAACGAGATACCAAATTCTCAAAGCGAACCATTCTCTAATTCAGAAGTTATAAGTGGTTCTCTGAAAATTTCAATGGCAAAATGGCGCCCGTTTTCGGTAACCGGCGCCGTTTAGCCCCATATGTATTCGAGAGCACAGCCGTCCGCCATTTTCCTATCAATAAAAAAAAATCACTTATATGAACGTATAATTGTCTAATACCATGTTGGTTAGTCCTGATACTTTGGAATCCCGTTCGGACCGCGCTAGCACTACATTTGGACGAAAAATAAACGTTCAATAATGCATAGTTTTTTAATTGTTTTCTTTTTTGTGAAAAAAAAAATATTTGTAAATGTTTTTGGGACACTTTGTATACATTTGACTTAATTAGTACGAATCAAGGGCAGCTTGAAGCCTCTGATGCATTAATAATCAACCTACGAAACTAGCTGTTAGTGGCACAGGCTTCAGCTCATGACTAAACACTCTTCCCACGAACTGACAACATGATTCGAAACCTCCAACCATTACGTCAAAAAAAAAAAAAAAAGCCAAAACTATAAACGAATACAGGTGCAAACCGCTGCACCCCTTTTTAGGACGTATGGCAGCGACGTTGGTGGCAATGGTGAATAAACGTCCCAGAAATTTGCGCGAGGGACGCCGATTCAACTTGAGACTCTTACCGCAAAAATACTCAGCGCCAACTTTTTGTTGTCTTTTCCTTTTTTTATATGGTTCACCAAAACATTTGTAGACCACACGGGCCGGGGCTCGTTTGTTATACACCACGGCGATTGGACCGGGGATAGAACCGTGCCCATGGGTTAGGGACCCCTTTGGTTCCGTAATGTCCTTGACATTATAATGATGGCCTTGCAGGTTTGGGCGAAAAGCGTTGCGCCGCGATGACTTCTGTTTGCGGCAAAACGCC
This sequence comes from Ixodes scapularis, assembly GCF_016920785.2. Taxonomy (NCBI): domain Eukaryota; kingdom Metazoa; phylum Arthropoda; class Arachnida; order Ixodida; family Ixodidae; genus Ixodes; species Ixodes scapularis. Next base: position 127,393,689 of record NW_024609879.1, on the reverse strand, counting down.
ATGGGGTAAAAAGCGATTGCGCAGCTTCTAATTGCCACTCCACAAAACAAAATGAAGTGAAAACAAAAAGGTGGCAAGAAATTCACCTAGTCTAAAAAAAAGCGCAAGGGAAGGGGTGTATCGTTGCTGCAACCAGTTCGAGATAAACATAAAAAAAAGCCAGAAACTAGAGGAAGTAGATAAAAAAGAGAGGGGGACTTGCCTTTCAATTACCCCCGGAATAGATTTAGAACTCTGGGGGGTACCCGACGATGTATGGCTTATGGGCGAGATGCCACCTAGAATTAATCTCCTTACCAGGGTGAGATGATCAACCAACTCGCCCAACTTTCTGCAATGATGAATAGACCAGAAGATCAAAAAAAGAGGAGGGGGGAATGAGAGAAAATATAGGGACACAATGAAAGACCTCAGTTTGAGTTTTGAGCGAAAGGCAATGTACTTGCAGCTCTGCGAAAAGCTCTTACAAGGGTATTCACCCGAGGATATGCTTTTCGGGGAGGAATGTGATGTCAGTGATCGGCGGAACCAGCGGTACTCTCTCCCCCCCCCCCCCCCCCCCCCCCCCCCATCAGGCCTTCACGAACGCTGGAGAGCGGAGAGAGATGTCAGCGATGTCAGACGCATTCGGCAGTCGGACTCTAGACAACAAGGCTGGGTGGGCGCAGACGAGAGTAGAAATATGAAGGCGTGCATGGAACGACGAGACGCGATTATGGCAGCGCAGCGCTGTTAGATGCAGAGGACGACAAACAGCTTCTGCTAAAAAAAAAAATGCATCTTGAATGGGTGGGTACAACACAAAGAACGTGGAATCAAAGAGACCAGTTGTGTGAGAAGCGGCTTGAGGCCGGCGTTTATGAATATCGAAGGATTCTTGGGTGCCTTGAACGGCATGCGCAACAGCGCAACGTTGGCCACAAGTTAGGCGATCCGGATGCCGGTATCTCCAGAGGATGGGTTGCGAAATGGGCGTCCGTAGCACCAATTGAATCCCCCAACGTTTGGTGGCGGTAGTAAAATCAAGATGGCGGCCCACCGAAGTCATATTAGGGGGGCGCCATCTTGTTTGGGCCTGCGTACCCGCCGCCTCGCGGCGCTCCGCCGGCAGACCTTGTAGGGTGCCTCCAACTGCCGGCCGCTTCCGCTAACAGGGTGGGGACAGCCTTTGACTAGGCTCGCGCCGCGGCGGGGCCATATTGTGGCTATTCTCCGTATCGGCGGCAGCAGCAGCAGCAGCCGTGTGTGATGCATTCGGAGTAAAAGACCGAGGGCTGTGTTCAGCAAGACATGCCGTGTTGCTGCGTTCCACTCTTTGAGCGAACCAGACGGCAGTGAAGAGAGCAATGATGACATTGTCGCCCTGCAGCCACTGTCTTCCATCGAGGGAGATATATTGCTTCACTTATCAGACTTTTTATTAAAGCCAATTGTTCAAGCTGTGGAACATTGTTCAGTCTGAATGAAATAGCTTGTGTCGGAACAACCTGGGGAAGAACACCGACAATTGTTCAGCTCAAAGAGTATGAAAAAAATGGGAACAATTTAATTTATGTGAGTAAAGACGTACTGAACAGTGTTTTTCCAGTGTGAAAGCACCTTCAAGATTTGTTTCTGAAAATGAATATGTCAACCATCTGAAGACACCGATGAAGAGGCTTAAAAAAAGATCTCCAAGAACGTCACTCTACCACAAGTGCAATGCAGTGAACATCCGGATGTCATCGAAAAGCTGTTGAACCGCTTTGTATCGATGCGGCTTCGTATTTATGTGCGGTGGATAGACGCCCCGAAAGCGACAAGTGAGTCTTATGGTAGCAAGACTGTTTGCCTGTGCAAATCTCCAGTAGAGATTAAAATACTTTGTGTAAAAAAGCGCTTTGTGTTAGGTGAGCATTAGACTGGAGATGTTCAGTGCGACTCAAATGGGCCAGTTCTTGACCGGCGATTTGCGGGAATAAAGAACAATAATAACGCATTTTGAGCTGCAAATTTTGTTTTGTGCAGCTCGGCTCTCATATGTCATATGCAAATAAAAGCTTCGGTGACCGTAAATTCTCGGTCATTGTCCCTTTAACTTCGTTAATCATTAATAACTCTAAACTGTAGTAGGTACTGTGAATGCCAAAATTTTCAGTTGCAAGTTTTCAAAAATTTTATGCTTTACCATCAGTGACATTGTTCTTCGAAGACACTAAGTCAGGGTTTTCTGGGACCGTACATTTCATCGAACGCCGTTTCGTCGAACGCCGTTTCATCGAAGCCGTTTCATCGAATGCCGTTTCATCGAACGCCGTTTCATCGAACGCCATTTCATCGAACACCGTTTCATCGAAGCCGTTTCATCGAACGCCATTTTATCGAACGCCGTCTTATCGAACGCCAGGGTGGCATTCCCGCTTCCTGAAGCTGGTCGGAGGTGCCCATCCCAGGTCCTGGAAGTTTTTGACTTGCATCGCCACAGAACATCAACTGACGGAAGACAAGCTGGAGGCGATGCTGAGTTCCCAAGAGCCTCCTCGCCAAAAGATGGCCATATAGCGGAAAGGAATGTGAAGGTACGCCTTTTTTATGAGAAGCGATGGACCTTGGCTGTGGGGGACTTTTTGAGAGCAATTCCTCATCATTTGAAACGGTGAATGGCTATCGCACGAACACATGAAGCCCCAAAAGTTTTGAAATAAAATTTGAAGTGACGTACTTACTTTTGACTTTATTGAGTCTTAAAACTAAAAAAGCAATGTTTCGTTGCAGTTTCATAAACAGCACCTCAGCTTTAGCTACTGCAAGCTTCGGGCAGTAAAAAAGTATCGATAGAAAGACATGAGAGGCTAGAAGGCTCACATGGCTAAAGTTGTTGCGCCTGCGCAAAACCTATGTCGCCTTCTGGCCTCCATGAGTTGGAGTGCGCTCTCACCGGGAGTGCGACTTTTTATTTATTTGTTACAATACCCTCAAGGCCAATCGGGTAATGCAGAGGGGGTGAACAGATATGCACAATATGCGAAACAAACATAAAGATCGGGACAAATATCTTCATGGGTTACTTGCATCAAAATAAATTGTAACAGCTACAAGCTTGGACATTAAAAAACCAGACAATGATATGGGTGAATGACACGAAATGCACTCGATCCGTGCATAAAAGAACATCTTTCACGCTTTTTATTTAAAAGACATTCGATGAAACGGCCGTCAGCGATTCGATGAAACGGCGTTCGATGAAACGGCGTTCGATGAAACGGCGTTCGATGAAACGGCGTTCGATGAAACGTCCATTTTTTCGATGAAACGGCGTTCGACGAAACGGCGTTCGATGAAATGTCCGGGAACCGATACACTCGTCCTTTTACAACGACATGTATATGTGCGCCATCTTCAATAATGTCGCCAAGGCATCCAACACCGTTAACCACACCATCCCTATAGACAAGCTTCATAGGGTGGGCTTTCGTGGTCCGTTCCATGATTTACCAAAAAAGTTTTCTCACGAATCATTCCCAAGTGGTGTCAATAGATAACGTCCGGAGTTCTCCTGCGTCCTTAACCTCCGGAGTTCCACAGGGCTCCATTTTGTCTCCACTATTATTTAGCATCTTTGTAAACGACATTTCAACAGTAATTCTTATTTCCAGTATATTGCTATACTCGGGATATACTCATATTTTCTCGGCATCTAATATACCAGCATGCAATAGAAATGCTGGTTCTTACAAATAATCTTCGTGTAAATGCTTTCAAAACCAAGCTGATATGCTTTCACAATCTATTAACAAATGTAAGTTTGACTTCTCCACTGTTTTTACATAACTCCAGCTGCTCGTGTGATAATTGGTAGCCTGTTGAATATGTTGAGTAAGTAAAATACCTAGGCCCTAACTTTGACTGTGATCTTTCGTAGAACGCAATGTCTTATATATGCCAGCGATTGAGAACTGTTTTCTTGTTTGCTTTACCATATAAAAGGATTTCTACCATTGTCACTCAAAAAGAGCATTACGCACGCGTTAGCCTACAGCATACTCAGATGCGGCATCACTGTATTTTTTAACTGTCCTCAGTTCTGACATCTAAGAGTTGATCGTATTTTAAAAGAAATTTTGAAAAGTGTCGCATATAGCAAAGACTTCCAATCTTGTGATAACTTGTTTGCCTCTCTCGAGTTACCATGTTTTCACTCACTATTTCTCCAAACTGTTATCTGGCGACACTTCTGAGGAAGTGAGTTCAAGGTGTCGTCAAGTTCACTTCGTGATCTGAGATCTGCTCCGCGTTTTCAAACTCCGCGGGTAAGGACTCATTACGGTGAAAGTATTCGCTCATTTTATGTCCCAAAAATATTTAATGAAGTCCCAGATTCTTTGCTTTTCCTTACTTCAAATAAGACATTAAAGATACTTATGAGGGGCTCGTTCTCCGACGTGTATAGGCTGTGAAATTTACTGAATTTAACTCTTATTTCTTTGTTCTTATAATTCGCATATTCCCTCGCGTCATTCCTTTTTTTTTTTTTTGTGTGTGTGCTCAAGCATTAATTTTTTTTTTGGACAGACAATGTGATTAGTGGATTTATTGTGTAAAATCTGTTATTTGATCCTATGCCTTTTGTTTTTTGTGTGAACATATACGAGTAAATTTGCCTGACTCAGCACGAAACATTCGTGTCTTCAATACGATATATCGTGTTCTTTTTTGCTTTCTTTTTGCATTTTTGCGTGATTTCGTGTGCGGAAGTGTGTGCTAGTCAGTGCTTTTATTTTTTTTATGACTCACCTTCTAGCTACCTACAAACTCGACTAAAACACCAACTCTGACTTTCCGCCTGTACTCAAATGAAACATTGAAAAGTGTGTGAACGTGTCTTTTTTTTATTTTTTTAGGGGCGAAGCTCTTTACGGTGAAAGTATTCGCTTATTTTATGTCCCATTTTATGTCCCATTTTGTGTCTGGGACATTGTCCGGCCTTGTCCGGCGTTCGTGCTCACATCGATTGCCATCCCATCTGTCTTCTTAAAAAAAAGAAAAAAAAACTGTTTGCTCAGTCGACAGGATTTGAACCTGTGCGGGGAGACCCCAATGGATTTTTAGTCCACGACTGCGGGACGAGTAGGGGCTCTGAGGTGTGGTAGTAACTCAAGAGCTGGGGATGTCATGGATGAAACGTTGCATGTAGCCGCTCAACAGGAGAGGACGCTGCGGTCAAATGCGTATGTAATCGCGTTAAACTTTGCATGCATTGGCTCAACGTTTATAGACGAGAGGGCGCTGCGGTCAAATGCTCAAATGCGTATATATGAACAAAATCAATATCATTAGCACCACCAGAGCTTCGCCCCAATCAACATCATTCACCACGTGGAGATGCGGTCATATTTTTCCCTATCTGCACGTGATGCGAGTCCGCGCGAATTGCTCTTCTACAGTCTTCTACTTCTTCTACACCAAATGTCTTCTACACCAAATGCTGGATCTGGTCCTACAAGCCTCTGCTGCTTTGACCAGACCCGACACTCAAATGGTCATACTTGCAATGTTGATTAAAGTTATTATTATTATTATTATTATTATTATTATTATTATTATTATTTAATTTAACATCTGGTGTTCCACAGGGGTCTATCCTGTCGCCTTTATTGTTCAACATATACGTAAATGACACCTCATCTGTTGTTACCACTTGCTTCATACATCAGTATGCAGACGACGCCGTCTTATTCTCTCGGCACCTAGATTACCAGCGGGCAATGGAAATGCTTCAGGTGGACGCTGTTAACCTTATGGACTGGTTCTCTACAAACAAGCTTCGAATTAATACTGCAAAAACGAAACTGATATGTTTTCGTAATCCATTAAAAAATGTGAATTTGACTTTCCCCTTATATCTTCATACATCTAACTGCACATGTACCGATTGTACTCCAATACAATATGTTGACTCTATGAAATACTTAAGTGTTCACTTTGATTGTGATTTAGCGTGGGGTACTCATATGTCTCATTTATGTCAACGTCTTCGAACAGTCTGTTGTTTCATGTACAACATTAAAGGGATTTTACCGTTATCCATTAAAAAAAACATAATACACGCCTTAGCGTACAGCGTACTGAGGTACGGCATCACCGTATTTTTTAATTGCTCCCTCCAATTGCATTCAAGGATCGATCGGATTTTAAAGGGTATTCTCAAAAGCGTTGCCTATCACACGCAATACTCTAGTACTGATAATCTTTTTGAGTCTCTGCAGTTGCCATCCTTTTACTCGCTCTTTGTTCAAACAGTTATCAGGCGGCACTTTTGGGAAAGCGAGTTCAAAATTCCATCCAATCCATGTCGTGAACTCCGATGTTTTGTTCCTTATCAAATTCCTTCGGTACGGACTCGATATGGTGAGAGTCTGCGCAAACATTATGTACCTAGCCTTTTTAATGACTTCTCGCACTCGCTCAGTTCCATCACCTCTAACAAGCAATTGAAAAGGAAGCTGCAAAATGTATTTTCTGACATTACGAGACAGTAACCTGGGCAATGGTTTTTTTAGGTATGTGATTGTGCCTTTGAGCGAATGCTCCTGCTTTCTACATTAGCGACCTGCATCTTCTGCTTATGCTACCCGCCCTACCTTTCGGTGTCCTCCCTGCAGTATCAAGTGTTCAATTATGCTTAAATTTGTCTTTTTTTTTTTTACATTTACGATCATACCGAATTCAGTCGCCCAAGATGCCGCATGTGTGCTCGTCTGCGTTTGCTTTGTTTCCTTTTTCTCTTCCTCCTCATTCTACGACTTATCGTGCCACGTGACCTCGCACTGCTCTCCAAGGCCCTCCGTGGTTCTACCAACTGAGTGATTGTTGGCGTGTGCTCGTCGTTGTCGTGCCTGTGCGACTCGAAGGATCTACAATGTTGATCCAACTGAGTGTGTGTTGTGTTCTCGTCCTCGTCGTGCCTGTGTGACTCCTGGGCCCTGTGAGGCTTAGCCTATTGTCTGTGTGTTGGTTGTGTGTTCGTCGTCGCCGTGCCTGTGATACTTTTGTCAATTAAACTGCTGGGTCTGATCCTACAAGCCCCTGATGGCTTTGATCGGGCCCGAAACTGAACTTGGTACTGGGCAATTTGAGACTAAAGATTTATTATTATTATTATTATTATTATTATTATTATTATTATTAATTAATAAGGAGAGATCACCCTGCTGGACTCACAGGGAAACTCGACGACAGATGTTTGTGAAATTTTTGCACGCCACTTCCAGTCTGTTTTTAAGCATCATCCAACCCCTTCAACTACTGCCGCGCCAGCTGTCTCTGGGAATGCATCCTGTATTGCACTCTTTGACGAGGAGCTACTGCATGAGTGTGTAAAAAAAATAAAACCATCATTGTCTTCTGGCCATGATGGTATTCTGTCAGTCCTCTTGAAGGCATACAGTGCCATATTTATTCCTGTTCTAGTACAGATTTTTAACAACTGCATAAAGAATGAGGTCTTTCCCGAACTTTAACTTGCTTCGAATATTGCAAAAAAAAGCTCTACGAGCCATAGCTAATGTCTCTTCAACCTCTCCATCCTTGCCACTGTTTGAGAAGTACTCCATACTTGACGTTTCAAAAATGTATCCACAACGATTAATATTAACATTCCAGTCTGCCATGAAAGGTAAATATGATACTTTTCTCGCTATTGCGGACCTTCATTTGCACGATTCCATTCGTCAAACACGTCAGATACATCCATGGCATATACCACAATCACGAACTAACTTTGGACGTCAAAGAATTAAACATGCACTTCCCGAGCTACTAAATCATATCGCATCATTAGGAATTGATGTTATGTCAGTGGGCAGAAATGATATCTCTTGCATTGTATAATACTTAAAACATACCTTCTATTGTTTTTTTTTGTTTTTTTTCTGTGTTAGTGTTGCTTGCCTTGTAGGGGTACCAAAGGGCCGGTCAAGCTGCAAATAGCAGCTTTTTTCCTTTGGTTTTCCCCCATCGTTGATGGAAATAAAGAAATGTTTCAATGTGGAAAACGGCACTTGTTGTACCTGTGCATAAGTCCGGTCCAAAAGCAAATGTGTCGAACTACAGACCTATATCTCTTCTTTGCACATCTTCGAAGCTCCTCGAAGTGGCACTACACAAAATATTGTCATTCAATCTCAAGCGTTATCTTATCCCTAACCACCATGGGTTTATGGCGGGTCGCTCGACCACAACTAATCTCGCCTGTTTTATGTCAACCGCTGCTCACGCCGTCGCTAACAGAGGCCAGCTTGATGTGATTTACTTTGACTTAAGTAAAGCGTTTGACTTTGCTAATCATGAGATGTTACTGGCTAAACTGTCAAAGCTAGATATTCACAACTCATTGCTTTCATTGCTCGAAAGTTATTTGCGTGACCGGAAGTGCTTTGTTAGCTCGAATAATAATTCTTCTGCTACTTATGAGGCGACAACGGGTGTACCTCAGGGCTCCGTTCTCGGACCTCTTCTGTTTTCAGTTTTTGTTAATCATGTTTCGGCTGTGATTCATCACTCTTCATTTCTTCAGTACGCAGATGATATTAAGATGTTTATGGAGGTACGAGAAGACCGAGACTGTGTTTTGCTACAGAGAGATGTTGATGCTTTTGAAGAATGGTGCCGGGAGAATGACCTGAAGATAAATAGCTCTAAAACGAAAGTCGTGTCGTACACTCGTAAGACACGTAACATTGTATTCCCATATGTTATTCAGAGAGACCTTTTGGAACGTATGAACAGAATCAAAGATCTTGGCGTGGTGTTTGACAGCACCTTACACTTCTCCAGTCATGTTGATCACATCGTGAACGCAGCTCTACGCACGCTCGGGAGTGCGTGCCGCATCACTAAAGAGTTTATTAACCCCTGCACATTTCTTATACTCTACAGTGCATTGTGTCGACCACAGCTTGAATACGCTTCTGTTGTATGGAATGGAATTTGTGCCACAAATTCCTCGAAAATAGAACGGGTTCAGGACAAGTTTCTTTCCATCTATAGACATCGTTGCTCAGCGCGCATTGTGCCCACCACTACTGATGTCCCTGCTCCTGTTCAGCGTAGCGTGGCACTACCTACCCTGCTTCGTAGGAGAGAACTTGCCGATATCTTATTTTTATACAAACTTGTCCACGCCGTCACTGATTGCACGGTATTGACGTCAAGAGTACTCTTAAAAATTCCTCTAAAAACAACAAGACAAAATGCGTCCTTCTGCAACAGGCGTCTACTCAACCTCCACGATCCTGTGTCCAGACTTGGGCATACTCATAATTCTTCTTTTTCTGAAACACTCGACATATTTAACAATAACACGCTGCAGTTTGTAAAAACGTTAAAGGCCATCACTTAAATTTGAACTATATGCACTAACTTGCGGCGTTCACACCGAAATTCCCCACTTTGAATGCTTTTTTTTTTCTTTCTTTCTAGCAATTGGTGGTGGCGGTAGTACCATTAAGCTTATCGTGTGTTGTGACTTTGTGTTTACTTTTTATAATTTTTAAGTGCATTTTTCTAGGGCTTATTCGTTGTGTGTGTTGTCCGTACTATTGCTTTATGCCCTGTTCTGCCTTACATGTTAACACAGTGCACCTGTACCAAGACCGCAAGGTTGTTCCTGGGCACGAATAAAAACATTGATTGATTGATTGATTGATTTATTGATTGATTGATTGATTGATTGATTGATTGATTGATTGATTGATTGATTGATTGTTATTATATTTGCTTAGTAATCTGTGCCAGTTTTAAGCGCCTGCCTTTCTGGAACATTAAATGGGCCATGAAACGAATTTTGGTCAGCGATAAACGATTTTAAATTGGGACTTTACTAATTGCATATAGTTTAGTTGGCCAAGAAAAAGAGGGTAGAAAGTCAAAAGCCAGCTTTTCGGTACGAATATTTGAAAATAGAGCGGACTATTTCGTACCTTCATGCCTTTGAAAGCTCTCCGCCTTTTCGCTATGATACATCCGCGGTTCCCAAAGCGCGTCAGCGGTGCCAACCTGACGTCAGCCGAGCCCAGCTCACGCATTAAGCGCGAGACACATGCGCGAAAAATCCATCCGATCCGACGTCCGATCCGGCAATACGACTGCCTGATCCGAAAATTTTGGTCGCTTCAGGCGTCGGATCGGCGATCCGACGTGCGTCCAACGCGCCAGATAGTTTCGCACGGCGGACGGATTGTCGGATGCGTCCAGCCAATGACAGCACAGCTAGCGCGAACGTCATGATGACGCACTGAGTCTGGCGGGACGAAGCGAACGCGATAACGGGATAGGCGAGGGGAAGCCGGACGCGTGAATCCCGCTGAGCCATTCGAGAAAGATGGCCCCAGCAAAGAATGCACGCGCTATTGAGAACGAGCTCGTAATTTCGCTCGTGCGAGTTGAACCGTCAATCTGGGACCAGAGATGACCTCCGGAGTCCGCTGGAACGCTTGGATCTCCTGGGTCCTGGGCGGAGCCGAACGGATCGTCGTGTCGCATGTAAGGTCGGAAGCGTGTGTCTCAAACTGTCGCGTGCGGCAATTCGGAGCGGCGTTCGGACTGTCGGTTCGGACGTCGGATCGGACGATTTTGCCGTCCATGTGTCTCGCGCTTTAGACACGAGAACTGCGTCACTCGGACGTATGCGCTCGTCAACAATCAATCCGTCCACGAATACTCGGATTCTCGTTCATGGCCAATTAGTGCCCTGACAGAACTTATCGTCACTGAAAAAGGACAAGTTCTATGGTGCGCGTAGAAAGCACGGTGGAAGCTAGGAGTCATCGCGCCGGTGCCGAAGAATGTCACGACGACGTGATTTCACAATTCGCATTTGAGTTGAGGATTAAAGCTAAGGAGGAAGAAGTAGGAAAATCGTTTCATGACCCCTTTAATGAATATTCTGCTGTTTATAGGACATTTTAACAGAAGACACCTTCCGTGAATTTTTTTTTTTTTTTGTGCATATTTTCCAGTTTTGTGGTATTTCGTTTTGCTTTGACATTGCTCTTGATTTCCGTTTTATTCTGTACATAATGTCTTATCGCGTAAAATCTTCAAGTTATAACTAGAGTGACTAACTTCATGGAATTGTGTTTACATCTCTTTTTTTTTTTTGTCTGTTTTATAATATTGTATTTCCGTAGCTACAAAGCTACAAATCGTTTTTTTTTTTTTTTAATTGGAGGATGGCGTCGCACCAGCCTCCTGTTGATGTTGATGCATCCGCAATACTGAACTTTTCTTTGCTAGTAGCAATAAACTACATTATATACTAATATAATAGCTGTGCGATATGCAAACGAATTTCTGCGAGAATCAGCGTAGCGGCAGCGGCGATTTCGGTTCATTTTTTCCACTTCTTAAAATTATCATTAACAAATTTTTTTGTTAATTATTCGACTTTTTGCGACGATCAGCCCTTCGTGTCATGCCCCCTCCGGCCGCATAAAGAGCTCACCGGCACAAGCTTCATTACTTTACACCTTTTGCGTTTTTTTTAATAAATACGTTTGATCTAAAATTAAACACTGCATATTGTATTTTACATTTTATTTATTTATTTATTTATTTACAATACCCTCAGGGCCATAAGGCGTTAGAGAGGGGAGTGGGTGTTAAGTACAATGTTTGATACTGCTTCTCGGAATCTGATGGGATTCTGAATGGTGACGATGTCTTCGGGAAGGTCATTTCAGTCCACAATTCCATCAGGAAGAGGTGCGTGCTGATGTGCTCTGGGAAAACACTTTGGCCGGGCTATTTTATTTCAGTGATCGAGTCTGGAGGAAAGGTAAGCCGGTGGGGAAAGAAGAGACTGATTTAAAAGTGGTGAATCAAAAAAACTTTATACAGAAGGCAGGGACGGAATATTTTTCGACGGGTGAAAAGCAATGGGAGAGAGAGATTTAATTTAATGAGGGAGACACTGGAAAAATTGGAGTAATCAGACTGAATAGAACGCGCAGCACGGTTTTGAACAGATTCAATGTAGTCTTTTAATGTAGCATGATGAGGGTGCCAGATTGAAGATGCGTATTCTAATTTAGACCGGCCTAGGGCAAGATAGAGGAGCCGTTTTAGTTGAGAAGGGGCGGATCTGAAATTGCGACGAAGGAAACCCAAGCTTTTGTTAGCGGAACTCACAACTGAATTAATATGGTTTTCCCAGGAGAGGTTTGAAGTTAGAACAACACCGAGGGTATTTATACATATCCGTGGGTTGAAGAGAGATGCCATTGAGAAAATGAACAGGAGAGGTTTGAAAAGAGGAACGAGGTAAGCGCAGGCATTTACATTTGCTGACGTTAAGCGTCATCTGCCAGTTAGTACACCAGCTCTGAACTAGGTCGAGGTCATTTTGTAGGGTTAAAGACTCATAAGGGGATTTTATTTTTCGGTAAAGGACACAATCTTCGGCAAATAGGCACATGGGTGAAGATACCTGAAGAGGAAGATCGTTGATGTAGATGAGGAAAAGTAACGGACCAAGCACCGTTCTCTGAGGCACGCCAGATGTTACGGGGGCTAAAGTAGATGAACAATCATTAACATGAACAAACTGATGACGCTGAGAGAGAAAAGATGCAATCCAGGAGAGAGCATTATTATCGAGGTTTAATGACGATAGTTTTAGTAGCAGTCTGTTATGCGGAACTTTGTCAAATGCTTTAGCGAAGTCGAGAAATACAGCGTCAGTGGGGTATCCAGAATCAAGGTTTGCGAACAGGTCGTTTGTTAAGCAGAAAAGTTGTGTTTCGCAGCAGCAGTTTCGACGGAAGCCGTGCTGCGCTTTGTTAAAAAAGGAGATAGAATCAAGGTGAATAGATAATTGCTTGTGGATTACGTGCTCGAGTATTTTAGAAGGTACAGAAGTTAGAGATATTGGCCTATAGTTTAAAGGAGAAGATTTATCATCGCTTTTGTGGACCGGGATGACCTTGCCGATTCTCCAATCATCAGGAATCGCCACCGTATCTAATGATTGCTGAAAATTTTTTGTCAGAAAGAGGCTTGAGGCATATTTAGTGCTTTGTAAGACCTTCGAATTTATGCCGTCGACACCACAGAAAAGGACCATTTTCAGTAACTTAATAAAACTAGCAATACCTTCGTAATCAAAACAAATTGGATTCATAGGTAAAACGTTGCTAGTAATAGGTAAGGACAGTGGCGAGTGATATGGGAAGAAAATGAATGATTAAGAACTGTGGCATACTGATCAATCTCGATAATTTTCTCAGAATCATCAATAAGTGCTAGTGGGGAGTATGGTGCATGATTTACAACATTCCAAAATTGGTGCGGGTTGTTTAGTAGCATAGATGGGAGGGTCTCCCGGTAGAATATACGCTTCTGCTGCTCTAACATAATTTTATTATCAGTAGCACATTCATTATATTTAGACCAGGATAAAGCAGTGTCTTGTTTTTTGGCTACTCGAAAACGTCGTTTTTTCTTATTGTTAAGGGTTTTCAGTGAGCGCGAATACCAAGGATTAGAAGACCGGGAACTTATGCCAATAGTTGGAACATGAGCTTCAATGAGTTGCAGTAATTTGTTCTTAAAAAGGCACCAATTTGCATTTATATTCCTATCGTCAAAATCCTCCAGGAAGACTGTGAAATAGCTTGAGACGTCCTGGTTAAGCTGCTCATAGTTCCCCTTATTATATAGCCTTATTTGCTTGGTCAACCTGGCTAGTTCTGGTGCTTGAAATCCTAGGTTATAGAACACAGCTTTGTGGTCACTGATGCCTTCAAAACCGGTAAGAGAGGTAATAGGTTACGGATGGTTAGTCAAAAGCAAGTCTAATATATTTTAACATGTGCTGGTTACACGGGTAGGAAAAGAAATCACCTGCGAAAGGTTAAAATCCAGGCAGAGACTGAT